>NW_019154165.1:3764228-3904686 GCF_002288905.1 Enhydra lutris kenyoni | reverse complement strand
TGTTTCCTTTGCTGTGCAGAAGCTGTTGATCTTGATGAAGTCCCAAAAGTTCATTTTCGCTTTTGTTTCCTTTGCCTTTGGAGACGTGTCTTGAAAGAAGTTGCTGTGGCCAGTGTCAATGGATTCCTGCCTCACATTGAGGTCTTTTATCCATTTCCAGTTTATTTTAAACTACACCAAATATTTAAAGAAAAGTTAATACCTATGTGAGTTTTAAAAGTTAATAACTATACTTCTGAAACTATTCTAAGAAATGGAAGAAAGAAAACTTCCAAATTTATTCTATGAGGCCAGCAATACGCTAGTAACAAAACAAGAAAAAGATACCATGAAAAAAAAAGAGAGAGAGAGAGAGAATTACAGGCCAGTATCTCTGATAAACACAGATGCAAAAATCCACAAAAAGTACTATAATATGAATGCAACAATACATTAAAAAAATCATTCACAAAGATCCAGTGAGATTTATTCCTGGGTTGCAAGGGTGGTTCAATATTCACAAATCAATCAATGTGATACAACACATCAGTAAGAGAAAGGATAAGAACCATAGGATCTTTTCAGTAGATTCAAAAGAAGATTTGACAAAATACAACAACCATTCATTATAATTATAAAAACCTTTAAGAAGGTAGATTTATAGGGTACATACTTCAACATAATAAAGGCCATTTATGAACAACCCACAGGTAACATCATCCTCAATGGGGAAAAACTGAGAATGGTTCCCCTAAGGTCAGGAACAAGCAAGGATGTCCATTCTCACCACCATTATTCAACATAGTACTGGAGGTCCTTGCCACAGACATCAGACAACAAAAGGGAATAAAGGGCACCCAAATTGGTAGGAATAAGTAAAACTTTCACTAATTAGATGACAGAATACCCTATACAGTAAATCCTAAAGACTCCACACACACGCACACACAAAAAACCTGCTAGAACTACTAAATTAATTCAGCAAATTCACAGAATAAAAACCAATGTACAGATCTGTTGCATTCCTATACACCAACAATGAAGCAACAGAAAGAGAAATTAGGAAAACAATCCCATTTACAATTTCTTTGACATTGGCTGTAGCAACTTTTTCCAAGATAGTTCCCCTGAGGCAAGGCAAACAAATGAAAAATAAACTATAGAGAGTACATTAAAATTTTAAAAGCACAGCAAAGGACATTATCAACAAAACTTGAAGGAAACCTACTGAACGGGAGAAGATTTTTGTAAATGACATATCTGATAAAGGATTAGTATCCAAAATATATAAAGAACTTATAAATCTCAATACCCAAAAAACAAATAATCCAGTTAAAAAAAAAAAAAACAGGCAGAAGACATGAGCAGACATTTTTCCAAAGAAGACATACAGATGACCAACACATACATGAAAAAATGCTCCACATCACTGAACATCAGGGAAATGTAAATCAAAAGTACAGTGAGTTATCACCTCACACCTATCAGAATGTCTAAGAAACAAGAAACAATAAGTGTTGGTAAGGATGTGGAGAAAAATGAACACTGTTGTACTATTTGTGGGAATGCAAACTGATGCAGCCACTGTGGGAAGCAGTATGGACATTCCTCAAAAAGTTAAAAATAGAACTACCTATGATCTAGCAATTGCACTACTACAAATTTACCCTAAGAATACAAAAATACTAATTGAAGGGATACATGCACCCCAACGTCTATAGCAGTATTATTGGCAATAGCCAAATTATGAAAGCAGCCCAAGTGTCCATCAATTGATGAATGGATAAAGAAGGGAGTGTATGCGTGCGGGTGTATATATACACCCGCACACATACATATGCACACAATTGAGTATTATTCCTTTAAAAAAAGAATGGAATCTTGCCATTTGAAATGATGTGGATGGGGCTAAAGAATACAATGCTAAGCAAAATAAGTCAGTCAGAGAAAAACAAATATACTATGGTTTCGTTTACATGTGGAATTTATGAAACAAAACAAATGAGCCAAGGGGAATAAAAAGAGAGAGAGAAACCGGGCACCTGGGTGGCTCAGTGGGTTAAGCCGCTGCCATCGGCTCTAGGATCGAGTCCTGCATTGGGCTCTTTGCTCAGCAGGGAGCCTGCTTCCCTCTCTCTCTCTCTCTCTCCCTCTGTCTGCCTCTCCATCTACTTGTGATCTCTCTCTGTCAAATAAATAAATAAATAAAATCTCTTAAAAAAAGAGAGAGAAAAACAAACCAAGAAACAGACTTTTAACGATAGAGAGAAAAGTGATGGTTACCAGAGAGGAGGATGAGGAAGGAATGGGTGAAAGAGGTGATGGGGATTAAGGAGTACACTTGTAATGAGCACTGAGTGATATATGGAACTTGCTGAAACACTACATTGTACAGCTGAAACTAATATTACATTGTACATTAACTGGAATTAAAGTATGGTCAGAAAGTAACATTAGCAAAATGGCAGATAGACAGCTCCAAGCTCTCGCCCCACTCACTCATCCAGGAACATCAAAAAGCAAGCAGAAAATGTCAGAACCAACTTCATCAGAACTCTGGATAACAGTCAAAAGTTTACACCCAACAAAAAAAGTGCTGAATCAAAAATAAGGTAACCTCACAATAGTAGGAAGCTTTGTGGGATTTTTAACTTGCCTTTTACCCACCCCATATCTGATGTAATGACATCTGTGGTCTTAAAATAGTGGCAGCCTGGGTTCCTGGTGTGTGACCCTAGCCCTTTGTTCTTGAAGATGCAGATCAGATCTTTTTCACAAATCATCATGCATACCTGTTTGAATCTGTCTGGGAGATAGCTGAAAAACTGAGGTCAGGTGCTTGTATTTGTTTCATGTAACTCAAAACTCAAGCTGGGAAAGTGGTTGGGCAATAACTGAAAATACTGAAAGCTGAACTAACAACCTTCTGATACCTAAGACAGGAGATTATGTTGAAACAAACAATACACTGATGAAGGCCTGGGAGCAAAAGCTGAGGGGGAGTTTCCTTGGAAAATTAGAATATTTAAAAGCAACTGTGTATATGGGGGATCAAACAAACCACATTCATGCCCAGAGCAATATGCATACTCAGAAAATATCTGAGTAGACCCTAAACTTTCACCTTGGGCCAATCCCTAGTCGGTGCAAGCTTGGCTAATTGTTTAAAGAATGACTCAAGCACATGAAAGACTGGGAGAGGTATTTGTTTATTGGTTTGTATATTTGTTTTCAGTTTTCAGCATTCAAGAAAATCTGTGTTAAAATTCTAGTTGAACACAAGCTAAGTAACAGAGACAATAGTGACCCCACAGGACAAGGACAAAGGATGTAGTCTTTGCCATACTAGTTAGAAAGAAAGAGGGCGGGGGGTAGGGAGAGAAAGAAAGAAAGTCAGTCCGTCCTGTGGAAAGGAGAGATTCTAATTTCCAGAGTTACCACCTTCTAATGTTCAAATGTTCACTTTCCAACAACAAAATCACAAAGCTTATGAAGAAACAGGAAAGTATTCTCTAAAGGAACAAAATAGTCAGAAACTGTCCCTTAGGATGTCTAAATATGAGATTTATCAGGCAATGATTTCAGAACAATAACTTTTTTAAATATGCTAAAATGGCTAAAGGAAAACAAAAAGCAAATAAAAATTAGGAATATGATAAATAAACAAATGAGATTATCATTAAGTATATAGATATTAAAGAGTGAAGAAACTCTAAGAGACCCATGGGATACCATCAAGCACACAAGAATGAATATACACTATAGGACTGCCAGAAAGTGAACAGAGAGTAAAAGGAGCATAAAGAATATTTGAAGAATAGCCCTAAACACACCAAATTTGATGAAAGATAAAAATCTATATATCCAAGAAGCTCAACGAACTTCAAGAACAAACGCAAAGAGACTCACACTGAGACACATTGTAATTAAACTGCCAAAAGCCAAAGATAAAAGGAAGGATCTTTAAAGCAGCAAGAGAGAAGTGACTTGTTATGTAGAAGGGACCCTCATTTATGATTAACAGCCAATTTCCCATCGGAAACCATGGAGGTCAAAACTGTCCTTCAAAATGAGGGAGAAAATAAGGCATTTCTAGATAAACAAAGCTGAGGGAGTTCTTTAACACTGTACTTCCCCTACAAGACATGCTAAATGGACTCCTTTAGGTTGAAACAAAAGGACACTAGAAAATAACTCAAAACCATATGAAGAGAGAAAGATCTCCCGTAAAGGTAACTATATATGCAAATATAAAAGATAGCCTTATTATATTTTTTGTTTGTAACACCACTTTTTAATTTCCTACATGATTTAAAAGACAAATGCATGCAAATAATTACATATCTATGTTTCCTGGACACACAGTGTATACAGATGTAATTTGTGAAAACAATATACAGGGAAGGATCAGAGCTGTAAAGAAGCAGAGATTTGTATGCTATTGGAGCTAAGCTGGTATCAATTCAAACTTGCTTGTTATAAATTAAAGATGTTAAATTTAATCCCCAAGGTGTCCCTGAATAAAATATTTTAAAAACATAAAAGGAAGATGGGAATAAAAATGGCTCACTCCAAAAACTCAACTAACACAAAAGAAGGCAGTAAGAGGAAATGAGGGACAAAAATAGTGGAGGACATATAGAAAACAAATAGCAAAATGGCAGAAGTAAGTTCTTACTTATCAATAATTACTTTAAATGTAAATAGATTAAACATTCCAATAAAAAGGCAGAATCCATAGAATTAAATAATCACATATAATTTAATCCATTGAATGGATTAAGAAACAGGATCCAACTACATGGTATCTACAACAGACTCACTTTAGATCCAAAGACAGAAATACATCCAAAGAAATAAAGGATGGAAAAAATTATTCCATACAAATAGTAATCAAAACAGTATGGCACTGGTATAAAAACAGACACACAGAGCAATGGTACAGAATACAGAGCCCAGAAATAACCCCACATGTATATGGCCAATTAATTTATGACAAGGAAGGCAGGAATATACAATGGGGAAAGGAAAGTATCCTCGATAAGTAGTAATGGGAAAACTAAACAGCCCCATGAAAAGAATGGAATGAGAGTACTATCTTACACCATACACAAAAATTAACTCAAAATGGATTAAAGACTTGAATGTAAGACCTGAAACCATTAAACCCCTAGAAGAAAATATAGATGGTATAGGGCACCTGAGTGGCTCAGTGGGTTAAAGCCTCTGCCTTCGGCTTGGGTCATGATCCCGGGGTCCTGGGATGGAACCCCGCATTGGGCTCTCTGCTCAGCAGGGAGCCTGCTTCCTCCTCTCTCTGCCTGCCTCTCTGCCTACTTGTGATCTCTGTCTGTCAGATAAAAAAATAAAATCCTAAAAAAAAAAAAGAAAATATAGATGGTAAACTTCTTGACATCACTCTTGGCAATGATTTTTGGATCTGACTCCAAAAGCAAGGGAAACAAAAGCAAAGATAAACAAGTGGGACTACATCAGACTAAAAAACTTCTGAAGAGCAAAAGAAATCACCAAGAAAATGGAAAGGCAACCTACTGAATGGGAGGAAGTATTTGCAAATCATATATATCTGATAAGGGGTTAATATCCAAAAAATAAAGGACCCATACAACTAAATAGCAAAACAAAACAAAACAAAACCAAAACAAGAAACATATCTTATCTGATTTAAAAATGGGCAGAGAATCTGAATAGACATTTTTTTATTCTTTTAATTTAATTTAAGTTAGTTAACATAGTATATTATTAGGTTCAGGGTAGAGTTTACTAATTCATCAGTTGCATATAACACCTAGTGCTCATTATATTAAGTGCCCTCCTTAATGCCTACTACCCAATTACCCCATCCTCCCAACCACCAGAAACCTTCAGTTTGTTCACTATAATTAAGAGTCTCTTAATGGCTTGCCTCTCTATTTTTACATTATTTTATTTTTTTCTTCCTTTCCCTTATGTTCATCTGTTTCATTTCTTAAATTCCACATATGAGTGAAATCTAATATAGTATTTGTCTTCCTCTGACTGACTGATTTTGCTTATTAACATAATACACAGTAATTCTATCTACATCATTGCAAATGGCAAGATTTCCCTCTGCTCTTCTGACCACTCATGCTCTCTCTCTCTCTCTCTCTCTCTCTCTCTCACTGGCTCTCTCTCAAATAAATAAATGAATAAAATATTTTAAAAAAGAATTATCACATGACCCAGCAAATCTACTTCTAGGTGTATAACCCAAAGAATGAAAACAGGTATTCAAACAAAAACTTGTTCGCAAATGTTCATAGTAGCACAATTCACAGTAGTCAACACGTGGAAACAACCTAAATGCCTATCAACAGATGGATAAACAATGTGTGATATATATATCATATACACATATGAACCACAGAATATTCATTACTTGGCATAGGAAGAAATGACATAGCATTGTGTGCTACAACATGAATGAGCCTTGAAAACGTTACGCTAAGTGAAATAAGCCAGCTACAAAAGGACAAATATTATATTATTCCATTTACATGAAATATCTAGAATAGGGAAATTCATACAGACAGTAGAATAGAGGTTAGTAGGGCTAAGGGGAGGGCTAACGGGGAGTTGTTTAATGGTTATAGAGTTTTTGTTTGGTGTTATGAAAACATTTTAAAAATTACGACAATGGTTATACAACATTATGAACATAATGCCACTGAAGTGTACATTTATGAAGGCTCGAAATCACAAATTTTATGTTATATATATTTTACCAAAACACAAAAATTCAAAAAAAGTAGGCAATCTGGCCCCAGAAACTATGCTCTTGATCATAGAGTGATAACCCAGCCCGTTCTAGTTCCAAGTCCCTGATAGCTTGCATATCTATAAAATATGAGTAATAATCCCTGCCCTACCTCTCTTGTCCTTGTTTTAAGAGTCAAATACAATAGCATACATCACAGGGCTTTGTAAACTGCAAAGAACTGAAGTCAGGTACGATTACTATCTTGGAGGTTTACACATAAACCACCACAATAAGATGATCTTCAGTACTATGCAAAAAAAAATATTTGTTTTGCTATTTCATACAGCTCAGAGGCAATTTCAATTGCACTATCAGTTTCCAATGACACTACCCCAGGTAAAACTTCACACTTGACCAGACAGGAATCTCTGGTCAGGCTTGTTGTGACTACAATTTTTCCATTTAACAGTATACTTCCTTCAAGATATCCTACATGTACTTATCAGAATAGATTAATTCATGTGGGATCTCAGACTAAAGAGCAACACAGACCAAAGAGGAAATAAAAAGCAAACAAACAAAAAACAAAAACACTGAAGCTTCCAGCTCTTTCTCAGAGAGACTAAGGAGGGTTCCTAGGGAGCCAACAAGGTATGCAGTCCCAAAGAGCATAGTGGGGATCAACAAAGTGGCAGTGGTATCCAGCTTTTGAAATGGCTTCCAGACCAAGACCTACCACAGGCACAATCAGCTTCCTGAGAAGGCTCTTCAGGCTTTACAGCTTTATTAAGCAGTATGTTTTAGAAAGACTTCCCAGAAGGCACCTGGCACACCACCACACTATTGGCACCAAAGCAGAAATGCTCCCAGCAAAACAAGGTCTTGGACTAAATTCACTCAGAGAAGAGAGGGCAAAAGACTCCCCCACAGAACTAGTAGAGAGCATCCTGAAATAAAAAGCCAAGTCCAAGAACTTTAAAAAACGCTACGAGGCCAGAACTCAGTAAGAGTGCATCCCAATATTTCGCTCTATACACACTCAAAGTCCAGAACCTCATTTGCCCTTACCTATTTAGAAAAAAATTCTCGAATTCTCTCTCTCATAACATTTGACTTCATTTTTTATTTCCTGTTTTTGGCTCCACACACTCTTGACTTGTATTGAACTGGCCTTGGCCTCAGCTTCTCTTCCCAATGGGAATTGCTCTCACTCCCTCACTACAAGTACTTTCTTTATTTTTTTAAGACTTTATTTATTTATTTGACAGATAGAGATCACAAGTACGCAGAGAGGCAGGAGAGGCAGGCAGAGAGAGAGAGAGGAGGAAGCAGGCTCCCCGCTGAGCAGAGAGCCAATGCGGGGCTCGATCCCAGAACCCTGAGATCATGACCTGAGCCGAAGGCAGAGGCTTAACCCACTGAGCCACCCAGGTGCCCCACAAGTACTTTCAATCATCATCACAATAGGACCCATCTGCCAGAACCCTACCTTAACACTGATCCATGTTCCCCAACATCCTCAGGAAGGATTAAAAGAGACAATGTATGTTATCGAATTTTATAAATCGTAAAGTAACATACCAAAATTTGAAACTCTGTAAGTAATGGTAATGGCTACTCCTAGCTGTTTACGCGTGCAGTCTGGAATCCTCATTTCAATCTTAGACGTTAGGTCCTATTATTATCCCCATTTTTGAGGAAAGAAAAGTGAGGCCATGAGAGGCTAAATAAATTCCCAAGGTGTCACAGTCAAGAAGTGGCAGAGATTTTTCAACAAATGCTGTGGAGCAACTGGATATCCATAGGCAAAAACAAACAAACCACTTCAACCTAAACCTTGCACCTTATACAAAAATGAACTCAAAATAGACCACAGATATAAATGTAAAACCTAAACTTGTGACACTTCTATAAGAAACCATAAGATAAAATTTTAGTAACCTAGGGTTATGTGAGATGTTCTAGGACACCATAAGCACAATACATAAAGAAGACTTAAATATATCGGGCTTCACCAAAACCAAAAACTTTTGTTCTGCTGAAGACCCTAACGAGAAAACTTTCAAAAAATTAAGCCACAGACTAGAAGAAAGTATTTGTAAATTACATATCTGACAAAGAACTCATATCCAGAATATATAAGTGATTTATTAAACCCAAGCATAAGAAAACAAACAACCCAATAAGATAATGAGCAAAATACTTAAGCAGATACTTAGTGAAACAAAATGTACAGATGGAAAATAAGCACATGGAAAGATATTCAACATCATCAACCATTAAGGAATAGCAAATTAAGGCCCAGATGAGCTATCACTACACACCTATTAGCATGGCTACAATAAAATATAGTGACAATACCAAATGCTGGCAAGGATACAGAGAAAATGGAATTATCATACATTGCTAGTGGGAATATAAATTGGTTTAACCACTCTGAAAAAGGGTTAATCAATTTCTTATAATATTAAACATGTACAAATATGAGCCCACAGTCCCATTTCTGGGCATTTATCCTCTAGAAATGAAAACTTGCATTCACATGAAAACCTGTATGACAATGTTTAATGCAGCTATATTTGTAATCACCAAAAACTACAAATAATCCAAATGTCCGTCAACTGGAGAATGAATAAACAAACTACTACATCCATACAATGGAACACTTGGATGGATCACAAGGGCATCATGCTGAGTAAAAAAAAGCCAGTCTCAAAAGTTCACATTCTATAGGATTCCATTAAATGAGTATTCTCGAAATGACAAAATTATAGAGATAGAAACAGATCAATGGTTGCCTGAGGTAAAAGAATTTGAAATTGAGACCTTAGGAAAGCCTGCAGACACCTTTGAGAAATATGCCAGTAGCTATATATGCAGAGATAACAGGAATTCTTTGTTGAGTAATCACATGATGAACTGAATTTTTTTCAAGAAACTCTTATAACAAATGCTAATATTACATGTGGCTAAAATCTTAGAATGCCAAGGACTTTCCGCAGGAAAATTTTTCAAAACAAGAAGGAAAGACTCCTTGAAGGCATTAGACCAAATTTTATACAGCTCTGCCTCAGTACTTAGATCATAGCAGGTACTCAGGAAATATCTGTTTTCAGTAATGCTGAAATTAAAGACATCACTAGACTTCTCCCAAACTGCCTTGTCCATAAATATACTGGGTTACTCTATTTGGTTTAGGTAAGAAAAGCTAACACTTATAGAGTACTTACTGTGTACTAAGAGTGTCAAATATATGTATATTTATTCATGTGTTTATATATATACACATATATATATATACATACACACATATCTATGTATATATGTATATAGTATTTATATATATATACACACACATATCTATGTATGTGTGTGTGTGTGTGTGTGTATATACTCATGTAATTCTCAAAACAGCCCTAGGAGTTAGAGATGATTATGGTTCTCATTTTATAGACAAGAAAAGTGGGTCACAGAGAAATTAAAGGACTTACTTCCAGGCCCCATCTCCAGGAACAGAAGGAGCTACAATGTAATCTGGATCTAGAACTACCTTCTCATAATTGTTACAAAGCCTTATTACTATATTCTATAGTCTCTCTATAATACATTCTCCAGTCACTAGGTCTTTGGTTTATGTTTAGGTTCGTTAAAGATACATGAACATAGGACTGTTGAAAACTTTCTTAGATGACACATAGGGATCTGTATAGTTATGGTTCCTTCAGTCAGCAAGCACTTGCTTAATACCAATTCCAGCACTAAGTACCAGGGACCCAAGGAGAGACAAAATACAATTCTGTTTTTGAGGAGCTCATTCTGGTGATGGTGACTCACATGGAAGAAGTGCAATTCAGTGCAGTAACTCTGACAGTGGGAAAAATATCAGAGAAGGTTTCCTGGAGGAGAGTGATACATGAGTTGAGGATGCGAAATTAGATATTGTTACAAAAATATGGCAGGGAGGGCACCGGAGTGGCTCAGTGGGTTACGCCTCTGCCTTCAGCCTGAGTCATGATCTCGGGGTCTTGGGATTGAGCCCCACATCAGGCTCTCTCATCAGCAGGGAGCCTGCTTCCCCCCTCTCTCTCTGCCTGTCTCTCTGCCTACTTGTGATCTCTGTCAAATAAATAAAATCTTAAAAAAAATACAGCAGGGAAGGGTGCTTCAGGAAGAAGGAAATGTAGCTACAAACAAATGAATGATAGAGACAGACAGAAAGACAAAGAGACAGAAAAAAGACAAAGAAATACCAGTGATAACATGGTTCAGTGTGGTGGGAAGGCCGGTTGCAAGGCAAGGCAAGGCTGCAGAAGGAGTATGGCAAGTACTGAATACACTACCTACTCCATAACAAAGTTTCTCTTCTTTCATACAGGCAGCCTTGAACAAGGAAGAAAGAAAACTTTCTGGGGTAAAACAGTATCGGTCAGTATCTAGGACCGTACCTCTTATACAGTGTCTTGTATTGATTGTACTTTGTGACTTAAAATTGTAATTTATGACTTCATTGACACAAAAAAATTAAATGCTACTATCAAAACTGTAGATGGACTGAAAAGAATGAAAATGCAATTTTCACAGGCACTGTCCATAATAACTCTTCACCTCGTACAGTATTACACAACTAATAAAATTTTTATTCATATTATGCCAAGTAATCCAGAAAACAGTTAGTTTTATATTTCTATAGAAGAGGAAACAAAGTTTAGAGAATTGAAGTGACCTAAGGTTACTGGCAGAGTCCAAACCATACGGATTCAAATCCTGTGATTTTTCCACAATACCACAGCAACTAGACTCAGAATTAACAAGCTAGACCCAGCTCTGACTTGCCCTTGACCTTCCTACCTGCCTATACTTCTCTACACCTAACTTCTCACTTCTAAATCATTTCTCTTAGGCAATCCCAAAGATAAATGCTCTGCCAAAACATAATATGAGAAGTTTGTTAACAGCTCTCTGCTATCTAAATGAAAAGTTAAAACTATAAATTTACAGCCACTACCTCCTGCATCTGACATACTCTACCCCCTACTTAATTGATCACACAATCTGATTATATAACTGATTTATTTGTCATCTACTTCCTCAAACAGAATTTAACTTTCTTTGAGGACAGGGATCTTTGTCTTCTACCTACTGTTCTACCTGAATATCTACACAAGTGCTAGTGCATAGCAATTGCTTAATAAACATCCATTAAATGAATGAATGAATGTACTCTTTTGTCTGATATGAAAGGCCCTTCACAGTCTGACTTGCACAATAGTCTCCTTCACCATCTTCCAATCTCCAACCTATCTCAAGATCCTCCTGATACGTTTCCAGGCCTTCCCAACCCTATGCCTTTGATGTTATTCCCATCTACATTTAGGTAAAGCCTACTTCTTTCTGGAAGTCTTTAATCACACCAACCCACATTAATCTCACCTTCCACTAGGCTTAACAGTATCAACTAACTGTGGCAAGCATATGGCACCTCTAAAGTGTGGTGCTACATTATAAACCAGCAACTAACTAGACTGGAAACCTCTTAAGGAAATGATCTCTGTTTCAGCTCTCTCTACATGCCACTTTGCTTCTGTACCAGTACCTGATATATAGCAAGTAATCAATAAATACTGACTTACTTCCTATTATTTTTATTTTATTTGGGTTAGTTGACACACAATGTTACATTAGTTTCACATCTACAACATGGTGATTTCACAAGTTTAAACATTTATGCTATGTTCACCACAAGTGTAACTACAACATCTCACCATACAATGTTATTACATTTATCATTGACTATATTCCTTATGCTGTGCCTTTTACTCCCATGACTTATTCATTCTATAAATGGAGGTCTCTTATCTCCCACCACTCTTCACCCATTTTGCTCATCCTCCCACCCCGCTTCTCTCTGGCAACTGTTATGTTGTGTTCACTCACCAGTTTATGATAGAACATCTCAAATCATGGTTCACATTGACAAAAAGTAGGGAAGACTGTGCTTGATCCTATCACATTACCAAAGTGTGACAGGGTGATGATCTGTTAAAAGATATGGAGTCAAGGAAGAGGAGAGAAAGATGGTAGCACTGCACAAGGACCCTAGGCTCACCTTATCCCATGAACACAACTACATAACTATCAAATCACCTTAAATAGCCCAGAAATCAACCTAAAGACTGGCAGAACAAGCTCTCCACAAGTAAAGGTAGTGACTAGGCCACATCAAAGAAAATAGGGAGTACAAAGATAGGGGCTGGGAGAAAAAAAAGATCATGGCCACTGCAATGGGGAGGTAGCTGCAACACAGAGAAGGGTGAGAGATAGACCAGCTAACAGGAAAGCCAAACATGGGAAAAATGAATTCCCATAGCAACTGGTTTATAAGGGGAGAGGGGCTGAATTTCATGAGTTCTTGCAACCAGCAAGGCTTCAAGCCTGGAGTTTTAAAGGGCAATGGGCTCGGCACAGATACAGCCTGAAAGGCATTGTGCTACTTTGGAATGAAGGAAGGCAAACAACCCCTGAACATTCAGCACTGAAACAGCGATCTGAAGAACACGTGAGCACATTCTGTGGAGGGTATTTGCTCATTTTGGAGCCTGTCCCAGAGACACAGCATTCATGGAGAGAACTCTCTGGGAACAAAGAAACTGACAGATGACATTTCCCTCTGCCATCTCTGAGCATAAGCAGAGAGCAACCTATGGGAACCAGCACAGGACTGACACTGGCTACCTAGCTTGCTTACACCAAGCCCCACCCGCCCACACTGTGGTGAAACCACCCTTCCCAGTCACATTTGACACGGCAAGCCCCTCCCCCAGAAGACCAGCCCAAACCACACCTCAGATCATGTCCCAGTCACATTTGACATGGCAAGTCCTTCCCCCAGAAGACCAGCCCAAACCAAACCTCAGATCATGTCTGCTGACCCGGGAGTTTTGCAGAGTGGCAACAGGTCTCATGTGACAAGCAGACCATAACATACCTAATACAACTTGCCAGATTCAGGCCAGGGACCAAATACTGTCCATAGCATACAAAGAGAGCCTCTGCAGACAAGTGGCCAGAAGGATAAAGCAGCCAAGACACAAATGCAGTGCACACAGAGCACACATTGTAGACGCTCCCAGAACTGCCAAACCCTGAGGAACAGGGGACACTACATGGAACAATGAAACAAGACCGCTTCTTCATAATACCTTTACCCTCCAAAACAGGAGATATAGCTGACTTTCCCAACAAACAGAAACAGGAACAGGGAGAGACAAGAAGAGAAGACAGAGAAATCCATCCCAAATGAAAAAATAGGACAAGGTCATGACTGGAGATCTAAGCAAAACAGATATAAGTAACTTGCCTAATGGAGTAATTAAAGCAATGATCATGAGGATACTCACAGGAATTAAGAAAAGAATGGAAGACATCAGAGAGACTCTTAACATGGAGATAAAAAAGAACCAATCAGAGATAAAGAGTACAAAAAAAGGAGATTAGAAACATGTTTGATGCAATGAACAGCAGGCTGGAAGCAGAAAAATGAATTATTGACCTAGAAAACAGAGTAATGAAAAGTAGCCAAGCTCAACAAAAAAGAGAAAAAAGAATTATGTAAAACAAGAATAGAGTTAGAGAACTTGGTGACTCCATTAAATATAATTAATATTCATATTATAGGAGTCCTAGAAGAATAAGACAGAGAAAAGAGGGCAAAAAATTTATTTGAAGAAATAGCTGAAAACATCCCTAATCTGGGGAAAGAAACAGATATCCAGATCCAGGAGACATGGAACACCTCTAACAATATCAACAAAACACAATAGGAAAAAATCTGTAGCCAAGAATACTGTATCCAGCAAGGCTATCATTCAAAATAAGAGAGATAAGGAGTTTTCCAGAAAAACAAAAACTAAAGGTGTTCATGAACATTATTCAAAACCTGAAAGAAATATTAAAGGGACACTTTGTGTGAAACATAAAAATCAAAAGTAATCAAAATGTAGTAAACACAAAAGCTGTAAAAGTGAATATTTATGTAAAAAATCAGTTAAGGAACTCACAAATAAAAAGATGTAAAATAAGACACTATACACCTAAAATGTGAGGAGGAGAGGAGCAAAGAAGGAATTCAAACTTAAAGAACTATCACCTTATTATAGACTGCTATAAGAAGATGCTATATATAAATCTCATGGTAATCACAAATCAAAAACCACTAATAAATATGCAAGGAATAAAGAGGAAGAAATGCAAATTTATCACAAATGAAAACCAGCAAACCATGGAAGAGAGAAAGGCAAAAGAGATTCAGAGAAAATCTTCAGAAACAACTAAAAAACAAGTAATAAAATAGTAACACATACATAATCTATCAATAATAACTTGCAGAGTAAATGGACTAAATGCTCCAATCAAAAGACACTAAGGGTGGCAGAATGGATAATTACAAAAAAGATCCATCTATATGTTGCCTAAAAGACAACCATTTTAGACCTAGACACCTTCAGATTGAAATTGAGGGGATGGAGAAACATCTATAATGCAAATGGATGTCAAAGAAAACCAGAATAACAATACTTATATCCAACAAAATAAACATTAAAACAAAGACTGTAGCAAGAGACAAAGGACATATACAATAATAAAGGGGACAATCCAACAAGAAGATATAACAATTGTAACAATGGTAAATATTTATGCACACCAAATGAGAGCACCTAAACACATAAAAGAGTTAATAACAAACAGACGAATAAAATCTATAATAATACAGTAGCAGTAGGGGACTTTAACTTCCCACTTACATCAATAGACCAACCATCTAAACAGAAAATAAAAGGAAACAATGACTGAATGACACACTGGAACACATAGATTTAATAGATATACTCAGAATACTCCATCCTAAAACAGCAGAATACAGTCTTTTTAAATGCACACAGATCATTCTCCAGAAGAGATCACATATTAGCCCACAAAATAAGCCTCAACAAATTCAAGAAAATGGAAGTCACACCAAGAAGCTCTTCTAACCACAATGCCATGAAACTAGAAGTCAACCACAAGAAAATTTATGGAAAGACCACAAATATATGGAGGTTAAATAACATGCTACTAAACGATGAATAGGTCAACCAGGAAATTTAAAAAAAAAAAAAGAAATAAAAAAGTACATTGAAACAAATGAAAATGAAAACACAATGGCTCAAAACCATTGGGATGCAGCAAAAGTGGTTCCAAAAGGTAAGTTTCTAGCAATATAGGTCTATCTCAAGAAGTAACAATAATCTCAAATAAACAACCTAACCTTAAACCTAAAGGAACTAAAAAGAACAACAAACAAAACCTAAAACCACCAGAAGGAAGGAATAATAAATATTAGAGAAAAAATAAATGATAGAGAAACTAAAAAAAAAAAAAAAAATAGAACACATAAATGAAACCAAGAGCTGGTTCTTTGAAAAAAAAATCAATAAAATTGACTAGACTGACTTATCAAGAAAAAAAAGAGAAAGGACTAAAAGAAATCACAAGTGAAAGAGGATAAATAACAACCAGCACAGCACAGAAATACAAACAATTCTAAGAGAATATTATGAAAAACTCTATGGCAATAAATTGGACAACCTAGGGGGAAAAAGGATAAATTCCTAGAAATATATAAATTACCAAAATTGAACCAGTAAGAAATAGAAAATTTGAACAAGCCAATTATCAGCAAGAAATAGATCAACAATCAAAAACTCCCAACAAACAAAAGTCCAGGGCCAGATGGCTTCAGAGGCAAATTCTACCGAATATTTAAAGAAGAATTAATACCTATTCTCCTCAAACTATTCCAAAAAATAGAAGGAAAACTTCAAATTAATTCTGTGAGGTCAGCATTACCCTGTTAAAAAAAAACAAACAGATAAATATACCACAAAGAAAAAAGGAACTAAAGACTAATATCTCTGATAAACACAGATGCAAAAATCCTCAACAAAATACTAGCAACCAAAATTCAATAATACATCAGGGAATCATTCACAAAAGATCAAACAGGATTTATTTCTGGGATGCAAGATTTCAATATTCACTAATCAATCAACATGATACAATAAGAGAAAGGATATGAACCATATGAACATTTCAATAGATGCAGAAAAGGCATTTTACAAGGTATAACAACCATTCATGATAAAAACCATCCATAAAATAGGTTTAGAGAGAACAGATGTCAGCATAATAAAGGCCATCTATGAAAAGCGCACAGTGCACATCATCCTCAATGGGAAAAATTGAGAGCCATTCTCCTAAGGTCAGGATAAGGATGTCTACTCTCAATACTTCTATTCAAAATAGTACTGAAGGTCCTAGCCACAGTAATCAGACAACAAAAAGAAATAAAAGGAATCCAAATTGGTAACGAAGAAATAAAACTTTGACTATTTGCACATGACATGACACAATATATAGAAAGTGCTAAAGACTCCATGAAAAAACTGCTACAGTCGATTAACAAATTCAGTTGATTTGCAGGATACAACATCAACATACAGAAATATGTTGCATTTCTATACACAAATAATGAAGCAGTAAAAGGAGAAAGTGCATAAACAATCCCATTTACAATGCAACAAAAAATAAGATACCTAGAAACAAATCTAAAGACATGAAAGACCTGTACTTTGAAAACTATAAAACAGTGAGGAAAGAAATTCAAGAGGACACAAAGAAACGGAAAAACATTCCATGTTTCTGGATTGGAAGAACAAACACTGTTAAAATGTCTATGCTAACCAAAGCCATCTACACATTTAATGCAATTCCTATCAAAATACCCACGGCATTTTTCACAGAGCTAGAACAAACAATCCTAAAATTTGTATGGACTCACAAAAGACACCAAATAACCAAAGCAATCTTGATAAAGAAAGGCAAGGCTGGAAGGCATCACAATTCTGGATGTCAAGTTATATTACAAAGCTGCAGTAATCAAAACAGCATCATACATGTACAAAAACAGACATATAGACCAATAGAACAGAATAGAAAATCCAGAAATAAATCCACAATTATATGGTCAGTTAATTTTCCACAAAGCAGGAAAGAATACCCAGTGGAAAAAAGAGCCTCCTGAACAAATGGTGTTGGGAAAACTGGATAGCCACATGCAAAAGAATGAAACTGAACCACTCTCTTACATGATACACAAAAATAAATTCAAAATGGATCAGAGACCTAAATATAACACCTAAAATCATAAAAATCCTATAAGAGAACACAGGCAATAAATTCTCTTGACATTGGCTATAACAACGTTTTTCTAGATAGGTCTCCTGAGGCAAGGGAAATAAAAGCAAAAATAAACTATTGGGAGTACTTAAAAAAAAAAAAAAGCTTCTGCACAGCACAGAACCAACAAAACTGAAAGGCAACTTACAAAATGGGAGACAATATTTGTAAATGATATATCCAATAAAGGGCTCATATCCAAAATATATAAAAAGCTTATAAAACACAACATTCAAAAAGCAATCCACTTTAAAAAGGACAGAAGTCACAAATAGATATTTTTCTGAAGAAGACATATAGATGGCCAGCAGACAGATGAAAAGATGCTCAGCATCAATCACCATCAGGGAAATGCAAATCAAAACCACAATGAGATATTACCTCACACCTGTCAGAATGGCTAAAATCAAGATCACAAGAAATAACAGGTGTTGGTGAGGATGTAGAGAAAGAGGAGTCCTCTTGCTCTGCTCGTGGGTATGCAAACTGCTGCAGTCACTCTGGAAAACAGTATGGAGTTTCCTCAAAAAGTTAAAAATAGAGCTATCCTACAATCCAACAATTGCACTGCTGGGTATCTACCCTAGGACCATAAAAATACCAATTCAAAGGGATAAATGCATTGATATGTTTATGGCAGCATTACTTACAATAGCCAGTATGGAAACAGGAAAGGTGTCCATTGGTTGATGAATAGATAAAGAAGATGTGGAATATACATGCAATGGAATATTATTCAGCCATAAAAAGGAATGAAATTTTTGCCTTTTGCAATGACATGGATGGAGCTAGACAGTATAATGCCAAGCAAAATTAGTCAATCAGAGAAAGAACAATAGCATTTGATTTCACTCATAGGTGAAATTTAAGGTACAAAACAAATAAGCAAAGGGAAAAAAGAGATGGAGACACAGAGAGAAACAAACCAATAACAGACTGTTAACTATAGAGAACAAACTGGTGGTTACTGGAGGAGAAGGGGGTTGGGAGATGGGTTAAATAGGCAATGGGAATTAAGGAGGCACTTGTGATGAGCACAGAGTGATGTATGGAAGTATGGAATTAGCATATTGTACATCTGAACCTAATATAACACTGTATTTTTACGAACTATAATTAAAAACTTAAAAAATGCTATGAAGTCAAATAGTCTGCCTTTGAATCCAGGCTTCACCACTTTGATTCTGAACAAGTTTTAAAATGTCTCCATGCCTCAGTTTCCTCATTTGTAAAATGGGGATAGCATCAGTCCATACTTTATAGGGTTGTGACAAGTATTAACAAGATAATACATGCAAATATTCAGCCCAGTGCACAGAATACACTCTCAACAAACATTAGCCATTATGACTGATATTGACCTAGGCTTAATAGTAAGCCTTTGTAATGGGTACAAGGTTTCTTTTTGGAGCGATAAAAATATTCTAAAATTGACTGTGGTAATGGTTGTACAACTATCAATGTACTAAAAACCAGTGAATGGCACAATATGAATGGGTGAACTGTATGGCATGTTAACTATATCTCAATAAAGGTATTTTAAAAATAACCCCCAAAATAAAATAGGCCTTGGATCTATTCATTAATTGGAACAGGAGGTAGAACATAAGGGGATTTTGGCCTAAAAGCAAATTATTAACACTATCTGCCCAAAGCCTGTAGAATACACGAGGTGTATTTTCTTTTCTGATGATAGGCAAGATCTTTATAGTTGTAGCCCACCTACAAGGAGGGGTGAGGGTCACCATGCTAAGTCTAGAGACTATATTAAAAATGCTACTGAATGAAATCGGAGATAAAGGGGTAGAAAAACATCACTTCTCATCTCAGACCAACTGTAGACTGCCTAAGTCTATTTGGAAAACATTTTGGCATGATCAAAATGGGATTAAATGGGCAGCTGAAGAAAAATTCTCTAAAGGGAAGCTCAACATTGAAAACAGGGGAAAAATAAATGGAAAACAATGGGCTGTCCAGAAGAGGACAAGTCCTCAGGGATCCTCCAAAAGCTCCAATGTATTCTTTCAATTCTTTCTCTTATCCATGAGAGATCTACTCACATTTAGTAACCTCAAGCAGAAACTCCATGGCAGAGAAGACAGTTCTGTTTTTACTTATTTATCTCATTGTCACTGGTTAAAAAAAAAAAAAAAAAAAAAAAAAAAAAAGGCAAAACGAAGCAAGATGCTACCACTTGACCTGGGAATAAGTTCAGAATCATTTCCCCAAGCAGGAACATTTGCCGGGTACCTGATGAGTCCACACACTGACGCAGGCTAATTAAACAGAAAACGAGAAGTTTATAAGTTATCTATAACTTATGGGGGAAGAGTGACTGAAGAAAAAATAAAGCAGCTGGTGATCATACCTGATTCCTAGTGAATACTATGGAGAGGAAAGGAGAGAATGGGTAGCAAATACTTCATTGCATTCAACTTTAAAAAAAAAAAAAAAAAGACCCCTTTCCAGATCCTTAAGTAATTTTCTTCACATCACCACCTCTTCCCATTTATATTATGTAAAAAGTAGAGGCTCATGAGAGGTACCATTTTTTTAAGTTGTCACACAGCAGACATGAGCTAACTTTCTTGTATAAGTAAAAACTGAAGCATATTATTCTTTAATTAAATTCCAGATTCTATAACCTTCTGAATATATGTATGCCTGAGACTACCTTCCCACCAGTCAAAACTCCCTAAAAGCACGAAAGGCATCAGCCTAAAGGTAATTAAATGAGACCTTCAAAATATGTGGCAAGAAAGGACACCAGGTGAATTTCAGGGGAACTAAATTTTCATCCAGTTTTGTCACTAGTAGTATAACTTTTAGTAGGTCTCTCCAGTCTTCAGTCTCCCCCTCTAAAATCTAAGGACTTTAAAATACATCAGTAGTTCTCAATCTCAAGGCAGTACTATAGCCAGGGGACACTTGGAAATGTGTGGAGGTGATTTTGCTTGGCACAACGACTTAGAGAGAACTACTGGCATTTATTCCAACATAATGAAGGACAGCTAAGATACTGGACAGCTAGCAATGCCCAAAACACAGCAAAGAACTATCCTGTCTAAAACCTCAAGAGCATATTTATCTCCCCTTCCCAGAAATAAGTGGACAAAATAATTAGATCTTGTCAACCTCTAAAATCCTTTGCCATAGGCAAATGTAAGAAAGAATACTGCAATACTGTGTTTGTCTTATTAAGACTGAATGGTGGGGAAACCTCAATCATATTTTTGCTCAGTAGATGAGGAAAAAAGAAAAATAAACAAATTACTCTGCATTTCATGCTCTAAAACATGTAATTAACAAAATCTCTTCAGGAACAGATCTGAATCTGGCAATGAGCCTTACAATAAAGACATATTAGACACACACACATAGAGAACTATTAACTGTAACCAGATGTTTCTTAACAACCCTTTGTTTAAAAAAACACAAACAATAAATTCCATTAGACTTTGTTGTTCACATTTTAAATCCAAGTGAAACTAAGGAACAAGTAAGAAAAGGGGTTGAAAAAGTGTTCATAGAACAGCAAAATGTTTACTCTGCTGGATCCATGTGTTTTAGGCCAATAAAAACATGAGTGGCTAGTTATTAGCTGCAACCCAAGAGTCAAGGGGATGGAGTTGAAGAGGTTTTACTTATTAACGTAATTTACTATTTTTAAATCCTGCTCTGAAATTCTTCCCACAAATCTGTATGATGTGATCTGCCATATGGATCAGAAACAGTAAGCTACATTATGTCTGTTACTTACCAATCTGGTAAATCAACTGGAATAAAAATTCTAACTCCAGGGTCTTAAGCACGAGCTGCTATAAACTGATAATTAACTCACTGATACAATACCAGCAGGCAGAGGGAGAACATAAAAGCCTCTAGCAAATCAACAGGAGAAGGGCCAACAGTCAAATAGGATCTTTTGAGAAAATAGCTTTGAGGAAAAAAAATAGCTTTTCTGATTTTTCTGGACACAAACTATAATAACTCCATTCATCCCCATTACTCATCAAAGCCAAATTTAACCCCTTCCTGAAACCAGCCAAGAGATTATAGCAAATAAATCCTTTCAAGGATGTATTCCAAAAAGGAGTTATTTTCTGTGGCAGAAAAAGCAGATCTCTAGGGCAAACCCCACGTTGGCAGCAGTCTCCTAGAATACAGCCTAGAGTTCCAGAAATTTAAAAATCCTGAATCTGCGCTAGCAGTTTTTGCCACTGGCCTCGCTAGGCTGGTATCCAAACTCTAGGGTCTAATGTCTCAAAATAAGCCAAACCCAATTCTGAACAATCATCCTTATTGTTTAGTAGCATCTTCTAAGAATATTTTGCTCCCCAAAAATTCTCATCTATACTGGGGAACTAATATCTGTGTTTGTCTCTGACTAATCAGTTATTTTACTTGCCACCCGCCAGTTGACTTCTAGCCAATCTATCCACAACTGTTATTAACTTTCAAAGACCAATATGGCCCTTTTTTTTTTTTAAGATTTTATTTATTTATTTGACAGAGAGAGATCACAAGTAGACAGAGAGGCAGGCAGAGAGAGAGAGAGAGAGGGAAGCAGGCGAGAGCCCAATGCGGGACTCAATCCCAGGACCCTGAGATCATGACCTGAGCCGAATGCAGCGGCCCAACCAACTGAGCCACCCAGGCGCCCCCCATATGGCCCTTCTAAAGGGCCAGTTATGTGGATCAGTTTTTTTTTTTTTTTTTTTGAAAATTGAATAAGGAAAGGGAGAAGTAAATAATTTGTCTCCATCTAACATTTGCAAAAGGTGAAATATAAAAAAACCTCTAGCAATTTTAATGCCTAAGGAAACCAATTTTCAACTGCCAAAAATGATTCCTTCTCTCACCTCTGCTCTCACAAATCAAAGAAATAAGCATGGGGAATGAAGTTTCGCTTATGCTATCCAGCTGATAAAAATTCTAGACTCACATAAACTACCCTTATTTTATTCATTTCAAATAGGCATCTCAAATTTTTTATGTTCAAATAAAACCCTATCCTCTCTCTCACACTCACTCTTGTTCTCTCTCTCTCTCTCTCTCTCTCTCTCACACACACACACACACACACACACACACCATCCAGGTTCTCAAGCCAAGAATACTTGTGACTCATCCTTGATCTCTCTCCTTTCCTCCCTTCCCCTCCCTCTCCCTTTCCTTCTATATTTCTCAACCAATTCATTGGCAAGTAATAGTAAAAAAGAAACTGGAGCCATCATTACTTAAGTAGGCCCCATGCCCAGCGTGCAGCCCATCTTAGGGCCTGAACTCAGGACCCTAAGATCAAGACCTAAGCTGAGATCAAGAATCAGACAACCAACTGAGCCACCCACAGGCCCCAATGGCTCCATTTTCTAAACATCCTGAATCACTATGCACTTCCCACCACCTCCATCACTACTTTAGTCCAGGCCACCATCACCTCTCACCCAGATTTTTGTAATGGCATTTTAACTGATTTTCTTGCTTCCACTTTTAGTCCTATAATTCATTAAATCTACAGAAGCTACAAGCAACTCTTAAAAATATAATACATATGGTATTCTCTATCCTATTATCTTGTATTTTTTCATAGAACTAATAATTATCAAGAAATATTATATAAATAGAAAGAAAGAAAGAAAGAAAGAAAGAAAGAAAGAAAGAAAGAAAGGTAGGAAAAGGAAAAGTAAAGGAAAGGAAGGAAGGAAGAAAGAAAGAAAAAATATCTTATTATAGAGAACAAACTGATGGTTACCAGAAGGGAAGGATTAGGGGGCTGAATGAAATGCGTGACAGGGATTAAAGAGGGCACCCATCCTGATGAGCACTGGGTGATGTATGTAATTGTATTATATGCCTGAAACTAATATAACACTATATGCTAACATACTAGAATTAAAAACTTTTAAAAAATGAAATCCCTTATTTAATTATCTACTACACTTTATGTTTTTCCTCATTAAAATTCAAGCTCCATAAGAGAAAAAACTTGGTCTCTTTCACTACTGAATCTGCAACACCTAGAACATTTCAGGGCATACAGGAGATGTTCAATAAATATGTGCAGAATTAATGAATGAATTATTTTTGAACCCACTTTAAGTGAGCACTTACTTCACAAAACAGTGCTAGGTGCTATGGGTGATGGAGACAAAGAAGACAGTCCCTGACCTGGAAGAGCTCATATGAGGGATAAAGACATTAAATAATTACAATACAACATCATGAATGTAACAATAAAAGTATAAATCAGAGGACCTGGAAAAATAAAACAGGGGGTCATGTGACTATACTTGCATGAGATGCAGAAAGCTTCATAGAAGAGAATAAATTTGAGGAGGAACTTGAAGAATGCAAACCTTTTCTAGACTGAGAAAATGTGCAGTGTGTATGAAAGATAAAGGGAACAATACAGGCTGAGAATGGAGTTGTAAGCAAGGATATGGGGCATAAGAATGACAACATTCAGGAAAAACTAAGTAGTTTGGTGGCTACAATGGAGGATATATATGGGGGGAAGCTAGGAAAGTAAGTTTGAAGAGATGGGCAGCAGTCAGACTATAAAATGAGCATGCTTTGTTAAGAAGTTTGATATTAATTCTTGTACACAGGGAGGAGTCAAGTGCAAGTAAAGAGTGAAAAAGATTCATCCATTCAACAAATGTTTAAGTGTCTGGAGAGATTTGTTTTTAAGGAAGATAAACCAGGTAACAACAGCAAGAGTATACCAACATTTGGAATAAACTAAAGGGAGGCAGAAAATTGGAAGATGCTACCAATACTATACTGTTTTGATTACTACAGCTTTGTACTATATTTCTTTACTCTATTTTTTTAAATGTTTTTATTTTAATTCCAGTTACTTAACATACAGAGCAATATTAGTTCCAATTGTACAATATAGTGATTCAACACTTTCATACAACACCTGGTGTTCACCTCAGCTAGAGCACTCTTTAATCCCGACCCCTATTTTACTCAGCTCCTCCCCGCTACCTTCCCTCTGTAGCTGTCAGGTTATTCTCTATGGTTAAGAATCGGCTTCTTGTATTACCCCTCTCTCTCTTTTCTTCCCTTTTGCTTCCTTGTTTTGTTTCTTATATTCCACTTAGATGAAATCATATGGTATTTATCTTTCTCTGATTTATTTTGCTTGGTGTTATATATTCTAGCTATATCCACAAATTTGCAAAAGGCAAGATTTCATACTTTCCTACAGCTGAGTGATATTCCATTATGTATATGTACACCACATCTTCCATATGAATTCATCAGTCAATGGACATTTGGGCTCTTTCCATAATTTAGCTATACTTAATAATGCTGCTATAAACATTGGGGGTGCATATTTCCCTTTGAATTAGTATTTTTGTGTGTTTTACATAAATAACTAGTAGTGCAATTGTTGGATTATAGGGTACTACTATTTTTAACTTTTTGAGGAAACCCCATGTTGTTTGCCACAGTGATTGCACCAATTTACATTCCAACCAAAAGTACAAGAGGGTTCTCTTTTCCCCACATCCTTGCCAACACCTGTTGTTCTTGTGTACTTGATTTTAGCCATTCTGAGAGGTGTGAGGTACTTCATTGTAATTTGGATTTGTATTTCCCTGATAATCAGTGACGCTGAGCATCTTTTCATGTGTCTGTTAGCCATCTGTATGTCTTCTTTGGAAAAATATCTATTCCTATCTTCTGGCCATGTGGTAAAAAATATCTATTCCTATCTTCTGACCATTTTTAATTGGATTATTTGGTTTGGGGCTGCTGAGTTTTTTATAAGTTCTTTATATATTTTGGACACTAACCCTTTATTAGATATGTCATTTGCAGATATCTTCTCTAATTCAGGAGGTTGCCCTTTAGTTATTTTGTTTCCTTCACTGTGCAGAAGGGTTTTATATTCATTAGACCCCATAGTTTATTTTTGCTTCTTTTTCCCTTGCCTCGGGAGACATATCTAGATAGAAGCTCCTACAGCCAAAGCAAAACAGGTTACTGCCTACGTACTCCTCTAGATTTTTTGGTTTCTGGTCTCACATTTAGCCTTCTGATCCAATTTAAATTTATTTTTTCATATGGTATAACGAAGTGGTCAGTTTCACTCTTTTGCATGTTGTCCAGTTTTCCCAACACCATTTGTTGATGGGACTGTCTTTTTTCATTAGACAAGTCTTTCCTGCTTTGTCAAAAATTAATTGACCTTATGATTGTGGGTTAATTTCTGGATATTCTGTTCTATTCCATTCATCTAATGTGTTTCTTTTTCTGCCAGTAACATAATGTTTTGATTACTATAGCTTTGTAATGTAATTTGAAGTCCAGAATTGTGAGGCAACCAGCTTTGTTTCTCTCTCTCAAGGCTGCTATCCCTATTTAGGGTATTTTGTGATTCCATAAAAATCTGAGGATCATTTGTTCTAGTTCTGTGAGAAATGCTATTGATATTTTGATAGACATTAAATTAAAAGTGTGGGTTACCTCAGGTAGTATTCATTTTAACAATATTTGTTCTTCCAATCTAGGAGCATGGAATGTTTTTCCATTTCTTCATGTCATCTTGAATTTCTTTCCTCAGTGTTTTATAGTTTTCAGAGTATAGGTCTTTCACCTCTTTGGTTAAGTTTATTCCTAGCTATCTTATTGTTTTGGGTGCAACTGTAAATGGAACTGATTCCTTAATTTCTCTTTCTGCTGCTTCCTTACTGGTGTTTAGAAATGCAACAGATTTCTTTTTTTTTTTTTAAGATTTTTATTTATTTATTTATTTATTTGACAGACAGATCACAAGTAGACAGAGAGGCAGGCAGAGAGAGACAGAGACAGAGAGGAGGAAGCAGGCTCCCCACTGAGCAGAGAGCCCGAAGCAGGGCTCGATCCCAGGACCTTGAGATCATGACCTGAGCCAAAGGCAGAGGCTTTAACCCACTGAGCCACCCAGGCGCCCCTATGCAACACACTTCTATAAGTTGATTTTGAATCCTGCAACTTCACAGTATTTGTTTATCATTTCTAGCAGTTTTTTGGTGGTCTCAGAGTTTTATATAGAGAGTATCATGTCATCTGGAAATCATGAAAGTTTTACTTCTTCCTTGCCCATTTGGATGCCATTTATTTCTTTTTGTTATCTGACCGATGTGGCTAGAAGTTGCATTACTACATTAAATATTAGTGGGGAGAGTGAACATCCTTGTCTTGTTCCTTGACTGTGGAGGGAAAGATCTTAGTTTTCCTCCATATAAGATGATTGGTTTTTTTGTAGCTGGCCTTTATTATTTTGAGGTATGATGCCTCCAAACCACCTTTGTTGAGGGATGTCATCATGAATGTATGTTGTACTTGGAACAATGTTTTTTCTGCATCTATTGAAATGATAATGTGGTTCTTATCTTTTCACTTATTGATATAACCTATCACATTGATTCATTTGCAAATACTGAACTTTCCTTGCAACCCAAGAATAAATCCCACAAGATGGTGGTAAATGATGCCTTTCCAATGTATTGTTGGATTAGGTTTGCTTTTATTCTATTCAGAATTTTTGCATCCATGTTCATCAGGTATATTGGTCAGCATTCCCCTTTTTTAGTGGAGTCTTCATCTGATTTTGGTATCACATTAATGCTGGCCAGATAGAATGAATTTGGAAGTTTTCCTTCCTTTTCTAGTTTTCGAATAGTTGGACAAGAATATATCTTTGGTAAAATTATATCTTTGGTAAAAGATATATCTTTGGAAAAAAAATATTATATCTTTGGTAAAAAAAAAAATCTTACATCTTTGGTAAAATTCATTAGTGAAGACATCTGGTCCTGGATTTTCCTTTAGTGGGAGACTGTTGCTTACTGATTCAATATTTCTTGTTGATTATCAGTCTGTTCAAGTTTTTGTTTTCTTCCTGTTTCAGTTTTGGTAGTTTATATATTTCTAGGAGTTTATCCATTTCTTCAGGTTGTCCAATTTCTTGACATACAACTTTCCATAATATTCTCATAGAATTATTTTATTTCTGTCATGTTCATTGCTATTTCACCATGCTCATTTGTGATATTATTTATTTGGGTCCTCTCTCTCTTATTTTTGTTAAGTCTGGGAAGAGGTTTACAGGTTTTCTTAATTTTTGCAAAGAAACACTCCTGGTTTCATTGATCTGTTCTATTGGTTTTTTTTTAAGTGTCTGTATCATTTATTTCTGCTTTACTATTTATTATTTGCTTCCTTTTGCTGGTGTTAGGCCTTGTTTTTTCTTTTCTAGCTCCTTTAGGTATAAGGTTAGGTTGTTTACCTGAGATTTGTCTTGCTTCTTAAGGTAAGCTTGTAGTGCTATATATGGCCCTTTTAGGACAGTTTTGTTGCATCCCTAAGTTTTGGACCACTGTGTTTTCATTGTCATTTCTTTCCATGTACTTACTTTTTTTTTTTTAATTTCACATATTATTTCAACTCCAATTAGTTAACATAGAGTGTAACATTAGTTTCAGGAGTACAATTTAGTGATTCATCACTTACATACAACACTCAGTACTCATCAGAGCAAATGTCCTCCTTAATACCCATCTCCCATTTAACCTATCCCCCTGCACACCTCCCCTTCAGCAACCATCACTTTGTTCTCTATAGTTAAGAGTCTGTTATTTTCTTATTTTTTGTGTGTGTACAAATCATCTTTATTTTTAATTTAAATTGAATTAGACAACATATATCACCAGCTCCAAATGCAGAGCTTAGTAATCCACCAAGTGCTTAAAACACCGAGTGCACAACATATGGTGTGCCCTCCCTAATACCCATCATCCAATTAAACCATCCCTCCACCCACCTCCCCTCCAGCAACCCTAGTTAAAAGTCTCTCATGGTTTGTGTCCCTCTCTAATGAATTCAAATTCAGTTTTCCCTCCTCTACGATTCTCTGTACCTATTCCACATGAGTGAAACCATATAATTGTCTTTCTCTGACTGACTTATTTTACTCAGCATAATATCCTCCAGTTCTAACCAAAGCAATGTAAATGCTAAGTATTCAGCCATTCTGATGGCTGAGTAATATTCGTGTGTGTGTGTGTGTGTGTGTATCACATCTTCTTTATCCATCCATCTGTCAATGGACATCTTGGCTCTTTCCATAATTTTAGCTATTGTGCATATTGCTGCTATAAACATTGGGATGCATGTGCCTCTTTGAATCACTACATTTAGTTCTTTGGAGTAAATACCTGTCAGCGAAATTGCTGGGTTGTAGGGTACCTCTATTTTTAACTTCTTGAGGAACCTCCAAACTGTCTTCCAGAATGGCTGTAACAGTGTGCATTCCCACCAACAGTGTAAGAAGGTTCCCCTTTCTCCACATCCTCCCCAACATTTGTTGTTTCCTATCTTGTTAAATTTAGCCATTCTGACTGATGTGAAGTGGTATCTCATTGTGGTTTTGATTTGTATTTCCCTGATGCCAAGTGATATAGAGCATTTTTTCATGTGTCTGTTGGCCCTTTGTATATCTTCTTTGGAGAAATGTCTGTTCATGTTTTTTGCCCATTTCTTAACTGGATTATTTGTTTTATGGGTGTTGAGTTTGATAAGTTCTTTATAGATCTTAGATACTTGACCTTTGTCTGATATGTCATTTGCAAATATCTTCTCTCATTCTGAAGTTTGCCCTTTAGTTTTGTTGATTGTTTCCTTTGTTGTGCAGAAACTTTTAAAGTCCATTTTTCCTTTTGTTTCCCTTGCCTTTGGAGACATATCTAGCAAGAACTTGCTGTGGCTGGGAACAAAGGGGTGTTGCCTTTCTTCTCCTCTAAGTTTTTAATGGATTCCTGTCTCACATATAGGTCTTTCATCCTTTTGAGTTTATCTTTGTGTATGGTATAAGACAATGGTCCAGTTTCATCCTTCTACATGTGTCTGTCCAATTTTCCCAAAACCATTTATTGAAACAATCCTTTTTCCATTGGGTATTCTTTCCCGCCTTGACGAAGATTAGTTGACCATAATGTTGAGGGTCCACTTCTCTATTCTGTTCCATGGGTCTACGTGTCTGTTTTTGTGTCAGTACTATGCTGTCTTGATGATTACAGCTTTGTAATATATGTCTTGGTGTTGGCCTACTTTTGTGGATTTTGATGGGTGTTCTTTGTGCCTCCTGGATCTGGATGTCTCTTTCCTTCCCCAGATTAGGGAAATTTTCAGCTATTATTTCTTCAAATATGTATTCTGCCCCCTTTTCTTTCTCTTCCTCTTCTGGGACTCCTATAACATGAATGTTACTATATTTGATGGAGTCACTGATTTCCCTAAGTCTATTCCAATGTTCCATAATTCTTTCTCTATTTTTCAGCTTATTTTTCATTATTTTATCTTTTATATTACTTATTCATTACTCTGTTCCTTCCATCCTTGGGTTCACTGAATCAGCCTGTTTTGAATCTTTGTTATTATATTTTTCATTTCTGATTGTTTTTTAACTCTTTTATCTCTGTGGTAAGGGTCTCCCTGAAGTCTTCCATTATTTTCTCAAGCCCAGTTAGTAGCCCTATGATTTTTGCTTTCAATTCTCCATCAGGCATGTTATATTTATTTCACTTAGATCTCTAGCCATGACCTTATCTTGTTTCATTTGGGATGAATTCTTCCAACTTCGCGTTTTGTCTAAGTCTCTGTCTTCTTCTGGGTGTTAGAACAGCCGATTATGTTAACTACTCCTGAGAGTAATGGCATTATGAAGAAGAGGTCATATAGTGTCCAGGGCCTGGTGCTTCAGGGAGTGTCTCTGGAGTGCGCTGTGTGCACTCTTCTGTTGTGTTTTGCCTATTGTATCATTCAGACCAGTCATCTGCAAAGGTACTCCTTGCCTGCGGTGAGCAGTACTTGGTGCTTGGCCAGAATGTGACTACTTTTAACCAGGTGTGCTCTGATCTACTTGTGAAATGAAACCTGACACCAACTCCACCAGAACTGAGGACCTACAGAACTCTCTGCTCCAGAGATGTGGTGTGGACAAGGGTTGGTGCTGGTCTTCTGTGGCATGGCTCTGCTACACTGGGACTAATGCAAACTGAACTGAGAAGGACAGCCCTGCCAGAGCACAGGAGAACAGAGCTTGGAGTACGCAAGTTAAGGAGCCAGTATCTACACTATGCTGCTTCCAGCAGGTGGCTCTGTGCTTATGCTGAGAAGCAGAGGAGGAAAATACCACCGGATAGCTCCTTTGTTTCCACAGAGGCATCTTCATGAATGCTGCCCATCAGGCATGTGCTCCAAGAACAGTGAATGATCTCCCACTATGTGACCTAGGATTTCTTCAGACTGCTGCTTCCACGGGGTCCTCTCCACAAATTATTTGCCTGACTTCTCTCCAGGAACAATGCAGTGCCCTCCAGGATCCTTCCCAGCCAAGACTGCTGATCTTCAAACCTTCAGGCTTTAAGCCCCACTGGTTCCAAGAACTCACAAAATTCAGCCCCTCATTTTCCAAGCCGATGACGTTGAGGAAATCTTTTCCCTGTGCATTCCCCTGGGTGATCCTGAGACCATGGCTCCTCTTTCCTTCCACAGCACCTACAATCCATTTCTTCCCTAAACCATGTCTCCGCATTTCCTATCTTGTTCTGTATGGCCCCTTCTCTCCATTTAGTTGTGTTCTGTCAGTCTTCAGGTCAATCAGGTCAATTTCTAGGGTATTTCAGATGATTTTATATTCATCTAGTTTTATTTGTGGGAGGAGATGAGCCCAGAATCCTCCTTATTCTCCTGCCATCTTCCTCTCTCTGTGGTATTTCTTAAAATCTAGAATTGAGATACCTTCAGCACTCTTTTTCCTTCTCCAGATTGCTTTGCTTATTTGAGGTCTTTTGTGATTCCATACAAATTTTAGTATTATTTGCCCTAGTTCTAGTGAATAATGTTGTTGATATTTTGGCAAGGATTGCATCAAATCCATAGATTGCTTTGGATAATTTAGACATTTTAATAATATATTCTTCCAATCCACTGGACAGGAAATCTTTCTATTTGTTTGTGTTGTCTTCAATTTCTTTCATCAATGCTTTACAGTTTCCCAAGCATATACTTTTTACCTCCTTAGTTTAATTTATTCCTAGGTATTTTATTCTTTTTGGTGCAATTGTAAATGGAATTTTTCTTTGTAATTCACTTCTTGCTACGTTATTGTGTATAGAAATGCTACCAATTTCTGGATATTACTTTTATATTCTGCAACCTTACTGGAATCATCTTTTACTTTTAGTAGTGTCTGGTGGAGTCTTTAGGATATTCTATGTATAGTATTATGCCATCCACAACTAGTAAAAGTTTAACTTCTTCCTTATCAGTATAGGTGCCTCATTTCTTTTTCTTCTGTGATTCCTGTGATTAGGACTTCCAGTAATATGTTGAATAAAAATATGAGTGTGAACATTTTTGTCTTGTTCACGACCTTAGGGGAACATCTCTGTTTTTCATCATGGAGTATGATATTGCCTATGGGTTTTTCATATGTTGTTGAGGTTGACTCTGAACACTTTGTTGAGAATTTTTCTTATAAATAGATATTAAATTATGTCAAATGTTTTTTTCTCTGTTGAAATGATCATATAATTTTTATCTTTTGTTCTTTTCAAGTGGTGTATCACATTGATTGATTTGTGAATATGGAATCACCCTTTCATCCCCAGAATATATGCTACTTGATTATGATGAATGATTATTTTAACATATTCTTAAGTGCAATTTGCTAATATTTTGATGAGTATTTTTGCCTCTATGTTCATCAGAGATGTTGGCTTGTAGTTTCCTTTTCCTTTTTTTGGTGTGGTACTGACACAAAAATAGACATAGTAATCAGTGAAACACAACAGAGACCCCAGAAATAAATCCATCATTATGTGTCAATTAATCTATGACAAAGCAGGGAAGAATACACAAGAAGAATATACAATGGGAAAAGACAGTCTCTTCAATACATGGTGCTGGGAAAACTGGACAGCTACATGTAAAAGAATGAAATGACCCCTTTCTAACACCATACACAAAAATTAATTCCAATTGGATTAAAGATCTAAATGTAAGACCTGAAACCATAAAACCCTAGGAGAGAATACAGGCAGTAATTTCTCTGACAGAGGTCATCACTCATTTTCCCAGATATGTCTCTTAAGTCAAGAGAAACAAAAGCAAAAAGAAACTATGATTACATTGAAAGAAAAAGTTTTTGTACAATGAAGGAAACCATCAATAAAACAAAAAGGCAACATACTGAGTGGAAGAAGATATTTGCAAATGATATATCTGATAAGGGATTAATATCTAAAATATTTAAGAACTTAGGTAACTCAACATCAAACAAACAATTTACAAACAATCCAGTAAAAAAATTGGTAGAGGAACTAAATAGACCTTCTTCCAAAGATATACACATGGCCAAAAGACACAATGAAAGATGCTCAATATCACTCATCATCAAGGAAATTGCAAATCAAAACCATGAGATATCACCTTATACCTGTCAGAATGACTAAAATCAAAAAGCTAAGAAATAAAAAAGTAATGCCTTTTAAACAGTAGTGATGAACAATACAAAAAGGCAATTTTTAAAAAACACAATTCTATTCACAATAGCATCAAAAAGAATAAAATACTTAGGAATAAACCTAATCAAAAAGGTGAAAGCCTTCTACAGTGAAAACTCCAAAACATCAATGAAAGAAAGAAGACACAATACAAGGAAAGACGTCCTGTACTCATAAATTGGAAGACAATATTGCTAAGATGACAATCCTACCTAAAGCATTCTACAGATTCAGTGCAAGCCCTGTCAAAATCCCAACAGTATTTTTTACAGAAATACAAAACCCACCCTAAAATTCATACACAATCTCAAGGGACCATGAATGGCCAAAGCAATTTTGAAAAGGAAGAACAAAGTTAGAGAACTCATACCTTTTTATTTCAAAACTTTCTACAAAGGTTCGATTTAAAAAAAAAAAGGGGGGGGCGCCTGGGTGGCTCAGTGGGTTAACCCTCTGCCTTCAGCTCGGGTCATGATCTCAGGGTCCTGGGATCGAGCCCCACATCCGGCTCTCTGCTCAACAGGGGAGCCTGCTTCCTCCTCTCTCTCTGCCTGCCTCTCTGCCTACTTGTGATCTCTCTCTGTCAAATAAATAAATTAATTAATTAAAAAAAAAAACTTATGGAGGGGTGTCTGAGCGCCTCAGTCAGTTAAGCATCTGCCTTCGGCTCAGGTCATGATCCTGGAGTCCCAGGATGGAGCTCCATGTTGAGCTCCCTGCTCAGTGGGAGGTCTGCTTCTCTCTTTCCCTCTGTCCCTCCCCCTGCTCATGCTCTCTTTCTCCAATAAATAAATAAAATCTTTAAAAAAATACCATATGGAACTGACATAAGAACAGACATATAAACCAATGGAATAGAATAGAAATCCAGAAATAAATCCTTGCATATATGGCCAATTGATTTTCAATAGGGATATCAGCACCATTCAATGGGGAAAGAAGACTTTCAACATGTGGTGCTGGGTAAACTGTACACATACAAAGAATGAAGATAGCCCCTTAGCTTATGATACATAGAAAAATTAACTTCACATGGGTGAAAGACTTAAATGTAAGAAGTAAATATGTAAAACTCTTAAGAGGAAAACATAGGGGAGAATCTTTATAGCATTTGATTTTGCAATGATTTCTTGGGTATGACACCAAAAGTATACATAACAAAAGAAAAAATAAACAAAAATGGACTTCATCAAAATTAAAAATGTTTATTCATTAAAAGATACTAACAGAAGATTGAAAAAACAACCCATGGAATGAAAGAAACTGTTTGCAAATCATTCATCTGTTAAGTGATTAATATCCAGAATATATAAAGAATTCTTACAACTTAACAACAAAAGACAAACAGTACAATTCAAACTGGACATGGGACTTGAAAAGTTATTTCTCAGAAAATGATATAGAAACAGACAATAATCTCATGAAATGAGTTTCAACATCACTAGCCATTTAAAGAAATGCAAATCAAAGTTGCCTGGGTGACTCAGTCAGTTGAGCATCTGCCTTTGGCTGAGGTCATGATTTCAGAGTCCCAGGATTGAGCCCAACATCTGGCTCCCTGCTCAGCGAAGTCTGCTTCTTCCTCTCCCTTTGCCCTTCCCCCTGCTCCTTTTCTCTCTCCCACTTACTCTCTCAAATAAAATAAAACCTTTAAAAAAATAAAGAAATGAAAACAAAACCACAATGAAATACCACCTCATACCTATTAAGATATCAATTACTAAAAAAACAAAAAAACAACAACAACAAAAAAAAAAAACAAGCACTGTGGGGATATGGAGAAACTGGAACCCTTGTACGTTGCTGGCGGGAAAATAAAGTGATATAGCCACTGCAGTAAACAGTATGGCAGTACCACAAAAAATTAAACAGAATTACCATATGCTCCAACATTTCTTTTTTTTTAAAGATTTTATTTATTTATTTGACAGACAGAGATCACAAGTAGGCAGAGAGGCAGGCAAAGAGAGAGGGAGGAAGCAGGCTCCCTGCTGAGAAGGGAGCCCGATGTGGGGCTCGATCCCAGGACCCTGGGATCATGACCTGAGCCGAAGGCAGAGGCTTAACCCACTGAGCCATGCAGGTGCCCCTGCTCCAACATTTCTATCTCTGGGTTTATACCCAAAAGAATTGACTCAAGAAGATAACTGCACATGAACATTCATAACAGCCCTATTCACAATAGCCAAAAGGCAGAAACAACAGAGATACAAAATGTAGTAATACAAATAATGGAATATTATTCAACCTTAAAAAGAAATGGGAAAAAATGAATGAAAATCTGATACATGCTACAACATGGATAAATCTTGAAACTATCATGCTAAGTAAAATAAGCCTGACACAAAAGGACAGATACTATATAATTCCACTCTATATTAGGTACCCAGAATAAGCAAACTCATGGAAAAAAGTAAAATGATGATTGCAAGGGGCTGAGGGGATAGAGTAACAGAATTATTATTCAGTGGGTATAGAGTTTTTGTTTGATATAATGAAACTGTTCTGGAAATGTACAGTGGTGATGGTTGCATAAAATTATTAAAATGCCACTGAACTATATACTTAAGTATAGTTAAAATGCTAAATTTTACATTGTGTATATTTTACCATAATAAAATAAAACTTCAGTGTCCCACACTTATCCTACCTAGACCAATCACATCAAAATCTCTGGAAGTAGTCTTGTCATCAGTATTTTTCAAGTATCTGGAGTTATTCCAGTGGTCAGCCAAGACTATGAATCATAGCTTTGGACTTTTTCTTCTCTTGGGACACATTCAATTATCACTTGCACATCACTGATCATGAATGCCCAACTGTGCTTTTCCCAAACCAACTGAGGTCATCTGTTCTACTCATTTCCCAGGTTGTCTCTGAATACTAATTTCTACACTAACTTAAATTACTAAGCTACTAGGGTATTGTTGCTACAACTGAATAGTACAAAAATTGCGTTTAATACTAAAGTATTTACAGATAAAATTGTCTGTCTGAAAATTGGCTTCAATGAAATCAAGGCTCAGGTGTAAGGTATCAGGTGAGGGTTACAGATTTAAAAAGATAGACAATATGTTAATAATTTATAAAGTTGCATGATGGGTACACAGGTGTTCTTTATATTCCTCTTAACTTTTATGTATATTTAAAATTTTCCATATTAAAACTGGAAACAAATTCAATTACGGCTACAAAGAAAGTACTAATATGATCTTGGTCCTAAAAAATTATAGTAGATATACCTAATGAAATATTGAGCAGGGGCGCCTGGGTGTCTCAGTGGGTTAAAAGCCTCTGCCTTTCGCTCAGGTCATGATCCCAGGGTCCTGGGATCGAGCCCCACATCGGGCTCTCTGCTCAGCAGGGAGCCTGCTTCCCCCTCTCTCTCTGCCTGCCGCTCTGCCTGCTTGTGATCTCTGTCAAATAGATAAATAAAATCTTTAAAAAAAAAAGAAATATTGAGCAACATGTTTAAATGACAGTAAAAATCTATAATGATATGGAAAGATGATTATGATGTATGGTTTGGTAAAAATAAAAAAACAAGTTATCAAAATCAGCATATACAGTAAGAGCCAGTTTTTGAGCAGGCTGTAGAATGTACTAGTTAAGAGTATTAGATCTGGGGGGTGCTTAGGTGGCTCAGTTGGTTAAGCATCTGCCTTTGGCTCAAGTCATAATCCCAGGGTCCTGCTCCCTGCTCAGCGGGGAGCCTGCTTATCCCTCTCCTTTTGCCTGCTGCTCCCCTCCTTGTACTCTCTCTCTCTGCCAAGAAAATAAATAATTTTTTTAAAAAGAGTATTAGAGGGCGCCTGGGTGGCTCAGTGGGTTAAGCCACTGCCTTCGGCTCAGGTCATGATCCCAGGGTCCTGGGATCGAGTCCCGCATCGGGCTCTCTGCTCAGCAGGGAGCCTGCTTCCCTCTCTCTCTCTCTCTCTGCCTGCCTCTGTCTACTGTGATCTCTCTCTGTCAAATAAATAAAATCTTTAAAAAAAATAAAAATAAAAATAAAAATAAAAATAAAAAGAGTATTAGATCTAGAGTCTGATAGATCTGGGTTTCTGCCACTAACAAACTGTGTGATCTTAGACAAGGGTGACAATAACAACATCTACCCCTCATGAGATTTTTATAAGGATTAAATTGAGATAATGTATGTAAAGCACTTAAGAGATAATTATTTTATTATCATCATTATTATTATCAGCTATGTATGGCAAGAGCTACTTTTGAAAAATCAAAACATTGGAGAAAAGCTTAATAGCTAAATGAAATATTAGTAAGATAAATTATGGCATATTCATTAGTTTACTAAATAAATAGTTATTAAAGGGCCACTGTAGAAAAGACATTGGAAATATAATTGTAATCAAGACACAAACAGAAGGTGGTTATGCTCACCACTATACAAAAATCAGCTGTTTCCATACACTAATAATAAATAATCTGAAAAAGAAATAAAGAAAGTAATCCCATTTACAATTGTACCAAAAATAATAAAATACTTAGGAATAAATTTAACTAGAAAGATAAAAGATCTGTACACTGAAAATCATATACATTGATAAAAATTGGTGAACATACAAAACAATGGAGAGATAGCTCATGTTCATGGAATTGGAAGAATTAATATTGCTAAAATGTCCATATTACCCAAAGACATTTGGCAATGCAATCCCTATCAAAAGTCTAATGGCATTTTTACAAATACAGAAAAAGCAATCCTGGGGTGCCTGGGTGGCTCAGTGGGTTAAGCCTCTGCCTTCGGCTCAGGTCATGATCTCTGGGTCCTGGGATCGAGCCCCGCATTGGGCTTTCTGCTCAGCAGGGAGCCTGCTTCCTCCTCCTCTCTCTCACTCTCTCTGCCTGCCTCTCAGCCTACTTGTGATCTTTGTCTGTCAAATAAATAAATAAAATCTTTTTTAAAAAAAGAAAAAGCAACCCTAAAATTCATATGAAACAATAAAAGACCAATAGCCAAAGCAATCCTGACGTAGAAGAACAAAGCTGAAGGCATCACAATACCTAATTTCAAACTTTATTACATATCTATAGTAATCAAAATAATATGGTAATGGCATAAAAACAGACACACAGACCAATGGAACAGAACTGAGAGCCCATAATCAATTCACACATGTATATGGTCAACTAATATTTGAACAAGGGAGCCAAGAACACTCAATAGGAAAACAACAGTCTCTTCAATAAGTGGTTTTGGAAAAACTGGATATACATATCAAAGGCATAAAATTGGACCCCTATCTTAAACCATTCACAGAAATTAATTCAAACTGGATTAAACACTTAAAAATAAGACCCATAACTATTAAATTACTAGAAGAAAACATAGGAGAAAAGCTTTTTCACATTTATCTTAGCAACAATTTTTTGGATGTGAAACCAAAAGTACAAGCCACAAAAGCAAAATAGACATATATAAGTGCATGAAATTAAAGAGCTTCTGCACGGCAAAGGTGACAATCAAGAGTGAAGAGACAACTGTAGAATGTGAGAAAATATTTGCAATCCATACATTTGATAAGTTAATATCCAAAATATATAAGGAATTCAAACAACTCAATAGCAAAAAAGAAAAAAAAAAACGTATAATCTGATTAAAACATAGGCAAAGAACCCAAATAGACATTTTACCAAAGAAGATATAAAAATGCCCAACATGTTCATGAAAAATGTGCTCAATATCACTGATCATCAGGGCAATGTAAATGAAAACCACAATAAAATATCACCTCATAACTTTTAAGATGGCTATTATAAAAAAGAAAAACTATAAGTGTTGGCAATGATGTGGAGAAAAGGGAAACCTTGTGAGCTGTTGGTGGGAATGTAAACTGGTGGAGCCAAGATAGAAAACAGTACGGAGGTTCCTCAGAAAATTAAAAGTAGAGCTAACATAGATCTAGCATCCCACTTCTGGGGATATATTGAAAGGAAATGAAATCACTACCTAAAAGAGGTATCTGTACCCCCAGGTTTGTTGCATTCACAATAGCCAAGACATGGAAACAACCTAAGTGTTTGGATAAAGAAAATGTGGTATAAATATAAATGTGGTATGTATTCATATACTTCTATATAGAATATTAATAAATGAAATATTATTCAGCCATAAAAAAGAAGGGAATCCAGCCTTTTGCAATATGGATGAACCTTGAGGGCACTGTGCTAAGTGAAATAAGTCAGACACAGAAAGACAAAAGCTATATGCTTTCATTAATCTAAAAAAGCTGAATCAAAGAGCAGAGTGGTGGTAGCCAGGTATTGGGGATTGGAGGAAATGAGTAGATTTTGGTTAAAGGCTACGAACTTCCAGCTTTAAGAGGCATAAGTTCTGAAGATACAGTGTATAGCACAGTGACTATAACAGTACTGTATTATATACTTGAAAGTTGTTAAGAATGTTGTTAAAATGTTATCACCACGTACCAAAAAAAGGTAAATATATGAGGAGATAGAGGTGCTAACTAATATTGTGACAATTATTATACAATATATACATGTATCAAATCACCACTCTGGACACCTTAAATGTGTGGATATGTCAATAACATCTTAATAAAGCTGTGGAAAAAATACGTAAATGGTCCCTGCTCTTACACAACTTACAGTCTAGAAAATAAGGCAAATAAATAAACAAATGTCAATATTAAAGGTCCATTACAGTGTTCATAAAAAGAGTTAAAGCATGTGGGGAAATGCTTATTTAAAGACCTTGCATTGGTTTCCTAATGCCAATGTAACAAATTAACCACAAATTCACTATTTTAGAAGGACATAAATTTTTCTTACGGTTCCAGAGCTCAGAAGTCCAAGAGTTCAGTCCTTCCCTTTTTTGGCTGATAAAGGGTGTGCACATTCTTTGGCTCCTAGATGCATTACACAACCTGTATAATCCAGGATTATCTCCCTATCTCACAATGCTTAATCACATCTATAAAGTTTCTTTTGCTATGTGTGGCATTGTATATTCATAGGTTCTGTGGAATAGGGCTCGGGATATCTATGAGAGTCCTTTATTCTGTCTACCAGAGACATAACTTTGAACTTAAAAAAATAGAAGGAAATATAGAAAAAATATTAACAGTGTTGAGTCTGGATGGTTGGATTAAGTTTTACTCTTTTGCAATTTCTAAAAGCTCTAAAATGGGCATATGTCACCTTTTTTAAAGAGACAGTACAGACATACAAACACAAAAAGTTCAAAGGGGCATACAGTAAATTGTCTTTGTCATGCCCTTGACCCTCAGCCCCCAGGTTCCTCTCCATAGAGGCAATTATCATTAGTAGTTTCTTCTTCCAGACAGAGGATATTCAATATCCATGGCAGGCTAACAAATGGTCCCTCAAAGACATTCATGTCTAAAACCCCAGAACCTGCTAATATATTACCTTACTGGCAAAAGGGACTTTGTGGATATGATTAAGGATTTTGAGATGGGGTGATTATGACCAACTGTCTGGATAGGCCCAATATAATGACAGGGATCCTTAAAAGAGAGAGGCAGGAATTAGGGCTAAAGGGGGAATGGACAGCTATGTGACAACAGAAGCAAAGACTGGAGACCTATACTTTTTTTTTATTATGTTATATTGGTCAGCATACAGTACATCAGTAGTTTTTGATGTAGTGTGCCATGACTCATTGTTTACATATAACACCCAGTGCTCACTGCAATAGGGCCCTCCTTAATACCTATCACTGGGCTAACCCATCCCCCATAATCTCCCCTCTAAAGCCCTCAGTTTGCCTCCTGGAGTTCATAGTCTCTCATGGTTCACCTCCCCCTCTGATTTTCCCCCTTCATTTTTCCCTTCCTTCTCCAAATGTCCTCCGTGCTATTCCTTATGTTCCACATATAAGTGAAAACATGTAATTGTCTTTCTCTGTTTGACTTATGTCACTTAGCATAATCCCCTCCATTTCCTTCCATGTCGATGCAAAGGGTGGGTATTCATCCTTTCTGATGGCTGGGTACTATTCCATTGTGTATATGGACAACATCTTCTTTATCCATTCATCTGTTGAAAGGCATTTCAGCTCCTTCCACAGTTTGGCTATTGTGGACATTGCTGCTAGGAACATTGGGGTGCATGTGGCCCTTCTTTTCATTCTTTTCACTACATCTCTATCTATGGGGTAAATATCCAGTTGTGCAATTGCTGGGTCTTAAGGTAGCTCTATTTTTAACTTTCTGAGGAACCTCCATACTGTTTTCCAAAGTGGTTGCACCAACTTGCATTCCCATCACCAGTGTAAAAGTGTTCCCCTTTCTCCACATCAGGAGAGATATACATTAAAAATGGAAGGAGGCCCACAAACCAAAAAATTGAGAAGATGAAAAAGGCAAGAAAACAAATTTTCCCCTCAGAGCTTCCAAAAAGAATCAGCCCTACTCATGCTTTGATTTGCCCAGTGAAACTGATTTTAGACTTAGGACCCCCCAGAACTGTAAGAGAATAAAGTTGTGTTGTTTTAAACCACTAAATTTGTGGTCACTTGTTTCAGGGCAACATAGATCTACTTTGTAGATGTATGGATATATTGAATATATCAGTAGAATAAACCCAAAGAATTAGAATTCCTGGGTTAAAGTATGTAGTTTTTCATTTTGATTTAAGCTTCCAAACTTCCTACATGCAGGATGTACCAATCTCTACTGCAGTAATGTATAGTGTAACTCATTTGACTTTACCAGGATGCTCTTTTTCCATACAGAGGTATGAGTTTCATGCATCTTTTCCTCTTATTGTTTCCTAATTTTTTATCACATTATAGAAATACTCACCCCAAACTTAAATTTTAAATACTTCCATATTTCCTATTAGTTTTATGGTCCAATATTTTACATTTAAATCTTTACATTTAAATCTTTTATCTAACTGTGGTTAACTTTGAGGTACAGATGCTACTCATTTTCCCTGCCGAGCAGAGAGCCTGATGTGAGGCTCGATCCCAGGACCCTGGGATCATGACCTGAGCTGAAGGCAGAGGCTTTAACACACTGAGCCACCCCCAGGTGCCCTGAAATGCCATCTTTATCAGATGTTAAATTTCTATCTGATTTCAATCTATTCCTAGACTTTCTAGTCTGTTTCACTGATTTGTCCATAAAGTCATGTAGCAGTACCACACGTTTTAAGTACTGTAGCTTAAAGACATCATTTTTAATCTCTTATAAAACTAAACTCCCTTAACTATTACCCTTTTCCAAATTTCTCTGGTTGTTTTCATGCTTGCTTGTTTTCACATACAAATTTTGCTTGCTTGTTTTCACATACAAATTTTACATCCTTGCTTGTTTTCACATACAAATTTTACATGCTTGCTTGTTTTCACATACAAATTTTACATCCAGCTTAACAACAACAACAAAAAAAATGTATCTTTACTTGGACTAATTTATCCTACTATTTACTTAAGTCTTAAGTAAATTAATATTTTATATTATTTTTCCATTTAAGAATATGCCATGCCTTTCTATTAGTCTAAATATTCTTTAATATTCCTCAGTAATATTTATTTTTTCATTCATGTAGAACTTAAGTATTGTTTATTAAGTCTACTTTTAGATATTTTCTTTTTTCTATAACTATTTAAATGTGGTCTTTTGGGAGACTTCTTGGAAGATGGCAGACCAGGAGGATTTGATGCTTGCCTCATCCCATGAACACACCTAGATAATAGCCACATCACTGCAACTAACCCAGAAAATGAGCCAAAGACTGGCAGAATAGACTTTCTACAGTTAATCACAGAGAGGGGGCCACATCAAGAAGGATAAGAGGGGAGGACATGCAGTCAAGAACCAAACTCCCAGAACTCCCAGTGATACTAACCACAAATGGGAGGGATACCAGAAGCACAGAAAAGGGAGAGGAACAGACCCCACACCAGTCACACCGGACAAGGGGTACCTGCAGTGGAGAGACAAGTCCCAACATTTGGCATTGAAAACCACTGGGGCTTAACTTCAGGAGTATTTTTTTATAATCTGTGGGACTTAAAACCCAATACTTTAAAAATCAGCAGGCTTGCGGTGCCTGGGTGGCTCAGTCATTAAGCCTCTGCCTCCAGCTCAGGTCATGATCCCAGAGTCCTGGGATAGAGCCCTGCATTGGGCTCCCTGCTCGGTGGGAGGCCTGCTTCTCCCTCTGCCCCTACCCCACTTGTGTTTCCTCTCTTCATGTCTCTCTCTGTCAAGAAAATAAATAATATCTTTTTAAAAAATAAAATAAAAATCAGCAGGCTTAGCTCTGGGAAAGCTAGAGGGTGATATGAAACAGTCCCAGCCCTTAAGGAGCTAGCATAACATACAACCCTGCTGAGATATGGCATAGAAGCAACAGTTTGAAAAGTGCCTGGGGTATACAGGAAGGAGATTCACTTACTAATCTCAGAACATGTTTAGAAGGGCAGGGATCTTTAGGACACTTCAAGAACAAAAGAACTAGCAGGTACCATTTCTTACCACCCACTCTACCAGCCTAGATAGCTGGACACTTGCAGGAATCAGCACTAACACCCATCACCTAACTTGCTAACACCCCCTGCCCCACCTCCAGGTTCTCCTGGAGATCCACCCCATCCAATTCACCACACTCAGCAAGAGTCCCTTTAAAGTGGTTCCTGCCATGTCTCATCCTGTAAGCAGCCCCAGCAGGGACTAAAATCACTCCAAAGTGCTTTAGGGAAAGGGGAAGATAACCACATACAGCAGATGAACTAGGGGCAGATATCTGATCTGACTTCTGGTCCTACCCACCAACAGAAACCTCTCAGGGCACAGCACAGAGACAGAGCCCTGTAGTTCAAGGTCACTGTGGCCCCAGCAGACAGACCGGGCACAAGCATCTGGTCTGACTGCCAGCCTCATTCACCACCAAAATTATCTTGAGGGGCAAGGCAAGAAGAGCACCCTGTAACTCAGTGCTATTATATCCAACAAATGGACTAGGAACAGACTTCAGGTTGAACTGCAAGACCCATCTACCAACAAAAGCATATCAGGGGCACCTGGGTGGCTCAGTGGGTTAAAGCCTCTGCTTTCGGCTCAGGTCATGATCCCAGGGTCCTGGGATCAAGCCCCACATCAGGCTCTCTGCTCAGCAGGGAGCCTGTTTCCTCCTCTCTCTCTGCCTGCCTCTACCTACTTGTGGTCTCTGTCTATCAAATAAATAAATAAAATCTTTAAAAAAAAAAAAAAAAAAGCATATCAGAATACAACACAGGGAGAGTGCCCTGCAGTTCAGTGATATTGTAGCCTCAGCAAATGGGATGAGAACAGACATCTGGTCTGACTGCTGATACTGCCCAACTATAAGCCCATGTGAGCTGCACAGGGACCTAACTCTGCCCACAATAGGCAAAGTAGATGATTACAGCCAACTGGACTGAAGGCAAACACAGATCAGCCACAACAGGAGGGCACACACAATATACATAAGAGACAACCCTGAAGTGCCTGGTTCTGGTAAACAGAGGGCATTGCGCAACAGTACACTGCAGGATCTCTTCTTCATAAGTCCACTACTTTCAATATCAAGATATTTCGTTGATTTTCCTAATACATAAAAACAAATATAGAGAGTTGGACAAAATGAGAGGTGGAGCAATATGTCCCAAGTAAAAGAACAGCAAAACAACAGAAAAAGAACTAAATTTAATGGAGATAAGCAAATGCCTGATTAAGAATTTAAAGGAAGGAAAAAAAAAAGAATTTAAAGGAAGGGTCAGAAAGACACTCTTTAGACTTGATGAAAGAGTAGAGGATCTCAGACCTTCAACAAAGGGATAGAAATTTTTAAAAGAACCAATCAGAGATGAAGAACTCAATAACTAAAATTAAAAAATATATTAGAGAGAATCGAGGCACCTGGGTGGATCAGTTGGTTAAGTGTCCAACTTTTGGTTTCAGCTTAGGCCTTGATCTCAGGGTCATGAGATTGAGCCCCGCATTGGGATACATGCTCAGTGGGACATCTGCTTAAGATTCTCTCTCCCTCTCCCTCTGTCCCTCTGCCCCTCATCCCCTACTCTCTCTCTCTCTCTCTCTCTCTCTTTCTCTGTGTATGTGTGTGTCTCTGTCTCTCAAATAAATAAATCTTTCAAAAATATGGGGAGCCTGGGTGGCTCAGTGGGTAAAGCCTCTGCCTTTGGCTCAGGTTATGATCTCTGGGTACTGGGATTGAGCCCCACATAGGACTCTCTGCTCAGCGGGGAGCCTGCTTCCCCCTCTCTCTCTCTGCCTGCCTCTCTGCCTACTTGTGATCTCTGTCCATCAAATAAATAAATAAAATCTTTTTAAAAATGTATTAGAGGGAATCAATAGATTAGAAAAAAACAAGAGAATGGGTCAACAAACTGGAAGATAGTAATGGAAAGCAATAAAGTCTGAACAGCAAATGAAATAAAAAGAGTAATAAAAGATGAGAATAGGTTAGGGGAACTCAGTGACATCATCAAAGAGTAACATTCACTTACAGGTATCCTAGAAGACAAGAGAGAAAAGGGCGTAGAAAATTTATTTGAAGAAATAATAGCTGAAAACAACCTTAATCTAGCAAGGGAAACAGACATCCAGAACCAGGATGCACAGAGAAACTCCAGAATAATGAACCCAAGGAGATACACCAAGACACACAATAATTAAAATGGCAAAAAGTAGTGATACGAAGAGATGAAATAAGTCAAACAGAGAAAGTCAATTATCATATGGTTTCACTTACTTGTGGAGCATAGGGAATAACATGGAGGACATTAGGAGAAGGAAAAGAAAAGTGAATTGGGGGAAATCGGAGGCAGAGATGAACCACGAGAGACTGTGGACTCTGAGAAACAAACAGGTTTTTGGGGTGGGGAGGTGGGGGGGATGAGTGAGCCTGGTGGTGGGTATTAAGGAAGGCACGTATTGCATGGAGCACTGGGTGTGGTGCATAAACAATGAGTCTTGGAGCACTGAAAAAATTAAATTAAAAAATAAATAAATGAAGATTTTTTATTTATTTGCATGAGAGAGAACATGAGCAGGGGGAGGAGCAAAGGGAGAGGGAGAAGTAGACTCCTCGCTGAGCAGGGAGCCTGATGTGGGGCTGGATCCCAGCACCCTGGGATCATGACCTGAGCCAGAGGCAGACGCTTAACTAACTGAGCCACCTAGGCACCCTAGTGATACATAAAGGATTTTAAAAGCACCCAGAAAAAAGAAAACAGTTACATAAAAGGAAAATCCCATCAGGCTATAAGCAGATTTTACAGCAGAAACTTTGCAAACCAGAATCGTGGCATGATATATATTCCAAGTCCTGGAAGGAAAAAACCTGTGACCAAGTATCATCTTTCCAGCAAGGCTATAATTTAGAAGAGAAGGTCACATAGAGTTTCCCAGATAAATAAAAGCTAAGGGAGTTTGTCACCACTGATCCAGCCTTATGAGAAACATTAAAAATAATTCTTTAAGTGGAAAGAAGACCATAATCAGGAGTAAGAAAATTAGGAAAGGAGGGGCGCCTGGGTGGCTCAGTGGGTTAAAGCCTCTGCCTTCGGCTCAGGTCATGATCCCAGGGTCCTGGGATCGAGCCCCGCATCGGGCTCTCTGCTCAACGGGGAGCCTGCTTCTCCCCTCTCTCTTTCTGCCTGCCTCTCTGCCTGCTTGTCATCTCTGTCTGTCAAATAAATAAATAAAAATTAAAAAAAAAGAAAATTAGGAAAGGAAAAAAATTATACATTTGCATACAAACATAATAAATGTAGCAGATTAATCACTTATAAAACCAGTACAGAGGCTAAAGCACAAAAGCAGTAAAATCAATTCTATCTATAAAAGTCAATCAAGGGATTCACAAACTAAAAGGATGTAAAGTATGACATCATACACATAATAGGTGTTAGGGACTAAAAATTTAGTGCTTTGGGAATGGGTTCAAATTTAAGTGACCATCAACTTAATATAGACCACTATATGCATAAAATGTTATATAGGAACCTAATGGTAACCACGATTCAAAAATAAGCAATGGATACACTAAAATAGAGAGAAAGGAATTCAAGCATATTACTAAGGAAACCACAAGGGAAGAGAGCAAGAGAAGAAAGGAACAGAGAAGAACAGCACCTATTGATAATTACTTTTAATTTAAATGGACTAAAGGCTCCAATTAAAAGAAACAAGGTGGGGGCACCTGGGTGGCTCAGTGGGTTAAAGCCTCTGCCTTTGACTCAGGTCATGATCCCAAGGTCCTGGGATCGAGCCCCGCATTGGGCTCTCTGCTCGGCAGGGAGCTGGCTTCCTCCTATCTCTCTGCCTGCTTCTCTGCCTACTTGTGATCTCTGTCTGTCAAGTAAATAAATAAAATCTTAAAAAAAAAAAGAAACAAGGTGACTGAATAGATGAAAAAGGAAGACCCATCTATATGCTGCCTACAAGAGATTCACTTCAGACCTAAATACACATGAAGACTGAAAGGGTAAAAGGATGGAAAAGTATTTACCATTCAAATGGAAGCAAGAGGAAAGCTCGGGTAGCAATACTTGTATCAGACAAAGTAGACTTCAAAACAGACTGTAACAGTGACAAAGAAGGTCGCTACATAATGATAAAGGGAATAATCCCATAAGCTAATACAACTGTAAATATTTATGCACCCAACATGGGAGCACCTAAATACCTCAAGCAACTATTCACAGACATAAAGGAAAAAATTAACGGAAATATAACAATAGTAGGAGACTTTAACACCCCACTTATATCAATGGACAGATCATCCAGACAGAAAATCCACAAGTGGCTTCAAATGAGATGGACCTAACAAATATATTCATAACATTTAATCTAAAAACATCAAAATACACATTCTTTTCAGGTGTACATGGAATATTCTCCAGAACTGGTTACATGTTAGGACACAAAACAAGCGTCAGTAAATGAAAAGATTGAAATTATTTCATGTATCCTTTCTGACCACAATGATAAGCAACTAAAAAACAATCACTAGAAAAAAATCTGGAAAGAAGACAAATACATGGAGGCTAAATAGCATGCTAATGAACAATGAATGGATCAACCAAGAAATCAAAGAGGAAATCAAAAAATACATGGAGACAACTGAAAATGAAAACACAACATTCCAAAATCTTTTGGCTACAGCAAAAGCTGTTTAAGAGGGAATATTATACTAATTCAAGCCTACCTCAAGAAGCAAGAAAAATCCAAAATAAACAACCAAACTTTAAATACAAATGAGCTAGTAAAAGAACAAACAAAGCCAAAACCTACTACAGATTTAATGCAATTGTTACCAAGTATCAACACCATTTTTCACAGAACTAGAACAAATAATACTGAAATTTGTATGGAACCACAGAAGGCCCCAAATAGCCAAAGCAATTTTGAAAAAGAAAAACAAGGCTGAGACATCACAATTTCAGACTTCAGGTTATATTACAAAGCTATAGTCATCAACACAGTATGGTACTGACACCAAAACAGACACATAGATCAACAGAACAGAATACAGAGCCCAGAAAGAAACCATGATCCTGGGGTCAATTAATCTATGACAAAGGAGCCAAGAATAAACAATGGGGAAAAGACTGTCTCTTCAATAAATGATGCTGGGAAAATGAAACAACCACAGGTTAAACAATGAAATTGGACCATCTTTTAACACCATCCACAAAAATAAACTCACAATGGATTAAAGACCTAACTGTGAAACCTAAAACCATAAAAATCCTGAAAAGAACCCAGGCAGTGATTTCCCTGACATCAGCCCTGGCAATATTTTTCTAGATACATCCCCTAAGGCAAAGGAAACAAAAGCAAAAAGAAACTATTAGGACTATAAGAAAAACAAAAAAGCTTTTGCACAGCAAAGAAAACCATCAACAAAACAAGAAAAGCAGCCTACTGAATGCAAGAAGATATTTGCAAATGATATATCTAATAAGGGGTTTATACCTAAAATATATAAAGAGTTTATGTAAGCCAAAACAAACAAACAAAAAAAAACAAATAATCTTATTAAATATTGGGCAGTAGACCAGAACAGACATTTTTCCAAAGAAGACATACAGATGGCCAATAGGTACATTAAAAAGTCTTCAGCATCACACTAATCATCAGGGAAATGCAAATTAAACCACAGTAAGATATCATTTTGCATCTGTCAGAATGTCTAAAATCAAAAACACAAAAATTAATAAGTGTTGGCAAGGATGTGGGTGAAAAGCAACCCTCGTGCACTCTTGGTGGGAATGCAATTTGGTGAACCCACTGCAGAAAATAGTATGGAGAAAAAAATACGGAGATTCCTCAAATATTTAACATAGAATTACCATATAATCCAATAATTCCACTAGTGGGGAAAACCAAAACACTAATTCAAACCCCCTTATGTTTCTTGCAGCATTATTTACAATAACCAAGATATAGAATCAACCCATGTGGCTATCCATCTTTAAATGAATAATGAAGATTCATTATTCAAATGAATAATGAAGATTCCATTATATATCCAATATATGGATACATATTAGAGATATATATATATGTGTGTGTGTATATATATATATATATATATATATACACATGCACACACACATATGAATATTATTTAGCCTTAAGATAGAATGAAATCTTGCCACTTATACCTACAGGGCACAATGCTAAGTGAAATTAAGTCATTCAGACAGAAACAAACACCATATGATTTCACTCACATGTGGAATTCAGGAAACAAAACAAATGAACGAAGAAGAGACAAAAAAAGTCTTTTTATTTTAATTCCGTAATAGTTAACATAGTGTCATTTTAGTTTCAGGTGTACAATAGAGCAATTCAACAGTTCAGTACATCACTCAGTGCTCATCACGATAAGTGATCCCCCCTAACAGATACTTGAGGATCAAGAAAACCTGGTAGTTGCCAGAGGACAGATAGGTGGGGTGATAGGTGAAAAAGACAAAGGGGATTAAGAGTATACTTACCTTGATGAGCATCGAGTAATGTATAGAACTGATAAATCACTATATTGCACACCTGAAACTAATATAACACTAGGTTAAGTTTACTGGAATTTAAAATAAAATAAAATAAAAAATAAAATAGGTCTTTTATTTCATTATATATTCTAATTGTTACTACTTTACATGAAAACAATTTCAGGGGGGCGCCTGGGTGGCTCAGTGGGTTAAAGCCTCTGCCTTTGGCTCAGGTCATGATCCCAGGGTCCTGGGATGGAGCCCTGCATCAGGGTCTTTGCTTAGCAGGGGGCCTGCTTCCCCCTGCCTTTCTCTCTGCCTGCCTCTAGGCCTACTTGTGATCTCTGTCTGTCAAATAAATAAAATCTTTAAAAAAAAAAAAAAAAAACAATTTCAGGATTCCAGAGGAATCTGGGATCCTTTGAATACATAGCAAAGATTCAGATCAATAGATTACTGAGGGTGGAAGCTGGCTGTTAAGATCTTCAAACCATTCCTCCCTGAGACATAACAAGGGAGGATTTCCCTGTACAGGCAGTAAGCATCAAGAATGTGAAGGCTAGGGGTGCCTGGGTGGCTCAGTGGGTAAAAGCCTCCTCTGCCTTCAGCTCAGGTCATGATCCCAGGGTCCTGGGATCGAGCCCCGCATTGGGCTCTCTGCTCAGCAGAGAAGCTCTGCTTCCTCCTCTCTCTCTCTCTGCCTGCCTCTCTGCCTACTTGTGATCTCTGTCAAATAAATAAATAAAATATTTAAAAAAAAAAAGAATGTGAAGGCTAGATTAAGGAGAGCACTGGCTGTGATGAGCACCCAGTGTTGTATGGAAGTGCTGAATCACTATATTGTATGCCTAAAACTAATATTACACTGTATGTTAACCAAACTGGAATTTAAGTAAAAACTTGGAAAGAAAAAAATTAAAAACAACAAAAGAATGTGAGGGCTGAGAGAATCCACATGCCTCTCCCCCATGTCTATGGCTTAAGGATTTATAGGAAGGACTACCAGGGAGTTACTAACTCTGAATGCTTGTCTTGCAGGTTGAGCCCCTGGTCAGTAGTAACTGGCTATAAGTTTACCCATCATTCCCTGCCTTCTTAAGGGAACTTGCTCCCAGAAGCACGTGATTCTATCTGGACTGTGGGGCTTGAGGAAACTGCAAATAACTGGATCCTGTTGTTAATCTTCTCCGGGTGGCTAATGAAAATTATGTCCCCATTGTGAGCAGCTCTTGCCTTGGGAGCAGTCCCAGGGCTCTTGAACAAGAGTTATGTAAACAGCCTCCAGTACAGTTCACTCAGATTTCTCTAAGCCTGTAATGGAAGTTCCATTTAGATAAATCATAGGAAAGTTAACAACTTTTTCCTCTTTTTCTTTAACCTCTAACTTAAAATTTGCTGTTAACTGGGGATCATATGCATTTGCTATAAGATTCCCAGCTAGTTTACAAAATAGGCTTTCCCACCCCTCACCTTGCCTCAGGCCTTTTATCAGTGAAGCCAATTACATTTCACTACAAACCTGCAGTTTCTCAGGTAGCTTAATCCATTTCCACACTGAGGCCTCAACACAGCCTGTTTCTTTTGGCTTTTTTTTCTCTACTAGGTTAACTTGCTAACACTTCTTAATTCCCTCAGTTGTGTGGGTTTTGTTATTGTTTTTTGTTTTTAGCACCATCTTGCCTGTGGCACTGCTCTTGCTTGCTACTTTTTCTTCCCAAATCAGGCTATTTCCATCCTCTAACATTCATAAAAAGGTAATTTCATCATCTTGCTTAGGTTTGGGAAGTGAGTCGAAGAAAGGCTAAGAGGCCAAGCTATTCCAGACCAGAATATTAACAGGAAAATTAGCAGGTTGGGACACAAGGACTGCAAAGAAACTGGAGCTGACTTCAATCTTATGTAGCTTCCTGCCTTTTCTCTGTACCTCCATTTACTGGCTTTTATTAGCTAGTATTTTTATGAGACACTTTTATAGTTGCTCATGACTGCATCTGTATGCATTTTCCTCAAGTTATCCTCTGTCCAATAAGAGAAAGGTCCACCTAAAAATCACCCTCTTCCATAGTGCCCCAATACTTGAATGATCTTTGGAAGTTTTGGATTTGCATCTACTGCTCCATTAATTGATTTCAGCTGCTGGAATGGTTGCCAAAGATTTCAAGCCAACACATTTTTCACTTGAAATTTTCAGACCTGCTAAAATGTTCTCCAGCTCCTTCTATGTGTTCCATTCCTGCAGTGAGGATGCATTTAATGGTGAAAAGGAAGCCACACAGGGCTATCAGGCTTATAAAGAAGTCACTTGCCCTGGTCCCCTTGCCTCAGATGAGGAGCACATTTATACAGGATTGGCGAGCCGGCCCTAACCTACAGGCAGTATGCCTGGACTGTGTGTCACAAAGGCTCCTCAATATATATGTAATCTAATGCCCAATCTTCCCAAAGAACTGGTCCTCTTTAGGATCCCCCATCTCAGAGACTGGCCCCAATTTCCATCTAGAAACCAGATATCTGTGATATTTCCCTCTCTCTCATTTTGCATATCTAATCCATCACCAAACCCTAAGAATCTCTCTAATCTGCTTTGCTCTGTCTCCCTCCAGTCTAAGCCATCATTATTTCACATGTACCCACTACACCTACAACCTAACCAGTCTCCCCTTGTCCACTCTTGCCCATTCTGAATTCATTATTCATGGTGTAACTAGAGTAAGCTGAAAATATAAATTACATCACTTGAATCTTCCTGTTTTAAACTCTCTAATGGGTTTAGACTTTCAATCCCTACCTGCCCAACAGGCTCTGAGTGAATAGGCAACTACTCAATACCTTCTAACCACATTGCTCTTCTTTCAGTATCTTGAAGGGGAAGAAAGGAAGCCCTTTGCAACCTCAGAGTCTTTGCATGCATTGTTCCCTCTATCTGCAAAATTCTCCTAATCCCTTTGTGTGGTTGGTGCCTTCTTATCATTCAGTTCCAAATTAAATACTACCTCTTCTAAGAAGCCTTTTCTGACCTTGCTACCAAAAGAAAGTCTCCCTCTGTTAATTCTCTCAACCTTTGTGTAGTCCCATCACAATTTTTACCACAAGATTAGTCTGCTTACTGATTTTTCCGCCTGCCTCTGGAATGTTAGTTCCCTGAAAGCAGAGACCATATTAGTCTTATTCATCACCCTATACCAATGCCTTGTATACAAAAGGTGCTCAATAAGTACCTCTGAAGGACTTACATTCTGATTGAGCTGAACACTTCCTTATCCTTCTCCCCTGCCCTCCCTACATCCCAGATTAAGTTTTCATATTATTTTCATGAAGCCTTTACTATGTATGGTCAATATTAGTGTTGTACACCAAATATTGCTGATTCCTACCTCAAGGCAGCTGTTAGGGGTGCACTTTCCCAACTTCTCTAAAGGCATCTTTGACTAGGTGACTTACTCTGGCCAGTGTAATCTGAGCAGAAGTGATGTGTATCATTTCAAGTAGAAGCTCTAAAAGCCATGGAGGAAACCCTCATTTTACCCCTGCCCCAGAGATTATGAAAAGCATATATGAAACGGAGCTCCAGACACATGAAAAGATGCTCTACATCACTCATCATCAGGGAGATACAAATCAAAACCATGATGAGAGACCACTTCACACCTGTCAGAATGGCTAAAATTAACAACACAGGAAACAACAGGTATTGGCAAGGATGGCAACAGGTGTTGGCAAGGAAAACCCTCTTGCACCGTTAGTAGGAATGCCAACTGGTGCAACCATTCTCCAAACCAATATGGAGGTTCCTCAGAAAGTTAAAAATAGAACTACCCTATGATACAGCAATTGCACTACTGGGTATTTACCCAAAGAATACAAAAATACTGATTCAAAGGGATGTTTATGGCAGCATCATCAACAATAGCCAAATTATGGAAAGAGCCCTAACATCCATTGACTGATGAAAGGATAAAGATGTGGTACATAATGGAATCTTACTCAGACATCAAAAAGAATGAAATCTTGCCATATGCAACAACATGGATGGCGCTAAAGAGTATTCTAAGTGAAATTAGTCAGTCAGAGAAAGAGAAATACCTTATGATTTCACTCATATGTGGAATTTAAGAGAGAAAACAGATGACCATAGGGGAAGAGGGAAAAAAAGGAGAGGGAGGCAAACCATGAGACTTTTAACTACAGAGAACAAACTGAGGATTGCTGGACAGGAGGTGGATAGGGGATGGGCTAAATGGGTGACGGGTGTTAAGGAGGGCACTTTTTGTAATGAGCACTGGGTATTATATGTTAGTAATGAATCACTAAATTCTACCGCCAAAACCATGTTACACTATATATTAACTGAAATTTAAATTAAAAATTGAAACAAGCAAAAAAAAAAAATGGAGCTCCATCAGCCTCAGTCCATGTGTATCTATGATAAACAGGGCACCCAGACAAACTTCCATGGATATGTATCATGATAAAGAAATCAACCTTTGTTACTATAAGCCATTGATTTTTCTGTAGGTTGTTTGGTATTACAGCATGAGGTAGAACCATTCTCACTGATATATCTTATCACTGATTGATAGTATTACACTCACAGAATTTTTTAAAGTCATAATCTTCTACTCTTACACACATCAACCCCAGATGTGTTCATATAGCCTCTACTTCCTAGTTGACACTGGAACTTCACCATTCATGACTTTGACAAGGAAAGGTTCTTAGAGTAGGTCTCAAGCAATTGGGAGAAAAGTTGTTCTGTATACTAATCACTCTATGAATATGGCTGATTGATCATAAGAATAGCTTTCTTGAAAAGAAGCTGGAAAAACATAAACTTTAGAATAATTACAGTTACTCAATTCAACTAATAGTCACTGAATATCTTTCTATGAGCTAGCCAATGTGCTTAATGTCATGAGATATACAAAGATGAATCAGAACCAATCCCTCTCCCAGGAAAGGAGGGGAGATAATCACAAATATAGCTAACTTAATAACAAGATAGATGGCTGTAAGTACAGTATAAACAACAGGTATCAGTGGGGTAGTGCTAGTTCTAATTGAGAAGGTGGCATATGAGCCTGGCCTACAAAAATGTCAGATATACTACTGAAACAATAAAGATAACTAAAGAGAACTCTATTCAGTTTCACAAATAATAGTGGAAAGCCAGATACATGCAAAGCTCCAGGCCTCATATTATTCAGTAATATAAAGATTATTAAGAAACCACTGTTGTCTTTCAAGGACAATATCCAATGAAGCAGTAAAAATGAGCACCTAAATATCTACAATATCAAGAACCATACAAGCCTCATGAGACATAGATAGCCCATGAAAGTTCAAATAAGGAAGAAATTACATTCAGTTGGGAGGATCTGGGAAGAAGAAGGTGAGATTTGACACAAGCCTTGTAAGATGGAAGGATTACAACAAAGATGACAGAGGCAAAAGCAAAAGAATGGCTAGGGCAAAAAGGACTAAGGTGGTACAGAGCTTGAGTACAGGTTTGGAAAATAGTGTGGAGTCCAATTTAGCTTGAAAACAATGGATACAAATGGATGTAGCAGGACATAAGGCTGGAGACGACACCTAGGTGCCTAATCTGGAAAACCTTTGTTTTTGGTCAGACCAAACATTCCTTTTTTTTTTTTTTTTTTTTAAGGAAGTTCACAGTATGAGAAACCACTTAATGTTTCTGAACAGGAAGTGGCATGATAGGTGCTTTGATTTGGAACAGTTCATCTGGAATCAGTATAGGATAAACTAAAGTGGGTAAAAAGAAAGAGTTGAGGACCAGTTTTTGCTCAGGCAAAAAGTTGTAAAGATTTGAAATGCACCCAGAAGAGCAAGGGAAAGGGAAAGTTAAATGCAAAAGACACTGCCAGAGATAAACCTACCAGATTTGGCCATTTAGTGGATGTGAGAGCCATGGGAGAAAAGAAAAAAAGAAAAGTTATCTTTGAGGTTTCAAGTCTGGCCAGCTGGCAAGCAGGGGATACCAGGAACCAAAATAAGGAAGTCAGTGGGATGTGGGGAAAATGCTTAGCTGGGTTTTGACTCAAAACAAAGACAAAGTAAATCAAATCATTAAACCCCAGGTATAAATAAATCCCGCTGCATACCTTATGTTGACAGGCCTTAAGATATATTCTGTTCAAACAGTTCAATAAGAGTTATAGGTAGTGCTACACCAAGAAGTAGGAGACAAAGAAATAAGCCCTGGTAGATATTCAGATGAGTGCTTACAAGATCAGGTTTGCAACATATTTTCATAATGAAAAGGGCCAAGACAGGTCCCACATATGGCCAGCAGTTTTCAGTCTTTGAAAATTTATTGAACACTATGGACTTGCTCCCTGAGAAAAACATACATTAGTACATATTCACACATTAAAATATAAAATTGTGGGAAGGGGATGTCAGATGGACCTAGAGGATATAATGCTTAGTGAAATAACTCAAACAGAGAAAGACAAATACCCTCTGATTTCAGTCAAACGTGGAATTTAAGAAATAAAACTAATGAACAAAGAAAAAAGACAAAAAAAACCCCAGACTCTTCAATACAGAAAACAAACTGGTGGTTGCCAGAGGAGAGATATGTGGGAGGATGGGTGAAATAGATAAAGGGGTTGAAGAGTACACTTATTGTAATGAGCACTGAGTAACGTATAGGAGGGTTGAATCATTTACTATGTTGTACACCTAAAACTACTATAACACTATATATTAATTGTACTTCAGTAGAGATGAAAAATAAAAAAAAAACTGGGGGGCGTGTTCCTACAAAACTCCTAATGTAAAGTTGTAATTATATAGGAGTAGTTGAAGAAAATATTCAAAAATGTTTTGATAGCCTGCCTAGAAAGAACGATAGTGTCTTTAAAGACGGAACTTGAACAAGCCAGCACTAAATCATAAGCAGGTAAGATGGGAAGATGATAAAGAAACAAAGCCAAAGACAGAGAATTAAGATACAGTCCCTGCTGCCAACTGTCCCTGTGTGCTGAATAGGAAGAGGAACACAGACACCAAATGTTTCAAGTCTGCAGACTCCAGGACACTGTTTACTTAGCAATCTGTGGCAGCTTAGGGAGATTGGTTTTAGATGCTTTCACACCACTAACCTCAGAGCCCAGATACAGAACCAGTATCAAATGCCTTTCGCTTTAGCAAAAGAGAATATCCAAAATGATCCTTATGGAAGAAGAAAAAGACACCAAATAAATTAAAAACCACATTTAAAAACTCAAATCAGGGAGACACAACCTGTGGTAAGAAGCATTCCTAGAGAGAAGGGTAATGTTTTCTACAACAGAAATATAAAAATTGTATGCCTTTTATATTTTAGAAGTGCCTCTCTTCCCTACAGATGAGCAACATTTTCACATGTATGCAAGCATGTATTATTTTTGGAAGTGTTGATGTTGAAATAATTCCTGCTTTAAATCAGCAGAAACCTAAGGGGTAGGGTTCAGTGCTCAGCAACTAAATCCAAGACTAACTGTGTCTTTCAACTCTAAAAAGAAAAATTCCCTATCTCTGACCTATTGCCACAGAGACTCACAGAGCTGTGACAGTTGGCTACTTCCTTGTGTGTGACCCCGAGCTCAAAAGCACAAGGCAAAGGAGCAGTGATGAGTCTCAACTGGGGCAGCATTCTGAACTCTAAGAAGTCAGGTACTACACCAGACATACTGTTTGATAGGTGGGACATTTCTTGAGCAAAGGGGACAGCGGTACCACACAGCCTCAGGAAAAATTCTAAAACAGAAGTACCACAGTCACATCAGAGGACCTCTGGTGGGATGGCAGAAGCAGGGAAGTAATAAAGGAGGAAATGAGATACTGAATGCAGAGTAAGATGACCTAGATTCAAGTCTCAGCTTTACCACAGGGTAACTTTGTATATTTAAGTTATTTTGCTTCCTTATCTGTTATCCAGGGCTAATGACAACAACCCTATTTCAAATAATTTGTATGAGATGCAAACAGAATCATTAAAGTAATATATATTATTTTGAAATAATAAAGTCCTACATAAAGGTACCACATTTCTTGCTCATCATCTAACCCCCAATTTCACTCATTACATTCCCTGAAATTATTTTATTTTTCTTTTATTCTGGCACAGCCACATTCCTGTAATACAACTGACATCAGACCTGTACATGACTAGGATTTCCTAGATGCCAACAGGAATGCTGGAAGTTGCCCAAGTCCTTGCCTTGTTGAAAGCAGAAGCTACTACTGAATAAGTGATCTCTATCTTCAACAGTTCTGGGTAGTAGGTGAGGTTTCACAGAGGGTACAAGCAACCTGAGGTGAGTGCAAAGGAAAGAGGGTGACTGTATTCCCATTTTTGTTCTAGCCATCATGTGACCCTTGGGGAAGTTACCTGGCACCTTTCAGTTCAATTTCTTCAGATGGTAAAATGGAAGCAATGATACCTACATGCCCTACTTACTTTCCAGAAATGTTCCAAAATGCAGAGCATAATGATGCTGACTATGTGGAAGACTTGAAAAAAAACAAAAGCTTTACAGTCTAAAGACAAGATGTAAACCCAGTGTTCTACCACTTTTATGAACAGATTGCATGCATCCTACCTTAAGCCTCAGTATCCACATCTGCAAAATAGGAGTAACAATATGTATCTCAATGGATCACTGTGCAGTTTGTAAAATGAGACAATGCCTATAGGGAAGTCCTTTATTTATAGAGGTTGGCAACATACCAGAAAAGATAAGAACTATGTGTTCCTCTCCAGATGATGCCACAAATCTGGCATAAGAGTCCTATACCTATAAATTACCTATACCTATAAATTAACTGTAATAATACTGAAATATCCAACTGTAAAAAATAAAAAATTATTTTATAATATAATGATCACTAAAATATTAACCTAGTAGTGTCCTATTTATTCAGCATTATTGGATAATACATCATTAAAGAAAGTTAATTTTCAATTTGAATAAGGCTTAACCCTTTAAGCACAGATTTTCTTCATTTTAACCATTATAATAGAAAGCTATCATTTAATACTTCTTTCCAAAGAGATTTTGGATGACTCAAATTCATTATCATGATACCATCATTCAAACTGAGATTGTCATATAGTCAACAAATATTCAGGTACATAGCTGTTTATCTCTCCACAAAATAGACCCAAACAAAATGTTTTGTAGACTTTATACCTGTTTTTCAGATATTTTCAGTTTCCTCCCTAACCTTAATTCAATTAAATTTGGTTACTTATTCTTCATATCAAAGTTCTGTTTCTAGACCCCCTCCTACTTCACCTTCACATCCTTAGTTTTTGCCTCTAAATTTCTGAGGGGTAGGAAACTACATGCTCTTTCAGGGAGTAGAATGTCCAGTGAAAACTACTTTAGCCATTTAAGACCATTTGGGGCCAGCCTTTAGACTCCTGGTTTTATTCTGGATATTGAGATTAGAAAACTAACCTTCAAATATATAGTGCTATTACTACAATGAGGCAGTAAGAGCAGCTTTATGCATGTTAGGTTAGTTACTCTAATTAGCACCTGATCCAATGGCATATAAATAAGTCAGGAAAGCAAAATTATTTGATACACCCTATAATCTTTAATCAATCAACATTTCCCACCAGTGTACAGCACTTAATGAAAAAGTAATCTAACTTCTATAATTTCACTTGATTCTCAGAATAATCTTAAGGGGTAAACAGGGAAGGTGTTCTTTTTTTTTTAAAGATTTTATTTATTTATTTGAGAGAGAGAATATGAGCAGGGCATGGGGAGAGAGCATGAGCAGGAGGTGGGGAAGAGTAGAGGGAGAAGAAGCAGACTCCCTGCTGTGCAGGCAGGGCTTGATCCCAGGATCCAGGGATCATGTCCTGACCCAAAGATAGATGCTTAAATATCTGAGCCCCCTCGGAGCCCCTGGGGTAAGCCAGGCAGATGTTCTTGATTCCATCTCACATATTCTATCGCACATATATAGAAACTAAGGCTCTAAAAGATAAACTGTACTTAGTATCTGGGTAGCAAAGATTTAGGACGTAACTCCTGGTTCTGAGAATGCTAGGCCAGTCTTCATGGTACTAGACCACATTGACATGAACACACCAAAGCATCTCCGTAAGTATAGCAACTCTGAAGAATATTTTATCAGCTACAATCCTGAAAGGGATGAGGTATGGACTGCTTCCAAAAATTACAAGCCCAACAAAACAGTGATTATCACTGGGCAGGCAATTATACACCTTGCAGACTAAAATCTTCTCCCTCGGCTTTAGCATTGCCCTGGAATCCTTAGGACAAGGTTCAGATTGTCATATGAGACCAGGACGTGATCCAGAAAGAGAGGACAACATGTTCACCAAGCAATTGATTTGTTTTAAAATGAAATGCTAATAGAATAATTACAATTACTTTATCTGACAAGAGGAGGGCTGATAGCTGAAAATAGAAACTGGCAGAGTCACACAAGGTAAAGAGATGTTAATATGTGGGGTTTTTTTGTTTTTGTATTTTAGCAAATCTAAAAAACCAAAACTTAAGTAGGCATCATCTTGAAATTCCAATGAATCAGTTTAAAGAAAAATTAGAGTCATATTAAAACAGAGAAAGCCCAAAGCCAGTAGAAAGAAGGAAATGATAAAGATTAGAGCAGAAATAAATGAAAGAGACTAAAAAACAATAGAACAGATCAGTGAAACCAGGCGCTGGTTCTTTGAAAAGATGAACACAACTGATTAACGTTTAGCCAGGCTCATCAAAAAAAAAAAAAAAAAAAAAAAAAAAAAAAGAACCCAAAAAAAAAAAAAAAAAAAAAAAAAGAGAGAGAGAGAACTCAAATAAATAAAATCAGAAATTAAGGAGAAGAAATAACAACCAATACCACAGAAACACAAAGGGTTATAAGAGAATACCATGAAAAATTACATGCCAACAAATTAGATAACCTAGAAGAAATGGGTAAATGCTTAGAAACATATAACCTTCCAAAACTGAATCAGGAAGAAATGAAGAAGTTGAACAGATGAACTACTAGCAATGAAACTGAATCAATTATCAAACACCTCCCAACAAACAAGAGTCTAGGACCACAGAGCTTCACAGGTGAATTTGACTGATCATGTCGAGAATAGTTAATTCCAATTTTTTGCAAACTATTCCAAAAAAGAGAAGAGGAAGAAAAGCTTCCAAATACATTCTATAAGGCCAGCATTACCTTCATAACAAAGCCAGATAAATACACTACAAAAAGAAAAAACTATAGGTTAATACCTCTGATGGACACAGATGTAAAAAATCCTCAAAAATACTTACAAACCAAATCCAACAATGCATTAGGAAAATCATTCAACATCATCAAGTTGGATTTATTCTGGGGATACAAGGGTAGTTCCATATTCACAAAATCAGTACACATGATATACCATATTAACAAGAGAAAGGATAAAAGTCATATGATCATCCCAGTAAATGCAGAAAGAGCATTTTACAAAGTACAACATCCATTCATGATAAACTCTCTCAACAAACTAGGTGTAGAGGGAACACACCTCAACATAATAAAAGACATATGAGAAAAGTCTACAGCTAACATCATACTCAATGGTGAAAAACTAAGAGCTTTACCCCTAAAAGATCAGGAATAAGACAAGGATGTCCACTCTCCCCACTTACCATTAACACAGTACTGGAAGCTCTAGCCATAGCAATCAGATAAGAAAAAGAAATAAAAAAGCACCCAAACTGGCAAAGAAGAAATAAAATTTTCACTGTTTGCAGACAAGATACTATATGTAGAAAATCCTAAAGACTCCACAAAAAAAACTACTAAAAGTAATAAATGAATCCAGTAGCGTTGCAGGATAAAAAATTAATACCCAGAAATCTGTAGCATTTCTGCACACTAATAACAAAGTAGCAGAAAGAGAAATTAAGAAAATGGTACCATTTACAATTATCCCAGAAGGAAGAAAATACATAAACAAAACCTTAACCAAAGAAGTCAAATGCCTGCAATCTAAAAACTGTAAAACACTAATAAAAGAAATTGACACGACACAAACAAATGGAAAGATATCCCACGCTTATGGATTAGAAGAACTGATGTTATTAAAATTTCCATACTACTGAAAGCAATCTACAGATTTAAAGCAATCCCTATCAAAACAGTAACATTTTTCACAGAATTAGAAAAAAATACTAAAATTTGTATAGAACCTTAAAAGACCGCAACTAGCCAAAGCAATCTTGAAAAAGAAAAACAATTCCAGACTTTAGGTTTTATTACAAAGCTGTAGTCATCAACACAGTATGGTGCCAGCACAAAAACAGACACATAGATCAACAGAACAGAATACAGAGCCCAGAAAGAAACCATGATCCTGGGGTCAATTAATCTATGACAAAGGAGCCAAGAATAAACAATGGGGAAAAGACCGTCTCTTCAATAAATGGTGCTATGAAAACGGAACAGCTACAGGTTAAACAATGCAACTGGACCATCTTTTAACACCATCCACAAAAATAAACTCACAATGGATTAAAGGTCCAAATATGAAACCCAAAACCATAAAAATCCTCAAAAAGAACCCAGGCAGTGATTTCCCTGACATCAGCCCTGGCAATATTTTTCTAGATACAGTCCTAAGGCAAAGGAAACAAAAACAAAAAGAAACTATTAGGACTACATAAAAAACAAAAAGCTTTTGCACAGCAAAGGAAAACATCAACAAAACAAAGCAAACAAACAATAAAAGCAGCTTACTGAATGCAAGAAGATATTTGCAAATGATATATCTGATAAGGGGTTAATATCCAGAACATAAAATGAATTCATACAACTCAACAGCAAACAAATAAAAAATTATTTAAAAATAGAGGATCTTGGTTAGGGCACTTAGGTGGCTCAGTCAGTTAAGCATCCAACTCTTGATTTCAGCTCAGGTCATGATCTCAGGGTCATGAGCTCGAGCCCCATGTCAGGCTCCATGCTCAACGGGGAGTCTTGCTTCAGACTCTTTCTCCCTCTCCTCATGCCCCTACCTGCCCCGTTGCAACTCTCACTCTCTCTAAATAAATAAATAATCTAACAAATAAATAAATATTTTATAAATATATAAATAAGAATAAGATGACATGAATAGAGATTTTTCCAAAGACCTCAGACAGCCAAGAGGCACATGAAAAAGATTCTAAACATCCCTATCCATCAAGGAAATACAAATCAAAGCCACAGTGAGAGATCACCTTATACCTGTCAGAGTGACTATTATCAAAAAGATGAGAAATAACAAGTGTTGGCAAGGATGTGGGAAAAAAGGAATACACTGCTGGTAGAAATGTAATTTTGTACAGCCACTATGGAAAACAAATGGAGGCTCCTCAAGAAGCTAAAAACAGAACTGCCATTTTATCCAGCAATTCCATTTCTGGGTATATATCAGAAGAAAATGAAAACACTAATTCAAAAAGACATATGCACCCACGTGTTCTCTGCAGCATTACAACATACATACAACATACATACAACAGCATTACAACTCTGCAGCATACAACAGCCAATATATGGATATAATCTAAAGGTCCATCAAGGGATAAATGGATAAAGAAAATGTGGTATATATTTGTGATGGAATATTACATAGCCATAAAAAAGGATGAGATCTTGCCATTTGCAGCAACGTGGCTAGACCTGGAGGGTATTATATGCTAAGTGAAAGAAGTTAGTCATAGAAAGACAAATACTGTATGATTTCACTCATATGTGGAATCTAAAAAGGAAAACAAATTTTTTAAAAAGCAGAATCAGACTTACAAATATGGAGAGCAAAGTAACAGTTGCCAGAGGAGAGAAGGGAAGAGTATGGTCAAAATGGATGAAGGGGAGTGGAAGATAGAGACGTCTAACTATGGAATGAATAAGTATGGTTATGGAAGGTACAGGATAGGGAATCTAGTCAATTATATGTTATAACATTGTATGGTGACAAATTATAGCTACGGTTGTGATGAACACAGCATAACATATAGAGAAGCTGAATCACTATGTTGTACAACCGAAACTGATGTAACATTGTGTGTCCACTATATTTCAATTTTTTAAAAAATCTTCAAAAAGGAAAAAAAAAAGAAGAAAAGAGCCTCTGCAGTGACTCAAAAACGGACAGGAAGCAAAGGAAGAGGAAAAGACAAAAACAGCCTGCCATCGAATGTGAAATTATACCTCTCCAACTTGTTTAGGCACTGTGTAACAGACTCTGTGTATTTCTGCTGGGGTTTCCAAATTACTTCTGCAACAATTGGGGCACAGTGAGGAGTTCAAAAGGGGCCAGCTTTCTAGAGACTGAGGATGTCTGTATATTCAGAAAGAGGATTTCTATACACAGTTTTATTAATGTACATTAGCCCTACCCTGTGGCTCTATCAGAATAACTCACTTTAATCAATGCCATGTCCCTGAGGAATGTAGTCAGATCCAAGGATTCAAGGCTGTAGAATGAGATATACCCCTTATACTGATATTCACATATCACTGTTACCATACTTTTCTTCAAAGTCAACACCTATAAAATCCATGCCATGACACCCATCCTTCTCCATACTCTCACATAGGCCCCTTTGTTCAACCTCTTCTTTGATTATATAGACAAAAAAGGGTCCTCCCTATCTGTTGCAATTTCACAACTATGAAATTCTAGATAAAACACTGTACTTTGAATTGCCATATAACATTCTCACTGCAATTTTAACCCACTCTCCTAATTTAGGTAGGAGCTAATCACCAGCTGGTGAGGGGAAAGGAAATCCCTTTACTTTATACTGCATGATATGCATGGTGCAAGAGGGAAGAGAGACTGGAAAGGGAAGGATCCGTGAGACTAGGTCCCAGTAGGGACAAGGCCACAATTTCTGTGTTAATCCTTGCATAAGCCACTTAACTGTTCTTTGTCTCAATTTACCTGTTGAAAAATGGCTCTCATTATTCATTCAAATAGAATACTTAGAGAATCCTGAGGACCAGGCACTATGTTAGGCATTTTGACCAGACCTAAAGTACGTTCCCTTTCTCAGTGCCAGTAAACTGTAACAAAAATACGACACCCAACAGCACTGTAAATAGCAATGCAAATCTTTCTCAAATGATTACTATAGAAAAGGAGACCAAGATCAGGCACACGGTACCTTCCTCATGAGTGAAATTGCTTTTATATGCTATATCAGAAGGCTTTCTGATCAGTCCCTACTTTACTGTCATTGGGGCTGATAAAAAGCACTATGACTCATGTTCCTTTGTTCTCTTTGTAAAATGTATTCCTGAATTCTCAATTAATGGCCCGTATCCAAACTCCAACCAAGTTGTTGATTACTACAATCTAACTTTATTTATGGCACAAGCATTGCCACAAATATGTTTTTAAAAAATACTTAGCAGATCTTAACATTTATTAAAAGCATGTTACTTTTAAGTATCTTATTTCATTAATATACTCAATGACCAAGCTTGGTATTACAATCTCCATTTATGGTTGAGAAAACTGAGACTTTAAGAGGCTGATAGTTTGCCAAATGCCACCCAACTAATCAAAGGCAAATATGGAATTTTAACCCAGGTCTATGTGCCTAGAAGGCGAATGCTGATTCCCAAAACATCAAGCTACTGTGCTAAGCCTCACTGTGTCATTCTTTGCTAATAAACTCTATTTCCTAGACAGAGAATATGTTGAAACCTAAGCTCAGTAATATAACCTCAAGCAAAAGTATATCTTTAACTACTTTAGTCCCAAGTGTCCTTTAGGTATGGCTGGAAAAAAAATAGAAGACTTAATTAAAGCCCTGGGATCCAAAAGTTATATTTTCCCTAACAAACTGGTACCCAGTGCTCCCAAAAGGACAGAAGTTAATGATGGAACACATTACTAAGGCAACAATCTAAATCCATTCCTTTTCTAGCTCTCATCTGTTTTGGTTGAGTTAGGTACCTGGAAAACAGAACTGTTGTTGACTCCATGACCTTCCAGACCTCTTCTAACACTGTAATTCTGATCGCCTTACTTATATAGGGGATCTTGTGGTTATTCTCTAAAACTAGGTTTTAGAAGCCAGACTGTTCCATTACAGTAGCAGTACCACAAGTAACATGAAATCACATCTAGCAATTGCCATGCTGTTAAAATTTATATTAAATCATACCAAAATACCAAAATCATACCAATTAATCACAAGGAATAAATAAAAACCAGGAATGCTGAGAGGTACCTGTGTTCATAACATTCCATTTCTTTGGACCTCTGAAATGATATTTGACCAGTTGGAGAAAGCCTGACTGAGCAGCATGCCTAGTTGTGACTTTTGTGGTTCCTGTCCTGTCACCTTCATTGCTAACTACCAAGGTAACTGCTATCTGGCCCCTTTAATGAATTGGAAGTTCCCAAATCGATCAAGGTGGAAAAAAGATTCCTATTATTTTATGACAAATAATATATCAGAAATCATGCATTTCCCTTCTAGCAAACCCATAGATTACACCTTAGGGCTTAATATACCAGTTCAAAATTCAAAATCAACAAATGCATACAAACTATTCAGGGGAATAGAGACCAATGATTGTCTCTAATAGGAGGAAACAGGGGTTCATGGCCAAACACTGAAAGATGATCAATTTCTGTACTGGAGAAGCAATGTGCTTCTGACTGGTCACTGGGGAAAGCAAAAACCCTGGATGATAGTTTCTTGAGACTAGAACTGAGATTGAGTTAGGCCCTGGGCTAGGCATTAGGAATGTGTCACTAATGATGGCGGCTTTTACCCATTCAAACAAACACACAAACAAAAACACCTAGCAGCACCATATGGATTCTAAGCCTTCATTGTGTATTAGGAAGGAGGCTCTTTCTAAAACCACTTCCTTATACACCTCTCTACACAAACCCGATGAAGCTGGACAAAAACTAAAAGGGCCAAGGAATTTTCAAAGAACTCATGTCTTACCCTAACCAACAATAGCCAAGTGTTACACAGACTATTTTAGTTACCGAGGGCTATATTGTCTCTGCCATTTTAGCACAAAAGCAGCCTTGGGCAATATATAAACAAGTGGGTATGGCTCTGTGCCAATAAAATGTAATTTACAAAAATAGATATTATTTTTATATATAGGCTGTGGGTAAGATTTGGTCCATGAGCCATAGTATGCTGACCTTTGCTTTTATGTAAACAGAGCAAGGAGACCTCTCTGAGAAATCAAGTAATTTCTTATCCTCTCTCCCTTCAGCCCAGGACTTCTAAGAAGGAGCAAAGAGCAAAGGCAGAAGGCTAGAAGGTTTCCCTCAATCACTTATTCTTAAAGTCAGAGCCTACAAAACACTTGGAAGCATACGATGCCTGTGAGTATCCATTCCACCTATTTTTACTTGTCACCATTAGAAAACAAAAGCCTTTGCTAATCCAATAGAGAGACCAGAGTGACTTCTGACATGCCAGTCAAATGATACTTTTTTCCTTTAATTAAACATCATGTTACTGGGGCTCCTGGGTGGCTCAGTCATTAGGCGTCTGCCTTCAGTTCAGGATGTGATCCCAGGGTCCTGGGATAGAGCCCTACATCTTTCTCCCTGCTCAGCGGGAGGCCTGCTTCTCCCTCTCCCACTCCCCCTGCTTGTGTTCCCTCCCTCGCTGTGTGTCTCTCTCTGTCAATTAAATAAATAAAATCTTTTAAAAAATAAATAAACATCACATTATTAACTCTTGTCTGGTGCAGAAATTCAGACAGCACCCCGTAAGAAACATTAAAGCCACAATTGTCCAAAGCCTTCACGAACACCCAGAAGCTCCTGGAGGGCCATACTTTGGGAAAGCCAGCCCTAAAGAGGAATACTAAGTCCTTCAGGATGAGACTGCTACTGAGATAAAAGAATTCTCCCTAGAAAAAAGACCTGCCCAGCAAGTGCCTCCTTGCCCAGTGACTGGTTCAGTGCTTTAATCAGCCAGATCCTGCTGGACTTGTTAGACCTGACCAAACAACAGCAATAACTTTGGTAATCATGCCAGACACGGGTCAGGGCAAAACGGCCTGCTGCAAAGGAAATCTTTATAATGGGCTTTGCCCAGGAAACACGCCGATTATTGTCATATTACCATGGAAACAGAAACTGATTAAAGGCACAGGGGTAAGAAAGAGGCAAAGGATTGGTCCTAAATATCACCATGGCACACCCTGGGATCTTTATGAGCTCCTTTGAATGGGGGCTGCCTAACACATGGCTTGAGGGAGGGGCCCAAAGACTTTAAATCCCAATTTGGAGGGTGGCAGGCAAGTCATCAGAGCAGAAAGAGGTGGTGAGGCATACAAACAAGGCACAGTAAGGTAAGGTTTCTGAGAGAGTTTCCTATGATCCAGAAGGCAGGAGATGACAGCTGGCAATGGGCAACACAAAAGAGTGAACAGTAAGAATTTGACAGATAGCGAGATACACAAAGAAACGGTGTTGGAAGGGCAGGCTCAAGGAGCAGAAGAGGTGAGGTGCCTGGGTGGCTCAGTGGGTTAAGCCTCTGCCTTCGGCTCAGGTCATGATCTCAGGGTCCTGGGATTGAGGCCCACATCGGGCTCTCTGCTCAGCAGGGAGCCTGCTTCCCCCTCTCTCTCTGCCTACTTCTAATTTCTCTCTCTCTGTCAAATAAATAAAATCTTTAAAAAAAAAAAAAGGAGCAGAAGAGGGCTGCGTACAAAGCCGGGCCAAAGCTGAGACACACATCAGGGAGAATCTGGTACCCCCCCCCACCCCCTAGCAAGAGACCGTACAAGAAAGCCCAGAGACATGGATTTCCCAATCCCACCCCATAAGGCAGAACCACTGACCCCATTCTACAGAGAATCCATGGGAATACAGAATAAAATCTGAAGCCCTCAAGAGCCAGAAAATCAGGGTTTGGACCCCAATTTGCCACACATTAGCTGAATAACTCTGAGCAAATAACTTCTCTGAATTTCAACTTCCTCATCTATAAAACTGGGAGACGGTTATTTCCCCTTGGTCACTTCACCTGTATAAAGAGGAATGCTAATAATACCCTGTCTGATTAGCTCTTCCAGTTGCTGTAAAGATCAAATTGAAATCATAGGTAAAAGAGGCAAACTGAAAAATACTAAGAAAATTGTTTTATTTCCATTATTTTTATGAAGTGTTGTTATGTATGCTATCAGGGCAAACACACAACTCCATCTAAGGATGAAAAACTGCTTTTGAACAAGATCTGTATTAGCCTGGAAAGTCAACATTCACATAACTTGGACTAAATAATATCTGCACCACTCATGAAACCTCTAGAATAGTAAACTAAGTGGACCTATTAAAATATCCACCTTCCTTCTTTATTAACGAATTCCCTATTTTAAGCTTCATTTTACATCCCAAATCTGTAACGAATGTTGCCCAGGGCCTCCCCCTCCCCCATCATCAGTATGAGACATCTTCAATTCTTTTTAACCACCTGCATTGGCTTCAGAGAATTCTCCTTTAAAGACCTCTACCCTGGTCCATACTGTCTTCTTCACAGCAGCCTTCCCAGAATGGCACACAGTTGGTTGATGATGCCAGAAACTCTACCACAAGCTCTGGGCCATCAATCCTGCCAGCTACCCACTTCTTTACAGCTCTTCTCCAGCTTCTTAATGGCTGCTTCCCTGTACACGCATTCTGGTGGCCACTCCTGTTTCTCTACAGAAGGCGACATATCTCTTCTTCACATTGGTTCTTTCTAAACTATCCATTCCTCTCAATAGCACTTAGATTCTCTATCATCATTAAAGGGAATAAAAGCAATGTGGAACATTAAACAGATGACTCAGAGAATCTAAGCCTTAGCCCTATGACTGACTAGCAGTGGGAAAATACTTCAGCTCTCTAAGCCTTAGTTTCCTCATCTATAAAATGAAGATAAAAATATTTACCTTCCCAGATTAAGCTACATAATATATGTAAAAGTGCCTTGTAGGGGTGCCTGAGTGACTCACTCAGTTAAATGGCTGCCTTTGGCTCAGGTCGTGATCTCAGGGTCCTGGGATCGAGCCCCGCATTGGGCTCCCAGCTCAACGAGAAGCCTGCTTCTCCCTCTCCCACTCCCCCTGCTTGTGTTCCCTCTCTCACTGTCTTTCTCTCTCTCTCTCTCTCTGTCAAATAAAAAAATAAAATCTTTTTTTTAATATATTTATTTATTTGACAGCAGGAGGGATTACAATTAGGAAGAGAGGCAGACAGAGAGAGGAGGAAAGCAGGCTCCCGCAGGGCAGAAAGCCCGATATGGGGCTCGATCCCAGGACTCTGAGATCATGACCTGAGCCGAAGGCAGAGGCTTAACCCACTGAGCCACCCAGGTGCCCCAAAAATAAAATCTTTTTAAAAAGTGCCTTGTATGCTATAAAGTACTCTGCAAATGCTAATTTATACCCATATCTATACTCACAGTTTAGGCCTATATCTATGTCCACATCCAGGTAATCGGTCAACCTGAGTAAGATCACATTCACAGATCTCAGTCTTGTCATTGCCCAGCACAAACTTCACCATACCTGAAACAACCCAATCTGTAGTAGAATTACTTCTTCCTCATTCATGACTGGATTCTTTAAATTCCACATATCTGGAGGAGAATTCTATTATGAGAGATTGTTCTCTTGATCTTCTGCTTCATCAAGCTAGGCAAGCACCAACTAGAAAAAGTACAGCAGTAACTTTAGCCTTCCTGAACCTTCCTTCCCCTACTCCATTCCTGCAGAACTCTGAAACGCATGGCTGTCTTCAGACCAACACTGAAGGTACATTCTTGGCAAGAGGCACTAAAGAGAAAGCAAGTCTTTTCTTTCACAATCTGAAAGTGATTCTGAAAAATAATCACAGGCTCAGCGAAGAGGCTGTGAAGAGTAGAGACTGTTTTGTAAGGCACGGTGATACTGCACAGAACCCAGGAGCGGGGACTGGTTACTGTGTTCCAGTTCTGATTCTCTGACCAACTGGCTCCATGATCTTGGACAAGGAACATCCCCTCTTAAGTTTGCTTCCTCATCTGAAATATGAAAGAGTTAAATGTTCTCTGAAGGGCCCTTGGAACACTATGCATCCATTTCCAGCAAGATAGTGTGCATTAGTCAAAAAGAAAAGGAAATGAAGGGGCGCCTGGATTGCTCAGTGGGTTAAAAGCCTCTGCCTTCGGCTCGGATCATGATCCCAGGGTCCTGGGATCGAGCCCCATATCAGGCTCTCCGCTCCTTGGGGAGCTTGCTTTCTCCTCTCTCTCTCTGCCTGCCTCTCTGCCTACTTGTGATCTCTCTGTCAAATAAATAAATAAAATCTTAAAAAAAAAAAAGAAAAGGTAATGAACAGCAACTGCTTTTCACAAAGGAAAAGCAAACAAAATGCCATGAAGCCCCAGCTTTCCCTCCCCTTCCTTTCTCCTAGTGCAAGCATACAATCCCTGGCAGAGCTCTTACCCAATTAGCACACTGATTACCTTCTGCTTTCCTATTTAGTGCCATAACAGAACAATCATTCCCATAAATCCTGAAACACTGGGCATGGGTATGGATTCTAGAAGACAAATCTCTCCAGACAAACCAAATACAAAGAGATATCACTATCTCCCGTGTTAAAAGCAAGAGAAATTCAGCATGGTGACAATGGTGGTAAGGACATTCTCTTTACAACTCCCTTTGGAGTTTTTTCCCCTGCTCTAAACAAAAGTTGTAAGGGGCAGCAATAAACACCTTGATGGCTGGCTTGTTACTCATTGCCCTCCCCCCACCTAATGAATTCAGGGTGGATGAACTGGGGATTAGTCCCTAGCTGTCAACTGCCACATGCATAATACATATTTTTCCAATCACACGGAAAGACTTTTCCACGACAGCCTGGCTCTGGAAAGAGAATTGGAAGCTGAAATGTGGCCATCCTATTTCTGGGAAATCCTTAATGAAAACCTTTTGCAAAGAACTGCCTTTAAGTTCCTAATATGGTACTATACTGTGGTGCCTACTGCTTGTCACTTAGAAGAAACGTCATGCTGCCTTACGATAAAAATAATATGAAGGGAGGACTTTGTCACCCTTTAGTAATGCCACATATTTCCCAATTATACACTACCCACTACAAAAAAAGCAACTGCTTTGCCAAAAACATCAATAAATGAGCAGAGAAAAGGGGAGGCCTCTAGAACTGCCAAACCAGCTGGTGTAGGCTCTTAGGGAAGGAAACAAAGAGGACAGGCATCACACCATCAGAAGGTACAGCCATTCTTCTATGACAAAAGACAGAAAACACAATCACATCATAATTAAATTGAGGCTAGTCTGCTTAACAGGGAAACCTTTAATCCCAGCCATGATGGTAGGATGGGGGAAGGGAATGAAAGGAAATTTACTTTGGGTCCAGTTCTTTCCTGCCAACTGGGTCATTTCAAACAAAAGTACCCCCAACCCCAGTAAAAAATATCCAGGCAGTTTTAATGCAAGATACCTGCTTTAAAGTACAGTACAAAAAGAATCTTAGAATGGAAAATCTGACTCTGGTTCCCGTTTGGATGCCAACTCCAGGTCCCTGAAGGAGTCAGTTCTCTCCTTTGGCTTCCTTTTCCCTAGACATAAACTCAACAGAGTGGATATAAAGTTTTCTAAAAAAAACCTTCCAGGTCTGTTATTCTATAAGAACCAAAAGAAAATGTAGGACTATAAGCCAAGCACCTCTGTTTCACACGCACAATGTGGGAAAAAATATCCTTAAGATGTAACTCATATATCATAAAACTCATTCATTAAAGTGTTCAATTAAGTGGGGTTTAGTATAGTCACAGAGTTGTACAACTATCATCACAATCTAATATTAGAAAATTTTACAACCCCAAACAGAAATCCTTTGCCTATTAACAGTCATAATACATCCCCACCCTCTCCCCCAGCCCTAGACAACCACTAACCTGTTATACCTAGTTTGTTTAATGTTTTCAACATAATAAGGTTTTTAAAATAGCTGTATCATTTCGAGGCGCCTGGGTGGCTCAGTTAGTTAAGCATCTGCCTTCAGCTCAGGTCATGATCAGGCGGGGGAGGGGGAAACCCTGGGATGGAGCTCTGCATTGGGCTCCCTGCTCAGCAGGGAGTCTGCTTCTCTCTCTCCCTCTTCCCTTCCCCCAGTTCATGTTCTCATGCTCTCTCTCTCACTCATTTTCTCTCTCCAATAAATAAATAGAAGTCTTTAACAAAATATATCTGTACCTATTATATTTTTTCTCTTATTCCAATTATTTGGTGTATTACCTTATTACACTGATTGATTTTCAGATGCTAAACTATCTTTGGATTCCTGAAATAAATTCCAATTGATTATGGTATATAATCCTTTTCACGTGTTGCTGGATTTGGTTTCCTAGCATTTTGTTGAGGACATTTGTGTCTATACTATTAAGGGAATTTGGTCTATAATTTTATTTTCTTGTGATATCTGGTTTTATGATCAGGCTACTACTGGCCTCAGAGAATATGTTAAGAAGTGTTCTCTCTCTTTTGAAAGAGTTTGCAAAGGATGGGTATTAATTTTTACTTAAATGTTTGGAAGAATTTACCAGTGAAACGAGCTAGGCCTGGGCTTTTCTTTGTGGATAGTATTTTGATTACTAATTCAATGTCTATACTTGTTATAGGTCTCTACAGATTTTCCATTTATTGTGAAGTCAATTTTTGGTAGTCTGTGTCTTCCTGGAAATTTGACCATCTCATCTAAATTACATAATTTATTGGCATAAAGTTATTTATAGTATTCCCTTTATTTTTTTTATTTTTTGCAGGGTTGGTAGTGTCCCCTCCTTCATTCCTGCTTTTAATAAGTCAAACCTTCTATCTTTTCTCTTTGTCAGTCTAGCTAATGATTTCTCAATGGTGTTGGTCTTTTTAAAAATCAACTTATGATTTTTTTAATTGTCTCATGGCTTCCTATTCGTTATTTCATTTAATTCCACTTTATATTTATCTTTTCATGCCTTCTACTTTCTTTGGGATTAGTTTGTTCTTCTTCTAGTAACTTAATGTGGAAGGTTAGATTACTGAATTGTGATCTTTCTTCTTTTCTAATGTAGGTGTTTAAAGCTATAAATTTTCCTCTAAGCACCAATTTTCCTGCATCCCCTAATTTCTAGCGTGTTGTGTTTTCATTTTTATTCATTCCAAAGTATTTTCTAATTGCCATTATGATTTCTTTGGCCCAATGTGTGATGTTAATCACACATTGTGACTGTGATATTAATTTCCACATATTTGTGAACTGCCTAAATATCCTTTTGTTATTAATAATTTCATTCACCTATAGCTAGAGAATATACTTCATGTGAATAAATATACATATGCATGTTTTGTGGCCTAGCAGAAGGTCTATCCTGAAAAATGTTCCATGTGCACTTGAGAAGAATGTGTATCTACCTCTGTCATGTAGCGTTCTACAAATGTCTGAAAGACGACTAGTTGGTTTATAGTATTGTTCAAGTCTTCTATTTCCTTGTTAATCTCTGTCTAGTTAATCTAGCCTTTATTGAAAGTAGAATACTGAAGTCTCCAACTACTATCTTCAGAGTATCTATTTCTCTCTTCAGTTCGGCCACTGTCATTTCATGTATTGTGGAGCTCTGTTGTCAGGTGCATATGTTTATAATTTTATATCTTCCTGATATATGGACTGTGTTTACCATTATAAAATATTTTTCTTTTTATGTCAAAAGTACTTTGTCTTGAAATCTATGCTGTCTGGGGGCACCTGGGTGGCTCAGTCAGTTAAGCATCTGACTTGTTTTTAGCTCAGGTCATTATCTCCGGATCCTAAGACTGGACCCCACTTCGGGTTCCACATTCAGCACAGAATCTGCTCGCCCCTCTCCCTCTGCTTGCTCTCTCTCTCTCAAGTAAATAAACAAAATCTTTTTTTAAAAATCTATGTTGTCTGATATTAGTATAGCCACCACAACTCTCTTTGGTTACTGTTTGCTTGGAATATTTTTCCATCCTTTTATTCTCAACCATTTGTGTCTCTGAATCCAAAATGTAACTCTTTTTTTTTAAGATTTTATTTATTTATTTGACAGAGAGAGCCCAAGTAGGCAGAGAGGCAGGCAGAGAGAGCAGGAGAAGCAGGCTCCCTGGTGAGCAGAGAGGCAGCAGGCTCCCTGCTGAGCAGAGAGCCCAATGCAGGGCTCAATCCCAGGATCCTGAGATCATGACCTGAGCTGAAGGCAGAGGCTTAACCCACTGAGCCACCCATGCGCCCCCAAAATGTAACTCTTAAAGACAGTACATGTTTTAATCAATTTATCCATTTTACTAATTCCTGCCTTTCTACTGCAGTGTGTACTCCATTCACACCTAATTACAGATAGGCAGGATTTATGTTTACCATTTATTTTCTATATATCTTGTCCTCTCTTCCTCCATTACTACCTTCTTCCTTGTTAAATATTGTCTATTGTACTATTTTAATTCCCTTGTTTCTTTCAGTATTTTTTTTAGTTATTTTATTAGTGGCTGACCTCAGGATTACAATTACCATCTTAATTTAAAACAATCAAGTTCAGATTAATTTTAACTTAATTTAGAAAGCATATAGAAACATGGTGCCAGTATAATTATTTCCTTCCCCCCATACCGCTTTGTGCTGTATTGCCATATGTATTGCATCTTTATGTATTATAAGCTCATTAACACAGCTTTGTAAATACTGCATTATGCAGTTGTCATTTAAATAGGGTAGGAAAAAAGGAGTTACTAAAAGACTGTCTTTTATACCTTCATATATAGTTACATGTACTGATACTCTTTATATTTTGTACAGATTTGAGTTACCATTCATCATTCTTTCATTTCATCCTGAAGGATTCCCATTAGTATTTCTCATAGGGCAGATCTCCTAGTGACAAATTCTCAGTTTTTGGTTTTGTTTACCTGAGAATGTCTTAATTTTTCCCTTGTTTTTGAAGGAGGAAGGATGGTTTTCATGAATACAGAATTCTTAATTGATATTATTTTTCTTTCAGCACTTTGAATTTCACCAGGGCTGGCTCCTGGTCTCCATGGTTCTTGATAAGTTCGCTTTTAATCTTATAAGGAACTTGGTTATTTTTCTCTTGCTTCTTTCAAGATTCTGTCTTTGGTTTCCAGCTGTTTAACTATAACATATCTAGGTATGGCTCTCCTTGAGTTTCTCCTATGTTGAGTTTTTTTGAGCTTCCTGAACCTGGAGATTAGTGTTGTTCATCAAATTTGGGAAGTTTGGGGCCATTATTTTTTCAAATATTCTTTATGCTCCTTTCAATCTATCTTCTCCTGAGACTTCCATAATGTGTATGTTATTGGTGTGCCACAGTTTCCATTATATCCCACAGTTTCTAGGGCTCTGTTCATTTTTCTTCATTTTTTTCTCTCTTTTTGCTCAGACCAGATAATCTCAATTGATTTATCTTCAAGTTCTTTGCTCTTTCTTCTGCTAGCTCAAATCTGCTACTGAATTTTTCACTTCAGCTATTTTACTTCTCAACTCCAGAATTTCTCTTGTTCTTCTTTACAATTTTTATTTCTTTGCAGTGTCTGTTAATACACTGTTCTCATGCATTCCTTTAAATCTTTAAACATGGTTTCCTTTATTTCTTTGATTATATTAGCTGATTTTAATTTTTTGTCTAAATTCCAACATTTAGGCCACATCAGGGACAGTCTCTACTGACTGCTTTTTTCCCTGCATAGAGGCTATAATTTTTTTGGCATGCCTGATTAATTTTTTTGAAAATCGGGTGTTTTAAACAATATAATGTGGTACCTCTGGAAATCAGATCTTGACCCCCAGGTTTTGTTGCTATTGTTGTCCTGTTATTATTGTTGTTGCTGTTGCTTTGTTTAGTGTCTTTCTTGGACTATGTTTGTAATGCTTGTATTCCTTGTATTCCTTGCCACTGACTCTCTGCTTGGTTAGATTAGTGGCCAGCTAGTGACTTCAGATATCTTCTTAAATGACTTGAACCACTAAGACTGCCACATTTTGCCAAGGAGCTCTGTGTGTATGTTTGGACATTCCCTCAACACTCAGCCAGGTAGTTTACAACTTTGCCTCAAGTTCAAGCATAGGGGGAAAATTAGAGCCCCCAGAGGTCTTTTCTAGGCACACAAACAGCCTAGAAAAGAACATGCATGTGGCCTTCTAGATCTTCAGGAATATGTCAGAGTTTACCAAAACCCCCAGTGGGTATCTCATTTCCCCATTTCTTCCTTTCATGTTTTTGCCCAGGCTCTTGCTTGCCCTACGGGTACTACAGTCTCAGGCAGCTGTAATGTTAAACACCCTAGGGATAGAATTTTTCTCACTGAGCTAGCCCTAAGTCAGGTGAAGTAAAGAGAAGCCCTATTAATGGGATTTTCTAGGGAGCTTTGAGACAGGTTAAATAGTGACAATACTCTGGGTATGTGAGTTCCTGAGGAGCTACAAACCCAGTCTTCCCCCCACCCCCCAGATGTTAAAAGGACTGGTTTTCACAGCTAATGTGGTTATAAGGCTGTTGGTTTTCAAGGTTACCCTGAAACTATGGAGAAGGGAAAAGGAGACAGTTTAAGTTAAAATGCCACAAACCCTGCTGCTACAAAGGTTCAACATCTTTTCATCAGTAAACACTCTTTAGATTGTTGCAAGCCTTTTGGTTAATTTCCAGAGTTCTGAAAAGTTAATTTTGACAATTTTTTCCAGTGTCCTCTTTGCGTTCACAGAGTCAATTCTCTGAGGTATTTAATCTACCATTCCCTCCAAACACAATTTTAAGGATATCTTGCCCCAGTATGGCTGGAAATTTGCCTACAATGAAACACACTCCTGAGGAAACAGAAGTTAAAAGAAGCAATGGGGTAAAGAATAAACAAACAGTTACCTGTTGTTGCTGCTAGGGTGGAGAAGTGGGGAAATGGGACATAAGAGGAGGCAGAAGGTTTAGCCTTTTGTACATTTTGAATTTTGTACCATGTTCATGTGTTACCAATCAAAAAAACTGTAATATATTTATAAAAGGAGATAGTAGGTACTTAGATTTTCCCTGAAGACTCCATGAGATGTACTATACTCTGTCTGTTTCTGAGAAAATTTCCACTCACTTGATGTGTCTATTAACTACCATTAGCCAGGACCATTAACTACCAAGTGTAGTAAGACAGGTAGCTTTGACTTAAGAACTCTTCCTTTTTCAGTTCATTCTTTTTCCTATGGGAAATTACATCCCTGTGGTCTAACTCCCTTTTCTCCCCCACAACACCCCTCCTTGTAACATCAGATAGAATATACATCATACCCTGAAATTTTCATTGCTATTCTCACAATTGTAATTAAACTATTTAAATGAGCAATCAGATGTTTTATGTTTTATGCTCCAAGATGGAGAGCCCGTAGCGGCCTTATTCACCATTATTCCCCCAATTTCCAAGGTAGTACCTGACACATACAAGTGCTTAGCAAATCCATGTTGAATTAATTGAAATGCCTTTACATTGTGCAAAGCTCTAGTACTTGATGCAAGTCCAATCAAGCATCATGAGGGCTCTCTATCTCACTAGCAAAAAAAAAAAAAAAATCAGCTCAAGATTTCCAGGGTACACCCCTGGAAAACCGTATTTCCTTCTAGATCTTCATGGGCTTTAGAAAATTCCTATAGTAAATGATTAGAGAAACAGATGCCAGAATAAACAAGTCTGTGGCTATGCTTTAACAAGTGAGGCTATAAAAATTAAGCTGAAAAGCAACTTTCCTTCATCACTATTTCCTTTATCACTATTAAAGCTTGGTTCACTTCTCCTCCTAAATCCCTACATCACTACTCTCCAACTATTTTAGACTTTGGCATCTGGTGTTCTGAGGGCCTTCAATGAACATGGCAATAATGCCTCCACCAAATTCTATTTGACACTGGTTAACCCCTACTGATAACAGTACCATATAACATACTCATTACATTGATCTGACTTCAGAGAGTATTTAAAATAACCCCATGTGTTCTAAGGCACTAATTAAATATCACCAAGATAATAACAGGATATCTGCTGAGAATGTATATTACATCACCAACTCCTCCCTGCACAGCATGACACTATACCCACCCCAAAGGAATTAAAAGTTTTGGGTTCTCTCACTACAGAGCTATTCAGGACAGAATGAAAAGCCATCAGGGTGACACCTTTCAGGAAGCATTCATCAAGAAGGTAATCAGATAAGTTAGCACGATTCAAGTCATCTAGTTATGCTGGACAAACCAGTTTGATTTTCCCCTTGCCTGCTCTTCCAGAGTAAAGGTGATGGGCTCTAAAGTTCATAACAGAATCAATTTAGGCTGCTTGACTATGAGCAAGACAGCTGCAGCCCAGAAAACAGAGAATGATAAAACCAGGAGGAACACTAAGGCTTACTGACCAAAACTCTAATTTTACAAATGGGAAAACTCAGGCTCACAAAGCTAAATACTTATTCAATATCATACAGCAAGCTAGTGACAGAGCAGGAACTAGCAACCAGGTTCTCTCTGTGCCAAGCTGGAGATGACTCCCCACTGAGGATATTCAAGATCAAATTTGCCTCACAAAGGGAATCAATCCATCCTTCCAGGAAAGCAGTCACCATATAGGTGCCCCAGTTGCCAAAGCAAGAGGTAAACAGATACTCCAAAAGGTCACCTTAATGTAAACATCTAAAACTCTGGTCTTTAAAAGTATAAAATGTAAGTACAGAATATAAGAAAGTGCCATTTTTAAAGAATTTAAGACTAGGTTATAAAAACTATACAAATTACATGATTTCTACTTTATCAACTTCATGTACATTTTTAGAATAGAATGCATCTTTTATATTTTTATTTTTTTAATGTTGTTGTTTATTTTTGTAAGTAGTCTGTACACCTAACATGGGGCTCAAACTCATGACCTTGAGATCAAGAACCACATGCTCTACTGACTAAGCCAGCCAGAGGCCCCTTTTTTGAATTCTTATAAAACATAAGTCTTAATTAGTCCCAGACAGCCTATGTATGTGTGACTATACATGTATATGTGTAGGCTTGGTGATATAATTATTTTTTTTCTGACATCTGCTTTATATAAACATACATAAAGTATGTTATCCTTGGTTTTTGAAAGACTAAAATTTTTGTTTAAATGTTTCTATTTAAATACTGACATGTACACTAAAATAATGTGAACATTTACGTAGGCATAAAATAAGTTCCTATAATTGGGTTAGTCATTCCTTTCCCAAATGATTAAACTACAATATGCAATACAAAAAAAAAAAAAGGCATGGAATGTTAGAGCTGAAAGTGAGCTTACAGATTTACTGCCCAACCCTACCTTTATAAAGCTGCAGACCTGGGGCCCCAGCAAAATGACTTATGAAGGTCACAGATCCTATTAGTAATAGAACCATATCCAAGAATCTAATCTTCATGTCTAGGGTTTTTCCCATTATACTATCATTCTGCCTTCGCTCATAAGCCAACAATGCATAGTAGTACTTCCCAGGAGAAATATCTATCTGGAGACTACTGCCTTTCATTTCCCTAGCACATTAGCATCCAAGACTCATAGACTAATAGAGTTAGATCATCTAGCTCAGGAGTTGCAACCTGATTAAAAATAGGCTGTGAGGGGCGCCTGGGTGGCTCAGTGGGTTAAAGCCTCTGCCTTTGGCTCAGGTCATGATCCCAGGGTCTTGGGATCGAGCCCCACATCGGGCTCTCTGCTCTGCGGGGAGCCTGCTTCCTCCTCTCTCTCTCTCTGCCTGCCTCTCTGCCTACTTGTGATCTCTGTCAAATAAATAAAAAATCTTTTAAAAAAATAGGCTGTGAATGTATTTTACTTAGTTAGCACATATTTTTTAAAAAAGAAGAAAGTAAAGGCCGTTTGAATGTGGTGAGGCTGCTATATTTTACCCCAATCATTCCAGCCCTATTAACCCATTTCCAACAGCTTTAAACTTTTCCATTTTCTCCTTGGCCCCTGACAGCACTTGAGGCTGTGATCCCCGACTCTGGATCAGGCATAGTTAAACAGCACACCAAAGTAAACCTAGTTGCTGGAAATGCTACCATTAGCTATTTTCATTGCCTTACCAATAAAAATCCATTTAGCTTTTTTTTAGGTTAACTAGTTGTATCAAAAGTCTGCCAACTGCTACCAGTGAGACAAACCCAACCTGTTGCCTATTTTGTTTGCCTCTGTCCCTTAGCTGAAAAATTTTTTTTTATATTTTTATATTTTTTATATTTTTAAACAGCTGAAAAATTCAAAAGAATATTTCATGACATGTGAAAATTAAGTGAAATTCATATTTCCATGTCAACAAATAAAGTTGTATTGGAACACAACCACTTTCATTCCATGTATATATTATCTATGATTGCTTTTTCGCAACAATGGCAGTTAAGTAATTGCCACCAAGACCGTATGGCCTGCAAAGCCTAAAACATGGCCCTTTACAGAAGAGATTTGCTGCTGACCCGTGAGCTATATCAAAGAGAATTTAGGGGCACCTGGGTGGTACAGTCCACTTAAGTGAAGGACTCTTGGTTTTAGCTCAGGTTGTGATCTCAGGATCATGAGATGGAGCCCCATGTTGGGCTCTCCGCTCAGCATGGAGTCTGCCTAAGACTGTCTCTCCTCTGCCCCTCCTCCCTCTCTCAAATAAACAAATGAATCTTTTAAAAAAGGGAATTTAAAGCTGCCAAATAACTTCTGAAAAGTCACAGATGTTTGTGTGGAATTGCTCACCTCACACATCACTATCAGATGAATCTTCCTGAAGCACAGCTCAAATCATGCTTCTCTCCTACCAAAAACATTTTTAATACTCCCTCCCTCTATCAAGAAAAATCTGAAGTACTTAACAGGTCCCGGCACAGTAAGGCCTCAACCTGCCATTCCAACTTCATCTCCCCAAAATGCCCTTCCTGCGACCTATCCATTGCAGATGACTTGAATTATCTGCTGTCCCTTTACATCCTCTGGGTCATTTCTACTACATGAAATACCTCATCCTGAATACAGTGCAACACAGTAAAACAAGCAAGGCCTTCAGACTCAGGTCTGGGTTCTAAATCAGACTCTTGCCCTTATTTGTTGAGAAAGTTATTTAGCACCTCTGAACTTCAGTTTCTTCATCTGTACAATGGGAATAATCATCCTTACCTCATAAGGCTGTTATAATATTTCAATGCCTGGCACTGGGAACAGTTAAACAAGCAATAAGTATGAATTCGGACAAATTCCAATGCCACTTCCTTCTTTCCTTTTCCTTGCCCTCTCACCAAGAAATGAGCTCTCCTGCTGGTCTTCATGTGCCATGATATCCACCTGTTCCATTCTTATGGCTAGGATCCACATCCACTGATAGACCTCTACCCACATCTGATAGGGATAGTGATAGTGATCTTTACCTGATAATCATCTCTACCCATGTCTTTTCTCTCCTACTAGTCTAGGAACTCTCTGAGGGCAGGATCCATTGTTACAAAGACTGCCACATTTGTGACAGCCCTGAGCATGGCAACCTGAATACAGTATGTGCACAGGCATTTCCTGAATGAATGGTATGTGTTCACTGAACTATATATAACATTTATTAGCTGTATCATGTTGCCTTGTGATATAAGCAGGAGCCACATCACTTGTTCTGAATAATTCCTAGCCTGCGTGCTTAGAAAATATTCAAACAACATCAGGGACCAAAACTGCCAACAGAAAACCAAAGGACAAACAGAAAAGCAAGCAATATGTTCACCTTTCAGAGTCGTGGTATTTTTATCTTCCATAGTTTAAGTTATAACCATCATCTTGTACTCCAACCATTATAAATAGATCACATTTAAAGGGGCATAATCAACCACTTCCCCAAGAGAAAGACATGTTGAGTATTGTTCATAATATCATTTACCTCTGAGGACAGATAAGTAAACCTAAATGTTCAAAAGGGACCCATGTTTAATGAATAAATCATCACACAAAATTGACTTAAACCTTATCTGGAGCTCTGTACAAAATCAGACACAAACAGGATAAACGCAGAAATCCAGTTCCACCTAGGCTAACAACTTAAAAAAAAAAAAACTGCACCTAGTTTTTGCAACACAATGCACCAAGTTTCATTGGTTCCTAGAAACACTAGCCATTTGATTTTCTAGTCAACGGAGTAAGTTAAAGGGAAAGGTGTCAATCATTCTTTCTGACAATCAGCCTTTCATGCCAGGCTCCAAATGCCAAAATGAATCCCCACACATGAAGACAAAATTAACTGCTGAGACATGCCAATGTAGGGAGTGACATTTTCCAATAAGATGACAGTAAAAAATATGTTTCCAACGACTTCTGCTTATTCATTGCCCTTCAGAAACCTACTGAAAAACACACACTCACCATCAGATACATTATTAACCTAAAGACGCATTATCAACAACTTTCTATGTTTGACTGTTTCCATTTACAAAGCACTTTCATAATCCATTAACTCCTTTGAGTCTCACAACAACCCTGTGAGGTGGGTATAATCACCCCTATTTAACAGATGAAGTCAGCAATCTGTGCCATCTTATCCCAAGATGGAAAAGCCACTTCTTCTAACTCCAGTTCCAGCCTTCTCTTTTTCCTGTTTCCTTCACACAAAGAAAAGCTTACCTTTGTTTTGCTTCCCCACTCATTCTGAAAACGCTAGCACTGTGTGAGGAAGTGGAGTGGGAGGATAAACATTACTGTGGTCAAGACAGTGGGAAACATCCCGCCTTTGCTTCTACCTAATCATGTTTTTAGAATCATGCAACTTAAAGGAAAGAAATGGAGTGTGGGTTAGCTGCTGGGTTTTATTTCCTCCCTGCCCTATTTTGGCTTTCTATGTATATTCGGAAACAGAAAACCACCCTGAATATCAAGAAGCCCCATGGGCCAAAATATTTTCTTGGATCTTCCACCCATCTGCAAAGGTTTAGGCCTTAATAACTGCTGATTCTTACCAGTCTCCATTTCAGAGAAGGAAAGAGTCAGAACCACTATTTGCCCTTAGCATACAAAAATCTACTCTTCCTCAAATGTGTTATTGAACTGTTTATTGTCTCTTAAAAATCTTAATCTCTCTGTAGCTGGTCACTTTTTAGCACAGTTTCAGCTTACCATACACTTCACACCCCTTTCTGGGGTTTATGAGGAGCTACATATACCAAGCAGTTTAAGTAAATTTTTTTTTTAAAATCCAAACATTCTCCCCCTTTCATTTCAATGAACCCTCAATCTGTCTAACTAGTTTTGTGTCATAACCTGCATATCTTTAACCCCTCAGTGAATTCTATTAAGTGACAACACACCCCAAAGCCCAGCCTATATGCCTCTAAGGACCAGCATTTCTAATTCCCCATCTTTCAGGTGCTGCCAAGAGTGTGCTCTTGTTCGGACCACAATACGACCAAAAAAAAATTAAATAATCAGACTCCATCAAATGACCAGCGGGGACGTGGGCCACTTATATATTCTGACCAAAGTGGGCAGACAACACTGGCAGTGAAAGCACAGGCCTGCCAGGAGCAAATCAAAAGAGCTGCACAAAAATACCAAGCCTTTCTCCCCACTCTTCATGGACTCCATCTGCCTTAAGAAGGTCCTCACACAGGACTTAGACACAGTTTTTCAGGGATAAATGCATTCAGAACAAAGTCATAAGCCGACAGGACACATTTACCAGTGACTCTGAGCAGTGACTTTCTTTTTTGAAACCATTTTGCAGCCAAGAAGAGAAAAAATTATCACTCCACCCAAACGCTAGCCTCCGTTCTTCTGGGTATATATACTTTGGCGCAAAGGGCTGGCTCGCCTGCACTCTTGTTGGGAATGTTTATTATTCTTTCTCTTACTCCAAGCCTTCTGCCAACTAGCAGAAATAAAAACTCCACACAGTGAGGAAGGGGGGGTAGGGTCCCACAGCGGTCAGCTGTGACCACTGGCAAAGCCAAGCTAGATGAGGTTCCTTCAGACCAGTGGCCCTTAAGCCTAGCCCTGAAGTATGCTCTCTGGGGACTGGGCTCCTTGTGCCAGGTACTAGGAAGGTCTTTGTTTCACCCCCAAGCAGAATTCAGTGGCATGTGAGGCCATCCAAAATTCTGAGCTTACACTGACTCTGACCAAAACCATAGCTCAGTGCCTTATTTTCTTTCTTTCTTTTTTTTTTTTTGGATTTTTTAAAATTAACATATAATGTATTATTAGCCCCAGGGGTACAGGTCTGTGAATCGCCAGGTTTACACACTTTGCAGCACTCACCATAGCCCATACCCTCCCCAATGTCCATAACCCCACCACCCTCTCCCTGTCTCCCTCCCCCTTATTTTCTTTTTAAATTTGTGTTTGTGGTATCTTTTTTTTTAAAGATTTTATTTATTTATTTCACAGAGAGAGAGAGACGCAGTGAGAGAGGGAACACAAGCAGGAGGACTGGGAGAGGGAGAAGCAGGCTTCCCACTGAGCAGGGAATCCAATGCAGGGCTCTATCCCAGGACCACAGGATCACAACCTGAGCCAACTGAGCCATCCAGGCACCCCCATAGCTCAGTACCTTAAAAGAAAAAAAATCTCTGGGGCGAAGGAACTTTCCTTAGAAAACAGGTTGATACAGGGAATTTTCTTTCACTACCCCAACCCTCATTCGTTAGCAACCATAGGCCAGGACAAAACCATTACTTGTTCTGCCAGCTTCGAATCTCTCTTATTTAGAAGGTGCTGGGGCAGTTCCTTGGTCAGCTTGAAAGTCTCCTTACCTTACCCAAATATATAGATAGATAGATAGATAGATAGTACACATGAGTACTAAACATGTCCAACAGTACAGGCAAATTGTCCCTTCAGAACAACAATCCGCCAAGTAATGATAGTTGCAGAGCAAGAAGGTCCCTGGCACAGGTACTGATCAAGTCTTGTAAGGTCAAGGCCTTCTAATTACAGCCACCACCTTCCACTGACCCCACTTCCGAAGTGTTCGGAAACCCACTCGCCTCAGAGAACTGAATTGGAAAGCACTTTGAAACCTCCCTTCCCCCTGTGGTGTGGAAGAGCTTAAAGGCCAGAGCCACTAGCTCATCCACCAAAGCCTTCCACTTACTTCTCATTGCGCTGATAAGCGCGTTGCCATCTTTGATCACGTCCTTAATGAATTTATTGGTTCTCTCCAGCTCCTGCTCATAACACTTGAGCCTCTCGCGGAAATCGGGGCTGTCCAGGTAGCAGTCGCTGAACTCCAGCGGGGGATGCCCCATGGTTCTGATGGCGAGGGCTGAAAGGAGCGAGGAAAGACACAAAGACCAAGAGCATCAGCGGGACAGTAGGGGGAAGGAGATGGGGGGAACTGAGTGTGGGACGCGCCTGGGAAACTCATAGCCTCCCTCCCTTTGGAGGACAGGTACCTGTTCCTTTGAGATTCCTGGGTAGAACTGGCTGGTCTCCACCGGAAGCAGGCAGCCGGCAATTGCTTCAGGTGACACAGAGACCTAACTAATGCAGTCCGATCCTGGAGGGGTTCTGCCTAGCAAGCAGCATGCCCCCAAGGCATTGCCTCCCCAGACAGGCAGCCCAGCCTGCCTCCGGAGACCAGTGGGATCCTTCCTGAGCAACTGCAAACGTGACACTTTGGCCCGCCCAGGGTGGAGGCTGGGGTGGACGCTAGGACTGGAAGCTTCCTCTCCCCGCTCCTTGTTCCGAGCTAACTGAAGATTTCCTTTGCTGAACTCCACGGGCAACCCTGATTGCACTATCCCCTCCCCCTTCTTAAAGCCAGAGCTCCCGCCCCGCCCTATCGAACCTTTGCGACGATCCCCAACACTGGGGCTCCTTCTTCAACTGTCTTCCACGCACCCTGGGATTGCGTTACCAAACTGTTCTTGCTCCTGAGAGTTCTTCCTGGTCCAAGGGAGCCGGCCTGCTGTCCTGTTAGGCGTCGGAGGGGTTAAGCCCTGGCGGTAATTGAAACGTAGCCTTCCTCCCTAGACAGCCGAGAGGGAAGGGGAGGGCGATATCGCTACGCACAATAGCTGCGGTAGCCTGGCGCTTCACTACGGAAACTGGGGAGCACTCGGAGCCCTAGGATTCCAGCTGGAAAGCGTGGAGTCCTGGGAGATGTAGTCTTTCCGTTTCTCGCCCCATGACTCCTCCCTGCAGTCTCCCCACCACCCCGCCAGGGCGGAGGCTCTCCAGGCAAGACTTTCCCAGCCTGCCCCAGGCTCGTTCCTCCGGCCCAGCCAAGAGAGGCAGGTGCACCGCCCTGGAGCCTAAAGTGGGAAAGTTTCCAAAACGAGCGAGAAAAACCCCGGAGGCGTCGGTTGCGGGAAGCCATCTCTCACTTCCCATTACTTGGCTGTGTTGTTGTTTTTGTTTTCCCTAACACTCTTTCCAGCCTCCCTCTGTGAGAGCAACTTCCTTTCCCCTTCCCTTGCCCATTTCTCCCTATCCTAGTGTTCTAATTCTCCTGGGCCCTCGACCTGAACAACCTCAAGGGTTGGCTCCTACCCGAGGATCGCAATGTTAGGCTCAGAACTCCCTGCCAAAGGAAGGGAGGCCATAATTAGGAGCTCACTTTTTTCTGAAAAGGACCTCAGAGCATGGTTTTTGTGATTCCACTCATCGCAGAGGTTGTTCATTAAAGCACATGATTTTCCGTGTGTAAGTGGAAAAACTAAGAACAGGATGTTATAAATTGTCTTGCGGCTTAGTTGAGAGACCTCTTGTTCATTGTCAAGGTGGGAGAACTGTGGCTACTCTTACAGTTGGATGCCTTGAGATTAAGAGCAGCTTTGCGTTGGAAAATCATGTGTACATGGGCAAAAAGGATCCATTTTTATTTTGGAGAAGTGTTTAGATTACATTGCCCTGTGAAGAAAGCCAAGAAAAGCCAGAACTGAAGGGGGCTGTAAATAGAGTAATAATGGCTAAGCCACCTGTATGGGGGTCATATTTCTGCTATAAAAAAAAGTCACCACAAACTTGGTAACTTAAAACAACTTGAATTTATTGTCTTAGAGTTCTTGAAGTCAGAAATCAGAAATGGACCTCACTGAGTCAAAACTAAGATGTCAGAGGGCTGTGTTCTTTTCTGGAGGCTCAAGGGCGAGAATCCACATCCTTGCCTTTTCCAGCTTCTAAAAGCTATCCACATCCCTTAGCTCATAGCCCCCTTCCCTCATCTTCAAAGCCAACAATGCCTAATCAAGTCTTCCTCCCACTGCCTTGCCCTGACACTGACTCTCCTGCCCTCTTTTACTTAAAAGAACCCACCAAATAACTTAGGATAATCTCCCCATCTCCAGATCCTTAACTTAATCACATCTGTGATTTTTTTTTTTTTTTTGGTCACATAAAGTAATATATTCACAGGTTCCAGGGATTAGGACATGGACATATTTCGAGGCAACATTGCTCCACTTTCCACACAACCTGTAATTCTTTTTTTTTTTTAAGATTTTATTTATTTATTTGACAGACAGAGATCACAAGTAGGCAGAGAGGCAGGCAGAGAAAGAGGGAGAAGCAGGCTCCCTGCCGAGCAGAGAGCCCGATGTGGGGCTCGATCCCAGGACTCTGGGATCATGACCTGAGCCGAAGGCAGAGGCTTAATCCACTGACCCACCCAGGCGCCCCACAACCTGTAATTCTATAAACCCATTTCACTAATACTCAATAACCCTATGAGGTTGGTATCCTTATTATACCCATGTAAAGATACCCCACTTGAAGAGAAGTTAAATGACTTGCCCAAAGACACACAGCTAGTTAAGTGGCAGTGTTGGAACTTGAGACTAACCTGGCTGGTTCTCTAGAACCCACTGCTCTTACACACTACACTATACTGCAGTATGGTAAAGAGTCCAATGAAGAAATGCCTTCAGAAGATTAATAAGTAGCCACATCCCAGGGAAGGATTTTATTGCCTACTCATTTTATATTTATGAGAAAATGTCCAAATTGGGCTTTTAAAACACTATTGCAGGTACTAGGGAAGGTGTTCAATAAACAGGCATATGGTCTTTCTTTCTTTTTTTTTTTTAAGATTTTATTTATTTATTTGACAGAGAGAGATCACAAGTAGGCAGAGAGGCAGGCAGAGAGAGAGGAAGGGAAGCAGGCTCCCTGCTGAGCAGAGAGCCCGATGCGGGACTCAATCCCAGGACCCTGAGATCATGACCTGAGCCAAAGGCAGTGGCTTAACCCACTGAGCCACCCAGGCGCCCCGGCATATGGTCTTTCATTCTAGCAAGGTTCTGTATAGCATTCATTCACTAATTTGACAAGCATTTATTGCATATCTGCTATATGCCTTGACTTATAGAGTCTATACCTGTTTTCATCACTATGAATATTACCACTGACATTATTGATGTAGGTACACTCTTGCTGGTCTAACTTCCTATACTCAAAGTGTTTTTACAGCCATCTGTTTTATCCTTTATCTAGACAATGAGGCCAAAGTGCCTGGATCAAAATGCCCTGGATCAAATACCAGAGAAGAAAGAGGATTAAAATTAGAACTCAGTCCTCAAATAATAGCTGCATTAATTGAACATTATCCTGGATGCTTTGCACACATTATACTTCACCCTCACAACAGCACTATAAGATTGGGATCTTCAAACTTTTATTCACATAACACCTAGAAGAATTTTGAGAAGTTATGTACTCCCTCACATATTTTTAGGTTGACAACAAAATTTTTCATCAAGTTTAAGTAGTTGCAAAAGGTATAATATCCAGTATACTATACATATTGACAACTTAGAATAAAACCTTTATGTTATGCTTTTAAAGATTTTCACTGGATTCTAAATACCAGAGCAATTTGATGCCCACTATCAACATTAAACACAAAAGTGTAAACTTTCTTTTAACCTTCAGAAAATTTGCATTGTTCCTTTCTTCTCCTTGAAATCGAATATACATTGCATTCTCCCCACAGAATTGTATTCCATTATAATATATTTTTATACTTGAAAGTCTCCTATTGATCACCATATTGAATTTCTCTGTAACAAAGATTTGTCCATAAATAGAAATTGAACTATTTTTATTTCTTTGTGATCCTAGCATCCAAGTATAAAAAGTCTTCTCGATTCAGGTACAATCACAATTGTTATGCATACACGATAGATAAAAACCACATAAAACTCTTATACATTGTGATCATTACTTTTTCTCAGAACTCATAATCTTTGTAACAACACACCTCAAATAGCCATTACACAATTAGGGTAACCTGAGATCCAGCATCAAGGTCATAAAACATCCTATCAATATGAACCATGTAATAGGATTATGCTGCTATCCCTAAATTATCTTGTTCCATGGATCAAAGATTTGAGTCAATAAATGATCCAGTTTGACTGGGTAAGTCTAAGTGTGGTCATTCAGAGGTTTTTCTTTTTTAAGATTTTGTGTAAATTCCAGTTAGTTAACATACAGTATAATATTAGTTTCAGATGTACTGTATGGTGATTCAGCACTTCTGTACATCACCTGTGCTCATCACAGCAAATGTCCTCCTTGATTCCCATCACCTATTTAACCCATCCCCCACCCACCTCCCCTCTGGTAACCAACAGTTTGGTCTCTATAATTAATATAATTAAGAGTCCGTTTCTTGGTTTGCCTCTCTCTCTTTTTTTTTCCCTTTTACTTGGTTGTTTTGTTTCTTAAATGCCATATATGAGTGAAATCCTATGGTATTTATTATTATTAAACATAAAACATAAACTTTATTGGGAATGCAACTCTTAGTGAGATGGATGGGAAAGGGGTAGCACAGGACCTTGACTTAAAGAAAATTTCTGGGCATCGATTTTTGAAATTGCACTTTGCTTAGCACCAAGGGTTTTTACACCCTGAGTCAATGTACCTTAGTAAGATTTTTGACCTTTGAAGGGTAGGCTTTCATTTTTAGAGACTTGGAAAGAGAAGGAGGAAAGGCAGAGAGAAGGTGAGAGAAGGCAAATAGTTTTTTTTTTTTTTTTTTTTAGGAATTAGGACTAAAGAAAGTTGAGGATTTGGAAATTGGTCCCCTTTCATCTTTATTCATAATCACCAAGACCTGGAAGGAACTAAGATGTCTTTCTGTAGGTAAATGTATAAATATGCTGTGGTACATCCGTACAATATATCATTTGGTGCTAATAAGAAGGGAGCCATCAAGGGCACCTGGGTGGCTCAGTTGGTTAATTAACTGCCTTTGGCTCAGGTCATGATCCTGGAGTCCCGGGCTCGAGTCCCACATTGGGGTGCCTACTCAGCAGGAAGTCTGCTTCTCCCTCTAACCCTCTCCCCTTTCATGCTCTCTCTCTCTCTCTCTCTCTCTCTCTCTCTCAAATAAATAAATAAAATCATAGAAAAAAAAGAAAGGAGCCATCAAGATAAGAAAAGACATGGAGGAAACTTAAATGCCTACTAGGGAAATAAACCTAGCTGAAAAGGCTACCTACTGTATGACGTCAACATTATGATATTCTGGAAAAGGCAAAACTGTGAAGACAGTAAAAAGACAGGTTGTGCTGGAGGGTATGTAAAGGAGGGAGAGAAATGAATAGGTAGAGTAAAGCAGAAATTTTAGGGCAGTGAAAATATTGTATATGATGCTATGATGGTGTATACATATCATTATATATTTGTACCAAGAGTGAACACTAATGAAAACTGTGGACTTTGGATAATCATGATGTGTCAATGTAGGTTCATTAAATGTAACATTAAATGTAACACTAAATGTGCCACTCTGGTTAAGAGATGTTAATAACAAGGGAAGCTATGCATGTGGGGGATGGAGGGTATATGGGAAACCTCTGTACCTCCCTCTCAATTTTGCTGTCACCTTAAAATTGATCAAAAATAAAGTTTTTAAAAAATGTTTGGGGAGACAAATCCCATTTCCCCTATTTCTTGTATGTAAAGGTAACATCACCTCTACAGTCTTAATACAGGACAGTATCTCTCTCCTAAGTAATCTCTCTATTTTAGCTGTGATGCTGTGGGAAGAACACAGAGCTGGAACAATATTGGTAATACAGAACTGAAATATGGTCCAGCTCCACCTGTGACCTTGAGTAAGTCATGTGAACTCTCCTTGGTATAATATCTTCTTCAAAAGTTTTTCTAAGGATTAACTATAGATAATATATATGGAAGTATCTGGCGTATAATAACTCCTCAATAGATGTTGGTTGAGCCCAAAGCTTTTTTCATTGTTCTTGGTCGACGGACAGCCTCAGAGGCAGAGAGAGTCAGATTGCTTACAATGATAGTCCTAGAAAAACATTGCTATTTATATAACAACACAACTTGATCCCTGTTCATTATCATTACAGGAAAACAGAAACAAAAACATGTTCAGAGAAATTTATACTTCAACTAATACAGAAACTATATCCTGATTTGTGGTCTGGTGTGCTTTCTTTAAATGTGCTTTCTTAACTTTCAGGACACTCAGAGTCTGCAGCATAACAAGGCCAAGACTCCCTTTCAGGTTTTAAGAACCAGAACTTGATATCCCCAGGAGTTAATCATTTTAGTGGATTCCTCTATGGTAGAGTTTCAGGACAGCTATAAGTCTCCACACTGTTCAGTTCAGATCCTCCAGGATAGGAGCTTATCAACTTGATGTGTCTGTCTGTCCTTCATGTTGGAATCAGAGCCATAAACTTTTAACTCAGTGAAACAGATCAGCCTCTTATAAATTTAAAATTGCTTTCACAGTTTGAAAGATATAAGGAGTGGGAAAATAAAGAAACCATATATCATAGATTTATAGAAAAGGCAGTATACCTCACTGAGAAATATCAAATGAATATCCAATATTAACTTAATATGCCAACTTCTGCTTCACCTCTTCCATCTGGGACCACAGCTGGCTTCATTAAAATATTTCAATACAATGCTCATTAATCATTTGCTAATCATTTGTTCTTATCCACATGTGAAAAATTGTAAATAGAAGAAGGTTTTTTTTTAATGCTCTGGGAACCCGGAAAAAAAAGTAATTTTCCAAATGACATTTTAAGCTTTAGTAACTTATGAGATGTGTTTTAAGAGAGTTTTATCCTAAAGATACAAAGTAATATTTTATAACCCTTCTGCTTCTTATAAAAAATCGTAAAGGTGGGGCGCCTGGGTGGCTCAGTGGGTTAAAACCTCTGCTTTCAGCTCAGGTCATGATCCCAGGGTCCTGGGATCAAGCCCACATCGGATTCTCTGCTCAGCGGCGAGCCTGCTTCCCCCTCTGCCTCTCTGCCTGCCTCTCTGCCTACTTGTGATCTCTGTCTGTCAAATAAATAAACAAAATCTTTTAAAAAAAATCGTAAAGGTGTTTGTCCTAAAATATTATAGTCTTTCATCCACAAAAACACAGAAAAGATAACAGAAATTAACTGGGTTGTGTCAGTAACAAGAAGAGAAACTAGAGGGGAAGTAAGAGTAAGAATTGGAGGGCTAGGGGACAGCACAGTTTGATCACTTCTCTTATGCCAGGCACTTTACGCATGTGTTCTCATTTACTTTGCATGACAACTCCGTGAGAAAGATTCTATTGTTAACTTCATTTTACATATGAGGAAATTAAAACTCAGAGGAGTTAAGCTACTTGGCCAAGAAATTAAATGATGTACCAGAGATTTAAATCCATGTATGAATCTGAAGCCATTTTTTTGCCATTGCCTTATAATGCCCTCCAGTCTAATAAATCAATATCTAATCTCCATTCCCTCCTGTTTATGTGCCTGTGTGTACTTAGTACTGTGACACGGAAAAAATAATTCAAGGTCATTTGTTGGTCATTGCAGCAAATAATTTGAAATTATCCTAGGTTTAATATTAACGAAGTTTTTATGGTGAATTCTTTGAAGGCAGAAGCTGACAAATCTGACTCCCACATTACATATGCCCAGCCTTCTAGATTTTCCAGACTTGAACTGCCTGGAACATAAGACAAAGTGCATATCAGCTTCCCAGCCCCACCACGTGGCTAGCCTTGCTCCCAGTTCTAGCCTAGCCTAAATCCTATACTGTTGTTGGCACCATTCCCAAGTCCCAGCCTTGGCTCTGACCCCATTCCCTCCCTGTTTTGACAAGACTTGGCCTAATTTCTTTCCTTAGCCTAGGCCAAGATTTTAGGAGCTATAAGTGGCAAATGGTAGAAGGAAGGGAAAATCTTTTTCCATAGTTATCCAGATGTCCAACTCTCCACTTAAATTCCCTCCTCAAGTCTCCCCTTATGATGTTTCTTGGTGGAAAAAAAAATCAATTTATAGCTTTAAAATTGTAATCTATTTAATCCATGTGATTTACCATCCACCAAAATTGTTTGTTCCTAGAATTTAGCATTTTCATCACACTTTCATATCAGCAGGACTACATCAAAACTGTCTATTGATAAAGATCTGAGGATGGTCTCCTTGTGGCCATTTTCTGTGGCCATTTTGATTCCTAACTAACCACAGTTCCAAAAAAAAGAAAATCCAAACTGAGCCTATTTCAATTCTGAGAGATATTCTAAGGGATATGAAGGCATGGCTGTTTAAATTTAAAATCCCAGAAAGGGTCTTCTGGGTGGCTCATTCTGTTAAGCACCTGACTCTTGGTTTCCTCTCAGGTCATGATCTAATGGTCATGATCTTGCTGTCATGAGATCAAGACCGGCTTAGTGCAAAGTCTGATTCAGATTCTCCTTCTGCCCCTCCCTACTCACACACATGCATGCTCTCTCTCTCTCTAAAATAGACAAATAAAATATTTAAAAAAAACCTCCTGGAAAGATATCAATACCCACCATTTCAGTACAGCCTACTGGCCTACCCCATTTTTTAACATCTTAGAAGGTAGTGTGATGATGGGGCACCTGGGTGGCTCAGTGGGTTAAGCCTCTGCTCTCTGCTTGGGTCATGATCTCAGGGTCCTGGGATCAAGTCCCACATCAGGCTCTCTGCTCAGCAGGGAGCCTGCTTCCCCCCCCCTCTGCCTGCTGTTCTGCCTACTTGTGCTCTCTCTCTCTCTGTCAAATAAATGAATAAAATCTTTTTTTAAAAAGAAGGTAGTGTGACGTACTGAGGGGCCAGAAACTTTCCAACAATTTTTATAGTCTCTTACTATATAGTGGAACCTAAGTCATGTTGTTCAACTAATTTTTCTTGAACTTTGAGTCATATAAGAATCACCCAGGGTGTTTGTTGAAAATGAAGACTTTCCTGAATCCCTCTCCCAGAGTCTGACAGTATAATATGGATTCGGGTATGGGTTGAGGGCAAATGATATGGACTGAGGCCTGAAAGTTACAAGTAATAAAATAAAATGGGGGGGGGGGGGGGGGAGGAGACCTAGGTAAGTATTTGGGAAATCTCAATTTTAAACAAGTACCAACATGTGATTTTGTTGGAGGGGGTCCACAATCCTGTCATCCAGTCATTGATATAGGGATTTATCTATTAAAAACTGTTTTAGACATGATATTCCTCAAACAACAGTGGTTTTGAATAATAACATGAGTGAAAGTTTCCACTCCTCATTTGGCAACAGTTAGATTTTCTGACATCTTATACTCTAAGCTAAAAATTAAATAAATGTGATTAAATAACAGTGACATTTGTTTAACATTTTATATGCAGTCATTTTTACTCATATCACATAGCACATTACCTACTTCTTAACAGAATTACTAGAGTAACTTGAGAAAAATAAAACAACTAAGGTATTTTCCAACAGGTTTCTGGCTCTGAGGGTGATAAGACATGAGGAAGCCTTCAGACAATTGAGGCTAGCAAGTTATTTTAGTTTCTCTTACAGTAAAACAACACAAGATAAAACATACAGTTCTTGCCAAATTTTAAATCTCTTCCTTTTTTTCATCAGTAAAACAAGTAGTAGACAAATGTAAAGATTAACATATCACTGACTGCAAATGGATATGTATTTACATAGTAAAATATTAAGATATAAAATAAAGCATTTTAATAATTCTAGAGCAATATAATTGGCCCTTTCCCCACAAATTTGCAGTAATTTTATACTAGTAACTTTATAAATGGAAACATCACACCAAGAACATCAACACAGTTGTCTAAAGAAGGGAACAGTACAGTGACAATGCTCTGGCAAGGTGGCAAGGAGCCAGTACATGTCAATCACACTTTCTCTTTTTCATTGTTAAACCAACATTACCACAGGAAGGAAACTGGTTTCAGAACTTTACTAAAAATGAATTGTGGGTGAATTCACATTTCAACCTTCAAAAAGCTTGATTAGACCACTAAGTTACTCTACTTTCTATCCTTTAAAAAAACATTAGGTTTTAAGTTAATAATGTTAAATACTGAAAGGTAAATAAATACTAACATTTACTGTGTCCAAGGTACCTAGGAATATCATTCCCATTCCCCAGATGAGGAAACTGAAACTTAAAAAGATGAAGTAATTCAACCTAAGTCACACAACTTGGAAGTGGTTGAGCTGGGAATCAAATCTAGCTGCTGGGACCCCAGGATTTCATTCTTAATTTCTATGCTAGACTGCTTATGTGCTGGTGATATTATTTTCATCAAATTGAACAAGATTTAAAAGTTTTCTAAAAACTGATGCTGACGAGGAAAAACAGGAACCATCATAGACTGATTATGGAAATGTAAACTGGTATAAACACTTTGGAAGGCAATTTGGCAACATATATCAAAATTTAAATGCATATTCTCTTTGACCCAATAGTTTTATTTTTAGGAATTTGTGCTATATATTTCATCATGAAAGAATGCAAAGATGTGGACAAGTATGTATACTACAGCATTTTTTTGTAGTAGCCAAACAGGAAACCTCTGATATGGTCCTTATAGAACTAGATATATAAATGATATACATTCATGCAGTAGGAGATTATGCACACATAAAGAACAATTTAGTACAAAAATCCACCCAAGGTATGTAAGTGAATCAAACTAGTTGAAAACTAGTTTTACTTTAGTATCTAGAGTATGACAAATTTTGTGTTTTGTATTATATATTATAATTTATAATATTTTTAAGTTGTATCTAAATAAAACTGGGACTGTGTGTGTGTATAGATAGATAGATAGATAGATAGATAGATATGTATATATGTTGGATCCTGTTAGCTAGGATCTTAAGATTAGAACAGAGATCAATGAGATAGAAACTAGAGATACAGTAGAACACATCAACAAAACTAGAAGCTGGTTCTTTGAAAGAATTAAAAAGATCAATAAACCACTGGCCAAACTAATCCGAAAGAAAAGAGAGAGGATCCAAATTGATAAAATTATGAATGAAAGGGGAAAGATCATGACTAACACCAAGGAAATATAAACAATCATCAGAAATTAGTATCAACAGTTTTACACCAATAAGTTAAGCAACCTAGAAGAAATGGATGCATTCCTGGAAACCTATAAACTTCCAAGACTGAAACAGGAAGAAATTGACAATCTGAATAGACCAATATCTAGTAACAAGATTGAAGCAGTGATCAAAAACCTCCCAAAAAACAAGAGCCCAGGACCTGATGGACTCCCTGGGGAATTCTACCAAAAACCTCCCAAAAAACAAGAGCCCAGGACCTGACGGACTCCCTGGGGAATTCTACCAAACATTCAAAGAAGAAATAATACCTATTCTTCCGAAGCTCTTTCAAAAAATAGAAACAGAAAAAAAACTTCCAGACTTTTTCTAAGAATCCAGCATTACCCTGATCTCCAATCCAGGCAAAGACCCCATCCAACAGGAGAACTTCAGGCCAATATCCCCGATGAATATGGATGCCAAGATTCTCAACAAGATCCTAGCTAATAGGATCCAACAGTACATTAAAAAGATTACCCACCATGACCAGGTGGGATTTATCCCTGGGATGCAAAGGTGGTTCAACATTTGCAAATCAATCAATGTGATAGAACAGATCAGTAAGAGAAGAGAGAAGAACCACATGGTCCTCTCAATTGATATCAATTGATACAGAAAAAGCATTTGACAAGATACAGCATCCATTCCTGATTAAAACGCTTCAAAGTATAGGGATAGAGGGAACATTCCTCAACTTTGTAATATCTATCTATGAAATACTCACAGTGGATATCATTCTCAATGGGGAAAAGCTGACAGCCTTCTCTCTGAGATCAGGAACACGACAAGGATGCTCACTCTTGCCACTGTTGTTCAACATAGTACTAGAAGTCCTAGCAACAGTAAAAGAAAGTTACTTTAAATATAAAAATCTATTCTATTAAAAGTAAGAAGATAGCAAAAAATACCATGCAAACGCTAACCAAAAGAAAGATGGAGTACCTCTACTAACCTCAGAGAAACTAGACTTTATAACCAGGAATACTATCAGGAATAAAGAAAGATATTACATAATGGTGAAAGTGTCAGTTCTCCAGAAGACCTAAAAATCCTAAATGTGCATGCACCTTCAAAATATATGAGGCAAAAACTGATTAATCTGAAAGGAGTGATAGATAAATTCACAAGTAAAATTGGAGACTTTAACCTTTCTTAGTAATTGATAGAACAAGTAGGCAGAAAATGTTAAACATAGATTACATGAACAACACAATCAGTCGACTTGACCTAACAAATATTTATAGAGCACTCCACTCAACAACAGCAGAACAGACATTCTTTCCAAGTACACTTGAAACAATCACCAACATAGACCATATTCTAAGTCATAAAACAAACATTAAATTTTAAAAGGATATAAATCATACAAAATATGTTCTCAAATTATAATGTAATTAAATAAGAGATTAATAACAAAATATCTTAAGAAATTCTCAAATATTTATAAATTAAACAACACACTTCTAAATATCTGGCACATCAAAAGGAAGAATTGGGGAAATTTAAAATATTTTGAACTAAATGAAAATGAAAATAAAACATACCATTTTTTGTAGGATGCAGCTATCACAGTGCTTAGAAAATTATAGTATTAAATTCTTATATTAGAAAGGAAAAAAGACCTTAAGTGGGTAACTTAAGTCTCTAAATTATAAAATTGAAGAAAAAAGAGCAGAAGAGAATTGAACCTAAAGCAAGCAGGATGAAGAAAATAGTATAAATTGGAGGAGAAATGAATGAAGTCAAAACTGGAAAAATAATATTGGAAATAAATAAAACCAATAGATGGTTCTTTCAAAAGATCAATACAATTGATAAACATCCAGCAAATATGAATAAGGAAAAAAAGACACAAAATTACCAAAATCAGAAATGAAAGAGATCTCTACTGATTGCAAAGACATTAAAAGGATAATAAGAAAATTACTACAAAGAACCCTATGCCCATAATTTAACAACTTAGATAAAAAGAACCAATTCCTTAGAAGAGATCAACCATAAAAAAATCACTTAAGAAGAAATAGCCTACATAGTCTTGTAGTCCTATGTCTATTAAAGAAATTGAATTTACGTTAAAAAAAAAAAAAAAAAGACAAGGGGCGCCTGAGTGGCTCAGTGGGTTAAAGCCTCTGCCTTCAGCTCAGGTCATGATCTCAGGGTCCTGGGATTGAGCCCCGCATTGGGCTCTCTGCTCAGCAGGGAGCCTGCTTCCTCCTCTCTCTCTGCCTGCCTCTCTGCCTACTTCTGATCTCTGTCTGTCAAATAAATAAATAAAATCTAAAAAAAAAAAGACAAAACAAACAACAACAACAAAAACTTCTATCAGCCACCATAAAAAGAAAAAAAAAAATGGAAAAGAAATCTTGGGACACCTGGGTGGCTCAATAGGTTAAAGTGCCCACCTTCATTCAGCTCAGGTCATGATTCCCCTGTCCTGGGATGGAGCCCCACATCAGGCTTCCTGCTACTTCTCTCTCTCCCTCTGCTTCTGCTCTCTTTCTCTCACTTGCACTAGTTCTCTCTCAATTAAATAAATAAAAATCTTTTTTAAAAATCTTTAAAAACAACTTCCAAAAAAGAAAATTCAGGCCCAAATAGTTTCACTGATGAATTCTACCAAATATTGACAAAGAAATTATACAAATTCTAAACACTTTCTTACAGTAAATGGGATATTGCACATTCCCTGTCTCATTTTATGAGCCCAACATTCCTTTAATACTAAAGCAAAGATATTAAAAGAAAACTGCAGATCAAAATCCTTTCTTCAACAAAATCTTCACAAAACACTAACATTAAGTCCAATGATATATAAAATGGATAATACAATAACACTAAGAAGGTTTCATCTTAGGATAGCAAGACTGGTTCAACATTTGAGAAATCAATCAATGTAATTCACCATTTTAACAAACTAAGTAAGAAAAGCCATATGATCATGTCATATGGTATGCATTTTCTGCAATCAATATAGAAGAAGTATTGAACAAAACTCAACACCCGTTTCCAATAATAACTTTCAGCAAACCAGAAATAGACAGGAACTTTCGTAATCTAATAAAAAGCATCAGTGAAAAATCTACTCTAATGTCATATTTAATTAGTTTAAGAGCAAAGCAAGATGTACTCTCTCACCACTTCCGTTTAGTGTCATACTGGAAGTCCTATCATGTACAAAAGACAAGAAAAAGAAATGAGACATTTAGATTGGAAAGGAAGAAATAAAATTGTCCTTATTCACAGATGACATGATTGTTCTCCCAGAAATCTCAATAAATCTGCAAAAATCTCCTAAAACAACTAAATGAGTTTAGCAAGATGGCAGGATAAAAATTCAATACAGGCGCCCGGGTGGCTCAGTGGGTTAAAGCCTCTGCCTTCGGCTCGGGTCATGGTCCCAGGGTCCTGGGATCGAGCCCCACATCGGGCTCTCTGCTCCGCAGGGAGCCTGCTTCCTCCCCTCTCTCTCTCTGCCTGCCTCTCTGCCTATTTGTGATTTCTCTCTCTCTGTCGAATGAATAAAATCTTTAAAAAAAAATTCAATACAAATACTGGCAATGAACAGGTAGAATTTGATTTTTTAAAAATACCATTTACAATAATGCTGGAAATGAAATGCTTATGTATAAATTTAACAAAAATATGTACATATTTTGCTGAAAACTACAAAATATTGATGAAAGAAATCAACGATGTAAAAAAACCCAGATATATTCTATATTCATGTGTTTGAAGTCTCAATATTGTTAAAATGTCAGTCTTCCCCAAGTTGATGTATAGATTAACTGTAATTCCAACTGAAATCCCAACAGAATTTTTGGCAGATATAGACAACCTGTTATCAGACCAAAAATAAACAAAACAAAATAAAATCATTCCTTGATCTCATCAAAAATGTCAGTATTGAAATTATCCAGATTGTCTCAAATGGTGTTTTTTTTTTAACCTGTTTGCTTTTTTGAATCAGGATCCAAGTAAAATTCACACACAGCAATTGACTTTTGCTCTTGCAATTTATTTTCAAAGTTGAGACCGAAGAGATGTTGAGCTTCTGAGGATACACAACAAACAGGTTGTTTGTAGATTAGAGTTTCCCTCAGTTCAGATTTTGTTGATTGCATCCCTACAGTAGCATTGAACATGTCCCTCTGCCTTCTGTATATCTTGTAAATAAGTAACTAGATCTGAAGCAGGAATTGGCAAACTAGAGCCTGCAAACAAAATCCAGCCTGCAGCCTGTTTTTTTGCTGCTGCTTAAGTCAAAAATGGTTTTAGTGTGCTATGGTCTATAGGTTTGTGTCCCCTCCCTCTGATTCATATGTTGAGATTCTAACCCCAAAGGTGATGGTATTAGTAGGTGGAGTTTTGAGGAGGTTATTAGGTCATGAAGGTAGAGCCCTCATGAATAGGACTAGCAGTTTTAGGAAAGAGAACCCACAGAACCCTCTAGCTCATTCCACTATATAAGGACGTAGTGAAAATGTGCCAACTATGAACCAGAAAAAGGGCCTTGGTGCTAGTGCTTAGATCTTGCACTTCTAGAAACCAGAACTGTGAAAAATATATTTCTATTTTTTATAAGGAACCCAGTCTGTGATATTTTGTTGTAGCAGTTCAAATAGGTCAAAAACATTTACCATCTGTTCTTTTACAAATAGCATTTTTCAACCTCTGATTTAGAGAACAGATTCTCTGACTAGTTAAAATGTTTTCTTTTTTTTAAACTGGGGACCAATACTTAAATCAGAGAAAATTAACTTTAAAATGAAGACTGTAATGAAACACACACACACACACACACACACACAAATGTAGGTTTTAAAAAGGTGAAAATTTATAAAAGTCTGTAGTCTAGTTCTCTAGTTCTTGGTAGTCTAGTTCTCTGATGTCAATTTTCTGGTTTTGACATTATACTACAAGTATATAAGATGTCAGTCTGGGGTCAGAGTTACCTGGGACTTTTGTACTTTGGAATTTTCTGCAAGTCTATAATCATTTCAAGATAAAAACAAAAAAATTCTTTTTTTAAAAAAATCACTTTTAGGGGTGCCTGGGGGGCTCGTCTGTTAAGTCTCTTACTTGGGCTCAAGATGTGATCTTGGGATTCTGGGATGGAGCCCCACATCAGGCTCACAGCTCAACAGGGAGTTTTCTTCTATCTCTCCCTTTCCCCCCCAAATCCCCTGCTCTTGTGCTTACTCTCTCTCTCTCAAATAAGTAAATAAATATTTCTAAAAAATCACTTTAAAAAAAGTCTGTAGAAAACAGAGTGAAAAAGTAAACAAAAAGAGTATTTTAAATTTTCCAAATATTTAAAGTTCACAATATTCATGGGATTAAAATAGGATTTGGTTGGCTTCCAAGTAAAAAAAATGATCTGTCATCCCATCACTCAAAACCACATGTTACCTACATATGTACATAAAATACATAAAATTAACAATTAAAGAAACTATAACAAGAGACAAAGAAGGGCATTACATAAAGATAAAGAGATTAATCCAACAAGAGGAACATCTGAATACATAAAGCAATTCTAATGGACATACAGAGACATGAATGATAATAAAATAATAGTAGGGCACTTTAACATTCCACTTACATCAATGGATATTGAGGTAGATAGTCAACAAATGAACAGTGTCTTTGAATGACACATTAGACCAGATGGACATAACAGATTTATATAGAACATTGTATCCAAAACTTAAGTGCACATGGAACATTCTCTAGAATAGATCATATATTAGGTGACAAAACAAGTTTCAATAAATTTAAGGGGACTGAAATTATACCGTGCATCATTTTCAACCAAAATGATATGAAACTATAAATCAATCACAAGAAAAAACTGGAAAAAACACAAACACGTGGACATTAAGCAACATGTTAATTAAAAAAAAATATGTCAATGCAGAAATTAAAGAAGAAATTTTAAAAAATACATGGAGAAAAATGAAAATGCAAATGTTCTAAATCTTTGGAATGGGATGAAATCAGTTCTGAGAGGAAAATAAATAGAGATTCAGGTCTACCTCAAGAAACAAGAAAAATCTCAAATAAACAATCTTATTTTCCACCAAAAGGAACTAGAAAAAGAACAAAAAAGTCCCAAGGAGAGTAGAAGGAAAGAAATAATAAAAATCAGAGCAGAAATAAATCACATAGAGTCCAAAAAAAAAAAAAAACAGAAAAAAAATCAATGAAACCAGGAGTTACTTCTTTGAAAAGATAGATAAAATTGATAAATCCTTAGGTAGACTCATCAAGAAAAAAAAGAGAAAGGACCCAAATAAATAAAATCAGAAAATTAAGAGAAGAAGTAAAAACAGACACTACAGACAAATGAAAAATTATAAAAGAATGCTACAAAAAACTATTGTCCAGTATATTGGACAACCTATAATAAATGGATAAATTCCTAGAAACATGAATCAGGAAGAAATATAAAATCTGAACAGACCAATTAGTAATAACTAAACTGAATCAGTAATAAAAACACAACCAAAAACTTAAAAGTCCAGGACCAGATGGACTCACAGATGAATGCCCCCAAACATTTAAAAAAGAGTTAATACCACATATACAACGGAATACTAAGCAGCCATCAAAAAAACCCCAAATCTTGCTATTTGCAATGACATGGATGGAACTAGAGGGTATTATGCTAAGCAAAATAAGTCAATCAGAGAAAGACAATTATCATATGATCTCTCTGATATGAGGAATTTGAGAGGCAGGGCGGGGGGTTGTGGGGGGTAGGGAGGAGATAAAAATGAAACAAGATGGGACCAGGGAGGGAGACAAACCATAAGAGACTCTTAATCTCAGGAAACAAAATGAGGGTTGCTGGGGGGTGGAGGGGAGGGTAGGGGTAGGGTGGTTGAGTGATGGACATTGGGGAGGGTATGTACTATGGTGGGTGCTGTGAATTGTGTAAGACCGATGATTCACAGACCTGTACCGCTGAAACAAATAATGCATTATATGTTAATAAAAAAAGAGTTAATACTTATTCTCAAATTATTCCAAAACAGAGAAAGGGAAGGAAATCTCCAAATACGTTCTGCAAGGTCAGCATTACCCTGATACCAAAACCAAAAAATCACAAATGGAATTTATTCTAAAGATGCAAGGATCATTCAATACCTGCAAATCAATCATTATGATATATCACATCAACAAAACGAAGGATAAAAATCATATGATCATCTCAATAAATGCAGAAAAAGTATTTGACAAAATTCAACATCTGTTCATGGGGGAAAAAAAACTCAACAAAGCGGGTTTAGAGGGAAAATACCTCAATATCATAATGACCACATATGAAAAACACACAATTAACACCATATTCAATGGTGAAAAACTGAGACATTTTCCTCTAAGATATAAGATATAAGGGATATTCACTCCCAGCAATCTTATTGAACATAGCACTGGAAGTCCCAGACACAGTAATTAGACAAGAAAAAGAAATAAGTCATCCATATGGCTAAGGAAACTGTCATTATTTGCAGATGACATGATACAATAAATAGAAAACCCTAAATATTTCACCAAAAACTTATTAAAAGTAATAAATAAATTCAGTAAATTTGCAGGATACAAAACTAATACCCAGAAATTGATAGCATCTCTATGCACTTAATAATGAAGTAGCAGAAAGGGAAATTAAAACAATGCCACTCATAATGTACCAAACAGAAGAAAATAACTAGGAATAAACCTAACCAGGGAGGTGAAAGACTTATACTCGGAAAACTATAAAGCATCCATGAATGAAATTGAAGATAACACAAACAAATGAAAAGAACTCTATGCTCATGGATTGGAAGAATTACTATTGTTAAAATGTCCATCCTACCCAAGGCAATCTACAGGTTTAATGCAATCCCTACCAAAATACCAACAATATCTTTTACAGAACTAGAATAAATAATCCTAAAATTTGTTTTTTAAGATTTTTTTTTTTTTTGGACAGACAGAAATCACAAGTAGGCAGAGAGGCAGGCAGAGAAAGGATGGGGAGAGCAGGCTCCCTGCTGAGCAGAGAGCCCGACGCGGGGCTCAATCCCAGGACCCTGGGACCGTGACCTGAGCCAAAGTCAGAGGCTTAACCCATTGAGCCACCTAGGCACCCCACAAATAATCCTAAAATTTGTATGGAACCACAAAGCAATCTTGAAAAAGAAGAACAAAGTTGGAGGTATTGTAGTCCTAGATTTCAAGATGTACTACAAAGCTATGGTAATCAAAACAGTATTGTACTGGCACAAAAATAGACACATAGATCAATGGAACAGACTAGAGAGCCCAGAAATAAACCCATGCTTAGATTTTCAATCTGCAACAAAGGAGGCAAAAATATCCAATAGGAAAACTGGACAATGACATGCAAAGAATTAAACTGGACCACTTACTTACACCATACACACAAATAAACTACAATCATTAAAAACCTAAATATGAGACACGAAGCCATAAAAGTCCTAGAAGAGAACACAGGAAGTAATTTCTCTAACATCAGCTGTAGCCACATTTTTCTAAGCATGTTTCCTAAGGCAAGGAAAACAAAACCAAAAATAGACTGTTGGGAATACATCAAAATAAAAGGCTTTTCACAGCAAAGGAAACCAATAAAACATAAAGGCAACCTACTGAATGGGAGAGGATATTTGCAAATGATGAATTCAATAAAGGCTTAATATTCAAAATATATAAAAATTTATTCAACTCAACACCAGAAAACCTCACAAATAATCTGATTTAAAAATGGCAGACACTTGAATAAACATTTTTGTAAAGAGGACATAGAGTTGGCCAAGAGATACATGAAAAGCTGTTTCATATCACTATTCATCAGAGAAATGCAAATTAAAACCATAATGAGATATTACCTCACACCTGTCAGAATGGCTAATATCAAAAAGACAAGTGTTGGCAAGGATATGGAAAAGAAGGAATCTTCATGCACTGTTGGTAGGAATGTAAATTAGTGCAGCCACTCTGGTAAGACTTGTGGAAGTTCCTCAATAAATTAAACATAGAAATACCATACGATCCAGTTATTGCACTACTGGGTATTTACCAAAAGCAAATGAAAACACTAATTTGAAAAGATATATGCACTTCTATGCTTATTGCAGCATTATTTAGTAGCCAAGACATTGAAGTGACCTAAGTGCTCATTGAGATACATGTAGTGGAATGTTACACAACCATAAAAAGGATGAGTTCCTGCCCTCCAAATGGTGTTTTCATATTGCAGGTTACTTAAAGAAAGGGAAGCAAAGCTGTTCCGCACTCCTTAAATTGTTTTTTCCTTTCCCATCCTTCCTCCTCCTTTCCTTATTTACAACCTCCATTTTTGAAAAAGAGATGTTGGTAAAGGGTGGGAAAAAGAAATGTGTGGTCCAGCAGACACATTTCTCTTTGCTCTGTGTGTAATTTTAATGAAAGTCTAATTGCAAAGGTTTTGTTCACTTTTGAAAAGTACACTTTTCAGATGAACTTATTCAGAACAAACATTGACCAAACATTCTACATTTTTAGTTCTTTTTGTCCACTGAGCCAAGAAATTCTCTCACAGCATTCCCATGTCCTCCTTCTTCCTAGCTACAAAAGAGGAGGACATTGCTGCTAATAAGCAAGATAGTGAAGGATCAGAAAAAGAGGTGGAAGGAATAACCAAAGGGGGTAAGGGGAGGAATACTCTTCCTTGGCTAGCTAGATACTAACACACACTACTCAGTTTACCTGCTTTGTATTCCACTCTTCAGTTTCCTTCAACCCCTTGACCTGACATTGCTGACGGAATAGTTTTGTGTCACCTTCCAACTGCCTGAGCCCAAGACTTCCTATCTCAATATTCCATCCATGTCCAATGCCTCACTGACTGTGGCTTGATTTTCTTTCACTTGAAAACTAAAGCATCCTAACAGATAGAGGACACTTTGTGTTTTATATACTTATGTATTTTGATTCTTTACAACAAACATGTATTTCTATTTTAAGTATTAATAACTACTGTTTAGGGTGCCTGGCTGACTCAGTTGGTTAAGCGACTGCCTTCAGCTCAGGTCATGATCCTGGAGTCCGGGGATTGAGTCCCTCATCCGGCTCCCTGATCAGCAGGGAGTCTGCTTCTCCCTCTGACCCTCTCCCCTCTCATGCTCTCTCTCTCAAGTAAATAAAATCTTTTAAAAAGTAACTACCATTTAACTCATAGTCCTTAAGACTCTATAAGGCAGCTATTGTTCTTTTCTCCATTTTACAGATGCTGAGTCTGAGGCACGGAGAGGTTTAGTAACTTGACAAAAGTCAAGTAAAAAGTAAATACGTAAATGGTGGAGTTGAGCTTCCTACCCAAGTGTTCTGGTTCCAGAGTTTGCGTTCTTATTCGCTTCACTAAGTTGCCTCTTTTTATAAATGCAAATATAAAAATAAAGAAAAAAGGAAAGCGAATGCAAAATTCTCCCTTGGCATTCCTACTGCCGCCACCACTATTTTTCAGATGTCCATCATCTTGTGTTTAGACTAGGCATCTTCCTCTCATGCCCTGTCTCACATCCTCTCAGCCCTCCATTCTGCCAGGTTGAACCGATAAGCACTTGTCTATGCTGTGCTATATCTCACTTTCTGTCGTAGGCCTGTGGAAGAGTTGTTGGATGGGTAGTTAGATAGAGATGTAATGAGGCAGAAATAGCAAAGTGTGAATTGTAGAAATCTAGGTAGTGTGTATATGGGGGCTCACTGTACTATTCTTTCAACTTTTCTGTATATTTGGATATTTTCATAGCAAAATTTGGGGGAAAGTATGAATCAACTTGAATAATATGGACAAATGTACAAGTATTAAAAATAAATTATCAAAATATTTCTTTGGTACAAAATTACAATTTGGACACATGCTAAGGGTGTGAATGTAATTTTATGGATTAAAAAATCAAATGTAAACTGGTCTATTGAAAATATCCACGATTTGGGGCACCTGGGTGGCTCAGTGGGTTAAAGCCTCTGCCTTCGGCTCAGGTCATGATCCCAGGGTCCTGGGATCGAGCTGCACATCGGCTCACTGCTCAGCGGGGAGCCTGCTTCCTCCTCTCTCTCTCTGCCTGCCTCTGCCTCTCTGCCTACTTGTGATCTCTGTCTGTCAAATAAATAAATAAACTAAAAAAAAAAAAAGAATACCGAGTGTGGCAATTTTGTAAGGTATATTTGCAACTAAAAACATAAAATAATTCCTATTTTAGGAGCTTGTCCCTATGCCATCATCTTCCTCTACAACCTTTCTGAGTTTTTTCCTTCATAGCGTATTACCTCATATTTAACTTGTACCCTATTAGTTAAATGAGGAAAACTGACATTTTAGACTGAAATAATGCCTAGGTAACCTGAACACTGACTGCCTTAACAATTGTTTTCTGGTCTGTCCTCTTCTTAACCCAGCATCAAGGCCATCCTGAAACCAGTAGCAAAGAGGTCAAGAGATGAGGGTAGGTGGTGGAAGTTGGAGCTTGGGGTTAGGGAGAGATAACTAATTTTGGAGGTTGGCAAGGAAACAGAAGAGATTATCAACAGCCTCAGGAAAGCAGGAAAGGACTTGGTAACCTGATAACGAGTACCAGAAATCTGGACTGGGTGGAAGTGGGAGGGATAGAGTGGGTGGCCAAGCTGGGGCTGGGGAATTGTACATAATATTCTCTTGAGGGGAAAAAAATGTTTCAGGGACAGCCTGAGCCCCTCAGTCATTAAGCATATGCCTTTAGCTCAGGTCAAGATGACCCTGTCCTGGGATCAGCCTCACTTGGGCTCCCTGCTCAGCGGGGAGCCTGCATCTTCCTCTCGCTCTGCCCTGCTACTCCTGCTCTCTCGGCTCTACGTCAAATAAATGAAATCTTTAAAAAAATGTTTCAGGAAATGTTTCATTTCTACTGTCCCAATTTTAAGATCGCTCCCATCAGTACCTGAGCAAGTATTGAAAATGTGCTGGCTCTGAAGAATTATGAGAATATTTAAACAAAAGAAAACCACACAACAAGTCCCCTACATACACATACCCCACCATTTATTTGAGAATTTTGTCCCACCATATTCCACATTCTTTCTTCTTAAATTTAAGACTTGATTTCTTTCTGGATTGCCTATACAAAAACATAAAGCACTTTATTACACACCCATCCCTACCCTGTTAAAAGCGGGGGAAACCTGATATTCACACCACCAAAGGACACTCAAGATATCCTGAATCCTTCTTGCATCAAAAATGACTGTATTTCCTGATCGCATTTTAACCTGGGGCCGAGGTAAAGTGGAGTGAGAAAGATCCAGAATTAGGTAGGGAAAAGAGGTTGGGACACGCCGAGTTTTTGTTTTTTGTTTTTGTTTGTTTGTTTTTTGTTTTGTTTTGTTATTCCTACAATAATCATCCTCTTTTAGACATTAAACATTTTTAGTACTTGCTCCAAATCACTTAGCAATTTTAGAAGTTGTAGTGAGATTGACATTTTGGCCAACGTATACAGAGAAGCTAGCTTAGCCCCTCCTCAAAGGGGGTGAGGGAGAAAGAGAAGTAATCTTGTATAGTTTATAAAAACGAGAAGTGGAAAAAGGCTGGTAGCGGGGGGAGTGGGGGATGAGGGGAATGCGCAAAGAATCAGACAAGCAGGAGCGACGGCAGAGGGAGCGGCTGGTCAGGAGGAGTTGATCGCTTTATTCAGGAGCACGAAACCGCGAAATTGTTCTGCGGCCGGTGGAGGCGCAGGTTTTTCCGTGAAGTGTTAGCTCTGCGGACCCGCCCTCAGAGCGACAAACGGGTGCGCGGGTGCTGTGGATTAAAAGAAAACGCAGCCGTGGAGCGATCCCAGGATCGGGGTCGAGTATGAAAAGGGGGGCACGTCTAACGGGACCTGTGGTCCCTAAGAAGCGAAGCGAGGCGCGACAACTCTCCCCTCTCCCGGACACCAGGAGGACGGAGACAGCAACAAGACCGCACCGGCAGCCGCTGTCAGGCGCCTTTAGGTGACGCGACGGCCGCGCGATGACGCGCTGACCAGCCGTGGCCGACACGTCTCAGGTTCCGCAAAGGCCTGTGGGAGCGACCCGGGAGAAGGAGGGCCAAGATGGCGAAAGCGGCCGAGTCTTCAGGAGACCCGGGGACAGCATCGCCCAGGCCCCTGGTGAGCTTGGGTTCTGAGGCAAAAGGGACTGAGGGTGAGGCAGAGTGCTCTTAAGGAAGTCGGATGATGGGCTTCCTGGCCGGAGAAGGCTGGAACTCCTTCCTCTCGGTAGGCCCATCCTATACCCGATGCCAGAACCAGTCTCAACATTGCACCCTTAGGGCTAACCTCTTTACCCTCCTCGTTCCTTCCACGCCTTCTTGTGAAACTCCTATTCACTTTCTTCCCCCATACTCTCAGGGCTTGTCCTCCTCCCGTACATTGTGTAAATGCCGAGCTTTAGGTGATTTCTTAATTATCTTTTTTTCTGCTGCCCTTCATGTTATCAAGTTCTGTCACTAGTTGTTGTTGGAGTAACAGCATTCTTGGATTAATGAGACTGCTTCCCATAGGACCTTATAACTTGATTATTGATTTGTTCAATGACCTCAGTAGTCTCGATTTAATCCCTGTTCTCCGTGTCGCAGCTCCTCGCAGTGCTCTTCATAATGCTATCTCGCTCCTGTCTCTACGGGGGGGGGGGGTACGAATTCCATTGCAAGTACAAGCCCAAAGCCTGGGCAAGTATTACTTAAAGACACAAGTTTTGGAGTTAAAATTACCTGGGTTAGAATCACCTGCTTTGCCTCTTATGAGAGTTAGGGCAAATCATTTCATGGGGAGTGTTTCTTCATCCATAAAATGGATATAAAAATACCTGCCGAAAAGAGTTTTTAGGAAGGTGAAATGATATAATTTAAAGTGCCAAACACAGTGTCATGAACTGAGGAGTGTAATTATCCAATGTTCTGCTCTAAAATCCCTCTTCCCAAATGGTGTTCAGTTTCTTCGCAGTTGTTTAATAAATGATACATCCCTTTCCTCTTTTAAATTGGCAAATTAACAGCAGAGGACTGAACTGGGAGTCAGGTGAAATTGCTTCTAGTCCTGGTTCTACTTACTAGCACTATTTTTTCATCATTCACTCAACAAATATTTATTGAGCATCTATGTTCCAGGCATTCCTTTAGGCACTGGGGATGCAGCAATGAAAGAGAGTGAGTGGGTCCAAGTTCTCATGGAACAATTGTGACCTTGAGGAAGTCACTCTCAACCCGTTTCCTCATTTGGAAAATGGGATAGTAACTCATCACAGAATTAATGAGATTACTAATGAGCTATTATACACACAATGTATAGTGACATAGTTACAAGTGCTTAGCTGTTTTAGTTCCTGTTCCACCCCTTTTTTTATGATGTTTTCCCCCAATTAATTTTAGTGGTTCTGGTCATTCATTACTCAATGTCCAGTCCAATTCTATTCAGTAATGTTTATTAAACTCCCACAATGCAGTGCATTATGCTAGCTGTTTTAGGGCATACAAATGGCTTGCCCTTATGGTGCCTACAGTCTACTATGACAAATGTACAATGGTAAAATAATGTAGTAAATCAGAAAGAGTTACACATAAAATATTAACAAAATTTAAAGGGAGTTGCTATTATGTCCACTTGGGGTGACAAAGCAAGCTATGCAGTAGAAGTAGTATTTGAGAGGGTGTCAAAGGGTGGGTAGGATTTGAAATTTCAGGTGAGCGTAAGAGCTGTCAATGATCGAGCACCTGCTGTGTGCCAGGATTGTACTAGACATCCTCAGCATTTTTTCTAAACTTCACAGCAACCATTTCACTTAGGTGGTTTTTAAACTGTGTTTTACTTGCAGATGAGGACAGGAGACTCAGAGAGGTTTTATGATTTCCCTAGGGTCTTAGAACTAGTTAATGGCCAGGCCTAAAATTTGAAACTAGGTCTGCTTCTGAAGCCCAGATTATTTCCATTAAGACTACACAACCTCTCAAGGGTGAGGGTACAGAAGTTGGGAAGTGTTAACATATTTATAGAACAACAGGTAGATCACTTTTGCTAAAGTACAGGGAAGTCTTAGGAAGTAAGCCTTAAAAAAATAAAGCTACTGAATTAGGGAGGCACTATGAAACAGTGTTTAAGAATTTGTGCACTGGGGTCAGATTATCTAAGTTTGATTCTCAGCTCTGTCATTTAACCTCTCCATGCCTCAGTTTCCCCATCTATAGAATGAAGATACAGTAATAATTCGCTCATAGAGTTGTTAGGTGGATTAAATGAATTAAGACATGAAAAACACTTGGTAGAGTGCCTGGCATGTAATGATCATACAATAAGTGTTATTTCTTCTTCTTGACTAGTAAGCTTGGAGGTTTAATAGGCAATGAGGAACCAGTGGGAATTTTTGAGGAGGGAAGGGTTTAAAATCATGAATTTGACAACATAACTGAGGGAGAGTTACCATGAGGAATGTTTGGAATCTAGACCAGCGAAACCAGTAGTTCTAGAACAAGTGATTGCTACCTGCACTATAGCAGTGGTGGAGTCATGAGTACTGGAGACAGGAATGTTACTTGAGGGTTTGGAGTGCTAGGGAGACTGTGTCTTGGATCAGAGCTTTTTTTTTTTTTTTTTTTGACACAGAGAGATCACAAGTAGGCAGAGAGGCAGGCAGAGAGGCTCCCTGCTGAGCAGAGAGCCCGATGCGGGGCTCGATCCCAGGACCCTGAGACCATGACCCGAGCCGAAGGCAGAGGCCCAACCCACTGAGCCACCCAGGTGCCCCGGATCAGAGCTTTTTGAACTATAATGTGCCTAGCAGTCATCTGGGGAATCTTGTGAAGTTGCAGATTCTGATTTGGTAGATCTGAAATGAGACCTAAGATTCTGCATTTCTGACAAGCTCCCAGGTGATACTGCTGCTGCTACTGCTCCCATACCACATTGTGAAAAGCAAGGCTATAGACAAATGGGAGCATACTGATGCCCCTGCACAGAAATACATAAGAGGAGGATGAGGACCCCAAAAGTTCACTAATTCACTTTTGGACGTGTTTAGTTTGAGATATCGGCAGGCCATCCAATAGGCAGTTTGTCTAAAACCTGGACTTCAGGGCTCAGAAGTCAGGACTAAGTTTAATTAGGAGTCCTTTGCATAGAGTTGAGAAGATAGTCTTTGGTAATGCTTATCTATTGTTTGTCTGTTTGGAGAGCAGGAAAAAGAGCTGTAATAATGGCTTTAGCCTGAGGTCTGGAAGGATGTTGGTCTCAGGTAAAGGGGCTGGCTGGATAGCACACCAGCAGTCACCCCTCCCCACTTCTTGAAGCCAAGCCTCTTGGTCTGAGCTGGTTTCTTCTTTTTTTTTTTTTTTTTAAGATTTTATTTTATTTATTTATTTGACAGAGAGATCATAAGCAGGCAGAGAGAGAGGAGGAAGCAGGCTCCCCGCTGAGCAGAGAGCCCGATGCGGGGCTCGATCCCAGGATCCTGGGATCATGACCTGAGCCGAAGGCAGCGGCTTAACCCACTGAGCCACCCAGGTGCCCCATGAGCTGGTTTCTTCTTGATGCCCCCCTCCCCACTTATTGACTCTCTTCTCTAGGATTTTGGTCGGTAGTATAACCCATTTGGACCCAGCTGCTCTCTTAAGGCTGCAGTCCCTGCTTTTACTGTATCTTTTTGGCCCTGCCTCTATCTGTCCCCTCATTGGTCCAAGCCAGACAGCGAAGTGTACACATGGGTTTCTGTGCACACATGTGCATACATGTGCAAGAGCCTACCTGCACAAGGAGAAGGGAAGGGACATTGGCTCCAAGTCACCTTTCATCTGCACTGAGAGGCTAATCAGAGAGCAAGGTCCACTAGCTGAGGGCCTAGAAGCCCTGTTTGTTATATGCGGGGCTTGAAGTCCACAGATCCTGGCTCAGCTCTCTGAACCGTATCACTAATTCTCCTGAAAAGAGTTACTGAGGAAATGTTGGGATGAGGGATATGATAGGATCCACATGGCACTATAATGATTGCAGTGACTTAGAAAAGCAATTACCTGGAGTTAGGCCGAAGTTCACAGGATAAGGGCACAGTCTTCTCACGACTGCCCTTACTTCATACACCAGCCACAGGTTTGGATGTTCCCAGGACCACCCTTACTTCTGACTTACTGGCTGCAAATTCAGGGGTTCCCATGATCCCCTCGAGCTCCATACTTCACTAGAATGGTTCATAGAATTCAGGATAGTACTATGCTTAAAATTATAGTTTCATTATAGCAAAAGGATACAATCCAAACCAGCAAAAGGGGGAGATGCATACGGTGAGGCCTAGGAAGGTCCCTAACCCAAAGCTTCCTTGTCTTCTCCCTGTGGAGTCAGGACCTTGTATCCACTGATACATCAATCTGTGGCAATAGGCAGAATATTGCCAATCAGGGAAGTGCACTCATGTATCGAGAGTCTTTATTAGTGTTTCTTTCTGTAGGCTTGATTGACTAGATTATTGACTCCTCCCCTCCCTGGAGGCCAGGTTTAAGTCACTGGAGTCAAAGGTTCAACCCTCTAAACTTGTGTTTTGTCTGTCTGGAATGGTTTGCCCCCATGCTGAGTCATCTCATTAGCATAAAGTGTCTAGGGGCCTACCATGACTCACCTGTTAGTTAAACTGTTAGGGCCCACCATGAGTAACAAAATTAGCACTATCATTTAGGAAATTCGAAGGGTTTAGAGGCTACCTTCCAGGAACAGGAGACAAAGGCCAGCCAAATTCTTCATTATGCAAGTGACAGAACTGGAATTAACCCCCTAGGCATCTTGAGCTAGAGCTAAGATGTATCTAGCCCCGCTGTGAGCCTCCTACTGAGTGCTTTATGCATAGTAATACATTTCTTCCCACAACAACCCTGTGATGATGATACTATTCTCTCAGTTTTATAGATGAGGAACTGAGGTATAGAGAGGTCAAGAAACCTGCTCAGTGTCACATAGGTAGTTGGTGATAGAGCTGGATGGCTTCCTGCAGCACTCTTAACCAGTACTCTTCAAATATCATATATCGAGGGTTGACCACGGGCTAGGTGAAATGCTGCTCTTACCTAAATCTTATGATGGTGTTGTCTCCAAGTGAGGGCAGAGCCGAATTAGGCTTTGAAGCTCATTCCTTCTATACTGCTTTGCTTTCCCTAGCAGTTGCAGACAGCATGAAAACTCAGAGCACCAGTCCTGGAGCCTGAAAGGTCAGTGTCATAGTAGTGAGAGAATACAGCTTCAAAAAGAGTGATTGACATATTAAGTGCTGAAGAATATTCAGAGGGTGAAAGGATCCTTGTACTTCTTGGTTATGAGGTCACTGTTACAGATCGGTGGGGAAAGTAAAGTTGTGGGAAGGCGAAGTGCCAAATTACAAAGGATTAAGGGAGTGAGTGAGTGCAGAGCAGTTTGATCAGGGAAGAGGAGGGGAAGGAGAGTAATTTGAGAGAATAGCAAAAACAAGAAAGTGATGTATTTAAAAATCCTATTACAGAAGCTTTTAAGTATGTAAATAAAATAAAGAGTGGTACCTTTCAAAATTCTGCTATTTTTATTTCATTTCCCCAACACATTTTTTTTCTGGGGTATGATTTTTTTTTTTTTTTGCTTAATCTTTTTTTTTTAATTTATTTTTTTAAGTTCAAGTATAATTAATGTACAGTGTTATAATAGATTCAGGTGTACAATATAATAATTCAGCAATTATGTACACATTTCAGTGCTCATCACAATAAATGTACTGTTAATCCCCTTTATCGTTTTCACCCATACCTCCAACCAACCCCCCATCTTGCAACTACAAGTTTGTTCTCTATGTTTAAGAGTCTGTCTGGTTTTTTGGTCTTCCCACCCCTGCTTTGTTCTTTTGTTTGTTTGTTTGTTTCCTAAATTCCGTGTATGAGTGAAATCATTCAGTATTTGTCTTTCTCTGACTTATTTTATTTAGCATTACTTATCCTTTAGATCCATCCATGTTGCTGCAAATGGCAAGATCTCATTCTTTTTTATGGCTGAATGATATTCCATTGTGCATAGACACCACATCTTTATCCATTCATCTATCAAAGGACAGTTGGTATGCTTCCATATCTAGGCTATTGTAAATAAATGCTGCAGTAAACATAGTTCTCAAATTAGTGTTTTTGTTTTTTGAGTAAATACCCAGTAGTGGAATTCCTGGATCCTATGGTAATTCTATTTTTAACTTTCTGAGGAACATCCATACTGTTTTCCACTGTGGCTGCACCAGCTTGTATGCCCACCAACAATGCACAAAGTTTCCTTTTTCTTTGGAGTATGATTTCTAACCTGTTTATTTTTAACTAATTTTATACATACAGAAAAATTGCAACAGAGAGTTCCTAGATAGCCCTGATCCCATTTCCGCCAATGTTAACATTGTACATAACCATAGTATACAGTGATCGGAATCAGTAAATTAACATTCGCACAATACTATTAACTAAATCACAGATCTTATTTGAATTATACCAAATTTTCGACTAATGTTCCAGGATCTTATCCAGGGTCTTACATTGCCTTGAGTTGTTATTTTTCCTTAGTTTCATTCAATCTTTAATGGTCTTTTTATTGTCTTTCATGATCTTTTCTGAGTGTTTGTTTATTTATTTATTTGACAGAGATAATAAGAGAGGGAACACAAGCCAGGGGAGAGGAAGAGGGAGAAACAGCCTTCCCACTGAGCAGGGAGCCTGATGCCGGCCTTGATCCTGGGACCCTGGGATTACGACCTGAGCTGAAGGCAGACACTTAATGACTGAGCCACTCAGGCACCCCTTTTCTGAGTGTTTAAAAGCAAATCCCAGACATATCACTTCACCTGTAAATATGTCAGTGTGTTTCTCTAACAGGGAAGGACGTTTTCTTTGTTATCACAATAACAAAACTCATAATTTCTCAGTATCATCTAATCTCTGCTCATCATCTCACGATTTTCTAAAAACATATGTTTTTATAGTTTGCCCAAATCCGGATCCAAACAAAGTCAACAAATTGCATTTGGATAATAAATCTCTCTTAATATATAAATGTTCTCCTGTTTTTAATGTAATTTATTTTTTTAAATTCAGTCATTTGTCTTGTAGACCTCTCCACTTTCTGTATTTGGCTGATTGTATCCTCATGGTATTTTTACTATGTTCCTCTATCCCCATATTTCCTGTAATCTCTAATAAGATACAGGGGCTGGATTGTATTCAGGTTCATTTTGGGTGGAGGAGGGGCAAGAATGAAAAAGAACTCAGATGGCCCCTAAAATTAGCAATGTTTACTTTTTAACTATTTATTAAGAAAAGTTTCAGAGATATACAAAAGTACAATGGTAAAATATACCCTCATGTCCTAACCTTCAATACTTAATTTGTGGCCAATCTTCCTTCTTCTGTAGCCCTATTTCCCTTCTATTACTATTTTGAAGTACATATCAGGCATCATTACTTGAGTAAATATTCAACATGTTTCTCTAGAAGAAAAGGAGTCTGTTTTTAAAGAACATAACCACAATGCCATTAGTACATCGAAAAAGTTAGTAATTCCCTAATATCAAATATCTTATCAGTGTTCAAATTTCCAGTTATCTCCTAAATGTCATATTTTTATGATTTAAAATCTGGCCCACTACCTATTTTTATAAATAAGGTTTTATTAATTGTTTATGTCTCGTCTTGGACTGCTTTCATGCTACAGCAGCAGAGTTGAGTAGTTGCCACACAATCTACATAGCTCTCAGAGCCTGAAACACTTACTTCTGAGGCCCTTTATAGAAAAAGTTTTGTGGCCCTTGCTCTAGGCAATCATCTTTTAGAATAATTTAAAACAAGAAAAAAATATTTTTTATATTTATCTTCATTTTAACCATTTCTAGAGATCTTCTTTTCCTGTGTAAATCCAAGTTTACTTCTGATATCACATTCCTGACGATCTTTCTTTAACATTTCTTGTAGTGTGTGTCTCAGCTTTTGCTTGTCTGAAAAAAGTACTTTGCCTTCGTTTTGATAGCTGTTTTTCCTGGGTTCGGAATTCTGGGTTGACAGTTTTTTTGTAGCATTCTAAAGGTGCTTCCATTTTTTTCTAGCGTGGGTAGTTTTGGGTGAAATATCTGTTATTTATCTTTGTTCCTCTGAATGCAGTGTCTTTTTTCCTTTGGCTGCCTTCAGGATTTTCTTTATTTTTGGTTTTCAGTAGTTTGATTGTGTCCAAGTTTGTGGATATTTGGTTTTGTTTTGTCTTTAGGTATTTATCTTGAGTGGTGTTCTCTGGGCTTGGATCTGTCATTTGATGTGTGTCATTATTTTTGGGAAATTTTCAGTCATTATCTTTCCAAATATTTCTTCAGACACATTTTCTCTCTCTTCTCTCTCTTCTTCTGGGATTCCAATTATATATTAGTTATATATATAACTAATATATATATATTAGTTAAATATATAACTAATATATATATATTAGTTATGTGTATATATATATTCCAATTATATATATATTTTATATATATATATATGTATATATATATATATAAAATCATTTAATATTGACCCAGCTCTTAGATGCTTATTCTGTTTTTGGTTTTGTTTGTTTTTCTAGTTTTATTGAGATATGATTGACATAATAACACTGTGTAAGTTTCAGGTGTACAACAATGATTTGGTATATTTTTTTCTCTATAAAAATTTCTCTTTTTGTTGTAGTCTGGATAATTTTGACTGACCTATCACTGATTTTTTTCCTCTGGCTGTGTTGAATCTGCAAATAAAGCTGTCAGAGGCATTCTTCATCTGTTACTATGTTCATTTATTTCTGGGATTACCATTTGACTTTTACAGTTTCCAACTCTGCAGAAATTCATCATCATTTGTGCATATGCCTTTTCTACTAGAGCCTTTAACATATTAATCATAGTCCTCTTAATTTTACTCTGATAATTCTAAAATCTGGGTCATCTCAGAGTCTTTCTGGTTTTATTGATAGCTGTGTCTCATTATAGTGGTTGTTTCTTCATTGTGGGGGGGGTAATTTTTTTTATTGAATGCTGGCCATCATGTATAGAAGAGTAGAGACTGTCTGGAACTGGCACATCTTTTCTGCTAAGTTTTTACTGTGGGGATTAGATCAGTCTAGTCAGGGGGTGAACTGTTCTTGGGTTTTGTCCTTGCTATGGGAACCTTCAATGTGTCACCAGCTTCAAATTCTTTTTCTATTACGTGGTGCTTGGGGTGGGTGCTAGATCATCCCAGTGTTTTACCTAATATTCCTGTTCTATTCTTTCTTTTTTTTTTAAGATTTTATTTATTTATTTGACAGACAGAGATCACAATTAGGCAGAGAGGCAGGCAGAGAGAGGAGAGGATGCAGGCTCCCCGCCAAGCAGAGAGCCTGATGTGGGGCTCGATCCCAGGACCCTGGGATCATGACCCGAGCTGAAGGCAGAGGCTTTAACCCACTGAGCCACCCAGGCGCCCCTATTCTAAGCTTTCTATATTTTCCCTTTGCCCTTGCATAAGATAGTGGTTCTTCCTCCAACCTCTAGCCCCTCCCCCAGCAGTAGACTGCTGTTTGTTTTGATTCCCTACTTATTAGCCTGGGAGGGGGGATTCCTTGCTGTCTTGGTCCAGCCTTTGTCTTAGGCAGTCCCTGTATCCCTGTGTCTCTTGAGTGGGACTTTGTCGGTGATTCTGTTTCTCCCCCAGTCAAAGGAGACTGTAGTGGTCTGGCCTCAGGCTGTTTTCCTATCCCTCCCCCAGGAGTAGAGAGATTTGTCTTTTCTCTTTCCCCAGTCCCAGTGGGTCTTCACCTGTTCCCTGGAGACAGCAGAGTTCCCCCAGTTGCTCTAAGGCTCTTGTTCTGTAGGGGAGAAGGGTCCAAGCAGGGTTCTTTGCTTTTCTCAGAATTGGCAGCTGCTCCCATCACCAAAACCTAGACCTAGTGGAAGTCTGTGGAGAGGACTCTGCAGGTGGGTGTGAAACTCCCTTGTGTCTGATACTTCCAGGGCCTCTGTGCTCTTGTACAAGTCCATGCTTGGCCTTTAGCAGTTCATTTTAACTTTTAGCAGAATTCTTAAACATCTGTGTGGTGCCCGGTGTCATTCTCTGTGTTGTGCTACAGTGTGCAAAGTAGTGCCCATGTCCTATGTTTTCCTGGAAGCACCTTTTTTTTTAATTTAAATTTTTTTAATTTTTTTTAAAAACATATAATGTATTATTAGCCCCAGGGGTACAGGTCAGTCAGTCGCCAGGTTTACACACTTCACAGCACTCACCATATCACATACATACTCTCCCCAATGTCCATAACCCCACCACCCTCTCCCTACCTCCCTCCTCCCGGCCACCCTCAGTTTGTTTTGTGACATTAAGAGTCTCTTATGGTTTGTCTCCCTCCCAATCCCATCTTGTTTCACTTATTCTTTTCCTACCCCCCAGACCCCCCCATGTTGCATCTCCACTTCCTCATATCAGGGAGATCATATGATAGTTGTCTTTGTCCGATTGACTTATTTTGCTAAACATAATACCCTCTAGTTCCATCCACGTCATCGCAAATGGCAAGATTTCAGTTCTTTTGATGACTGCATAGTATTCCACTGTATATATATATACAACATCTTCTTTATCCATTCATCTGTTGATGGACATCTCAGTACTTTCCATAGTTTGGTTATTGTGAACATTGCTGCTATAAACATTCGGGTGCACGGGACCCTTCGGATCACTACATTTGTACCTTTAGGGTAAATACCCAGTAGTGCAATTGCTGGGTCATAAGGTAGCTCTATTTTCAACTTTTTGAGGAACCTCCATGCTGTTTTCCAGAGTGGTTGCACCAGCTTGCATTCCCACCAACAGTGTAGGAGGGTACTCCTTCCTCTGCATCCTCACCAGCATCTGTCATTTCCTGACTTGTTAATTTTAGCCATTCTGACTGGCGTGAGGTGATATCTCATTGTGGTTTTGTTTTGTATTTCCCTGATGCCAAGTGATATGGAGCACTTTTTGGTGTCTGTTGGCCATCTGGATGTCTTCTTTGCAGAAATGTCTGTTCATGTCCTCTGCCCATTTCTTTTTTTTTTTCCCAAAGATTTTATTTATTTATTTGACAGAGATCACAAGTAGGCAGAGAGGCAGGCAGAGAGAGAGAGAGAGAGGAGGAAGCAGGCTCCCTGCAGAGTACAGAGCCCGACGTGGGGCTCGATCCCAGGACGCTGGGATCATGACCTGAGCTGAAGGCAGAGGCTTTAACCCACTGAGCCACCCAGGCGCCCCCTCTGCCCATTTCTTGATTGGATTATTTGTTCTTTGGGTGTTGAGTTTGACAAGTTCTTTATAGATTTTTGGTAGCATATCAGATAAAGATAGCCCTTTATCTGATATGTCATTTGCAAATGTCTTCTCCCATTCTGTCAGTTGTCTTTTGGTTTTGTTGACTGTTTCCTTTGCTGTGTGCAAAACCTTTTGATCTTGATGAAGTCCCAAGAATTCATCTTTCCCCTTGCTTCCCTTGCCTTTGGCAATGTCTCTAGGATGAAGTTGCTGCGGCTGAGGTCGAAGAGGTTGCTGCCTGTGCTCTCCTCAAGGATTTTGATGGATTCCTTTTTCACATTGAGGTCCTTCATCTATTTTGAGTCTGTTTTTGTGTGTGGTGTAAGGAAGTGGTCCAATTTCATTTTTCTGCATGTGGCTGTCCAATTTTCCCAACACCATTGGTTGAAGAGACTGTCTCTTTTCCATTGGACATTCTTTCCTGCTTCGTCGAAGATTAGTTGACCATAGAGTTGAGGGTCTATTTCTGGGCTCTCTATTCTGTTCCATTGATCTATGTGTCTGTTTTTGTGCCAGTACCATGCTTTCTTGATGATGACAGCTTTGTAATAGAGCTTGAAGTCCGGAATTGTGATGCCACCAACTTTGGCTTTCTTTTTCAATATTCCTTTGGCTATTTGGGGTGTTTTCTGGTTCCATATAAATTTTAGGATTATTTGTTCCATTTCTTTGAAAAAATTGATGGTATTTTGATAGGGATTGCATTGAATGTGTAGATTGCTTTAGGTAGCATAAACATTGTCACAACATTTGTTCTTCCAATCCATGAGCATGGAACGTTTTTCCATCTCTTTGTGTCTTCCTCAATTTCTTTCATGAGTACACTATAGTATTCTGAGTACAGATTCTTTGCCTCTTTGGTTAGGTTTATTCCTAGGTATCTTATGGTTTTGGGTGCAGTTGTAAATGGGATTGACTCCTTAATTTCTCTTTCTTCTGTCTTGCTGTTGGTGTATAGAAATGCAACTGATTTCTGTGCATTGATTTTATATCCTGACACTTTACTGAATTCCTGTATGAGTTCAGGCGGTTTTGGAGTGGAGTCTTTTGGGTTTTCCACAGAAAGTATCATATCACCTGTGAAGAGTGATAATTTGACTTCTTCTTTGCCAATTCAGATGCCTTTAATTTCTTTTTGTTGTCTGATTGCTGAAGCTAGGACTAGGATTTCTAGTACTATGTTGAATAACATTTGTGATACTGGACATCCCTGCCATGTTCCTGACCTTAGGGGAAAAGCTCTGTTTTCCCCTATTGAGAATGATATTTGCGGTGGGTTTTTCATAGATGGCTTGATAATAATAAGGTATGTGCCCTCTATCCCTACACCTTGAAGAGTTTTGATCAGGAAGGGATGCTGTACTTTGTCAAATGCTTCTTCAGCATCTATGGAGAGTATCATATGGTTCTTGTTCTTTCTTTTATTAATGTATTGTATCACAATGATTGACTTGTGGCTGTTGAACCAGCCTTGCAGCCCTGGAATAAATCCCACTTGGTCGTGGTGAATAATCCTTTGAATGTACTGTTGGATCCTATTGGCTAGTATTTTGGTGAGAATTTTCGCATCTGTGTTCATCAAGGATATTGGTCTATAATTCTCTTTTTTGATGGGATCCTTGTCTGGTTTTGGGATCAAGGTGATGCTGGCCTAATAAAATGAGTTTGGAAGTTTTCCTTCCATTTTTATTTTTTGGAACAGTTTCAGGATAATAGGAATTAATTCTTCTTTAAATGGTTGGTAGCATTCCCCTGGAAGCCGTCTGGCCCTGGGCTTTTGTTTGTTTGGAGATTTTTGATGACTGTTTCAATCTCCTTACTGGTTATGGGTCTGTTCAGGTTTTCTATTTCTTGCTGGTTCATTCGTCGTAGTTTATACGTCTCTAGGAATGCATCCATTTCTTCCAGATTGTCAAATTTGCTGGTGTATAGTTGCTCATAATATGTTCTTATAATTGTTTGTATTTCTTTGGTGTTGGTTGTGATCTCTCCTCTTTTGTTCATGATTTTATTTATTTGGGTCCTTTCTCTTCTCTTTTTGATAAGTCTGACCAGGGGTTTATCAATCTTATTAATTCTTTCAAAGAACCAGCTCCTAGTTTCGTTGACGTATTCTGTTGTGTTTTTTTGGTTTCTATTTCATTGATTTCTGCTCTTATCTTTATTATTTCTCTTCTCCTGCTGGGTTTAGGCTTTATTTGTTGTTATTTCTCCAGCTCCATTAGGTGTAGGGTTAGGTTGTGTATTTGAGACCTTTCTTGTTTCTTGAGAAAGGTTTGTATCGCTATATATTTTCCTCTCAGGACTGTCTTTGCTGTGTCCCACAGATTTCGAACTGTTGTGTTTTCATTATCATTTGTTTCCATGAATTTTTTCAATTCTTCTTTGATTTCCTGATTGAACCTTCCATTCTTTAGAAGGATGCTGTTCAGTCTCCGTCTATTTGGGTTCTTTCCAAATTTCCTCTTGTGATTGAATTCTAGCTTCAGAGCATTGTGGTCTGAAAATATTCAGGGAATGATCCCAATCTTTTGATACCAGTTGAGACCTGATTTGTGACCCAGGATGTGATCTATTCTGCAGAATATTCCATGTGCACTAGAGAAGAATGTGTATTCTGTTCCTTTGGGATGGAATGTTCTGAAGATATCTGTGATGTCCATCTGGTCCAGTGTGTTATTTAAGGCCTTTATTTCCTTGTTGCTCTTTTGTTTGGATGATCTGTCCATTTCAGTGAGGGGATTGTTAAAGTCCCTACTATTATTGTATTATTGTCGATGTGTTTCTTTGACTTTATTAATTGGTTTATATAGTTGGCTACTCCCATGTTACAGGCATAGATATTAAAAATTGTTAGATCTTCTTGTTGGACATACCCTTTGAGTATGATATATTGTCCTTCCTCCTCTCTTATTATAGTCGTTGGCTTAAAGTCTAACTGATCTGATATAAGGATTGCCACCCCAGCTTTCTTTTGATGTCCATTAGCATGGTAAATTGTTTTCCACCCCCTCACTTTAAATCTGGAGGTGTCTTTGGGTCTAAAATGAGTTTCTTGTGGGCAGCATATTGATGGGTTTTGTTTTTTTTTATCCATTCTGGTACCCTGTGTCTTTTGATTGGGGCATTTTAGCCCATTTACATTCAAGGTAACTATTGAGAGGTATGAATTTATTGCCATTGTATTGCCTGTAATGTGACTGTTACTATATATTGTCTCTGTTCCTTTCTGATCTATTACTTCTAGGCTCTCTCTTTGCTTAGAGGCCCCCTTTCAATATTTCCTGTAGAGCTGGTTTGGTGTTTGCAAATTCTTTCAGTTTTTGTTTGTCCTGGAAGCTTTTTATCTCTCCTTCTATTTTCAATTGTAGCCTAGCTGGATATAGTATTCTTGGCTCCATGTTTTTCTCATTTAGTGCTCTGAATATATCATGCCATTTCTTTCTGGCCTGCCAGGTCTCTGTGGATAAGTCCTCTGCCAATCTAAATTTTTACCATTGTATGTTACAGACTTCTTGTCCCAGGCTGCTTTTAGGATTTTCTCTTCGTCGCTAAGACTTGTAAATTTTACTATTAGATGACGGGATGTGGACCTATTCTTATTGATTTTGAGGGGTGTTCTCTGCATCTCCTGGATTTTGATGATTGTTCCCTTTGCCATATTAGGGAAATTCTCAACAATAATTCTCTCCAATATACCTTCTGCTCCCCTCTCTCTTCTTCTTCTGGAATCCCAATTATTCTAATGTTGTTTCGTCTTATGGTATCACTTTTCTCTTGAATTCTTCCCTCGTGGTTCAGTAGTTGTTTGTCTCTCTTTTGCTCAGCTTCTTTATTCTCTATCATTTGGTCTTCTATATCACTAATTCTTTCTTCTGCCTCATTTCTCCTAGCAGTAAGAGCCTTCATTTTTTAATTGCACCTCATTAATAGCTTTTTTATTTCAACTTGGTTAGATTTTAGTTCTTTTATTTCTCCAGAAAGGGCTTTTATTTCTCCAGACAGGGTTTCTCTCATATCTTCCATGCCTTTTTCGAGCCCAGCTAGAACCTTGATAATCGTCATTCTGAACTCTAGATCTGACATATTACCAATGTCCTTATTGATTAGGTCCCTAGCCATTGGTACTGCCTCTTGTTCTTTTTTTTGTGGTGAGTTTTTCCGCCTTGTCATTCTGTCCAGATAATATATGAAGGAGTAGATAAAATACTAAAAGGGTGGCAAAGACCCTGTGAAAATGTGCTTTAACCAAATCAGAAGAGACCCCAAATCGTTGGGGGGAAGAAAGGGGGGTAAAAAGTTCAGAAAAAAAATTAAAAAAAGAAAACAAATACAGAAACAATATAAAAAAGTATATATACTAGTGACTAGAACAGGGTCACTCACTTAATTTTGGGAGTATTTTGGTCTCTCAGAAGATACTATCTCTCAAAATTTTAAAAAATGAAAAATGTATATAAGGGTAAACATAATGAAGGGATGGAATATGACTATAAAGATGAAAAAAACCTTTTTTTATCTTTCTAAAAAAGGAGTTGATAAGGTAAGTAGGTTGGGAGAATAAAGAAAAAGATAGTGGAGAGAATTTGCTCAGGCTGGAGACTAGAACAAGCCCGGTGCTAGATTTAGGGTATATTTTGATCTATTAGAAGAAGTTGTACCCCAAATTTCTTAGAAGAAAAAACCCTATGTATATGCAAAAAATAAAGTTAGATAAAATGAAGGATAAAAGATGACTATAATAATGAAGGTTCAAAAAAAGATTATTTTTTTAATGAAATGTGTGGTTAAGATAAACTAGTTAAAAAAACATTAAAAGAGGAAAGGGTAACAGTTAAAAAAATTTAGCAGAAGAAAAAAAATTAACTTTGCAAGACTAAAGAATCATGGGGAGAAAGCCATGAATTCCATGCTTTGCTTTCTCCTCCTCTGGAATTCTGCTGTTCTCCTTGGTAAGTGAACTTGGTCTTGGCTGGATTTCTTGTTGATCCTCTGGGGGAGGGGCCTGTTGTAGTGATTCTTAGGTGTCTTTGCCCAAGGCTGAATTGCACTGCCCTTACCAGGGGCCAGGCTAAGTAATCTGCTCGGGTTCGCTTTCAGGAGCTTTTTTTTTTTTTTTTTTTTTTAAAGATTTTATTTATTTATTTGACAGAGAGATCATAGGCAGGCAGAGAGAAGGGGGGAAGCAGGCTCCCTGCTGAGCAGAGAGCCCGATGTGGGGCTCTATCCTAGGACTCTGAGACCATAACCTGAGCCGAAGGTAGAGGCTTTAACCCACTGAGCCACCCAGGCGCCCCTGCTTTCAAGAGCTTTTGTTTCCTGAATGCCTTCCGTAGAGTTCCAGAGAATGGGAATGAAAATGGCGGACTCCCAATCTCCGGCCCGGAGGAGCCAAGAGCTCGGGGCCCCACTCCTCAGTGCATCCTCAGAGCAAAGCGTTCAATTACTCCCGTCTCCCTGTCCTCCGGCTGCACTCCAAGCTCACCTAGCCTGTGACCAAGCATCTCTGTCCCTGGCACACAGCTCCGCCTGGAGTTTCTGAACTGCAGATCCCTGAGCTCTTCCAGGGGGGTCTCCCCGGATCTTGTGGGGACCCCACTCACAGAGCAGTGGCCTGTGCCACGGATTAGGTTCAAGATAACCCCGAGTTGAGAGCTCACTCTTCAGCTCCGTCTCTGTAGCTGACTTCCCTGCTCTAATACCTGCGAGCTCTGAGACACTTAGACATCCCCGATCCTTCTGTGACCCTGTGGGACCAGAGGCCACGCTGTCCCCGCATGGGCTTCACCCCGGTGTAGCCTCTGGAGTGATGTCCCTCATTGGAGCAGACTTTTAAAAGTCCTGATTTTGTGCTCCGTTGCTCCGCCGCTTGCCGGGAGCCGGCCCCTCCCCACTACAGTCTATCTTCCCGTTGCTTTGGATTCATTTCTCTTCCCATTCTACCTTTCAGAAAGTAGTCGATTTTCTGTTTCTAGAATTGTTGCTCTTCTTCTCTTCGATCTCCTCTTGGATTTGTAGGTGTTTGGAGTGATTTGATAAGCTATCTAGCTGATCTCCTGCTACCTGATGTCGTCTCAGCCTGCTACTTCTCCGCCATCTTGACTCCTCCTCTCTGGAAGCACCTTTCTTTCCTTAGATTTTATACAGGCTGCTTGGTTGCCCTACAACCTCAACTCTTTGATCGGTTCAAGAAAAGTTGTGATTTTGTAGTTCATCTAACTTTTTCTCATTCTGTTGGCAGGGTGGGGGGGACGGTATTCTTTCCAGCTCTCTACATCCTAATCACAAGTCAAATTACTTGAATTTAAAGCCACTTGAAATAGTTGCTCTCTGTGTGGTTGTGAATATTTAATTCATCATACCATAGGTTCATTTCTTTTATTTTTCTTTCAGTTTTAAGGACTTCTTTTAAGTTTTAATTTTGTTTCATAATTATGTGAACTATTTGTATGATTTCAAGTCATATACATGGAACAACTTGTATTTGACAAAGCCTAGCCTCTTTCCCTGTCTCCTCTACCTTATTCCTCCCTTTCCTTAATAAGAGACCTCTTTTTAAAAAAATCATATGACGTACATCACACTGCATGATTTATTTCTTACACATTTCTTACATTTAAAAGATAACATTAGGGATGCCTGGGTGGCTCAGCCTATGAAGCATCTGCCTTTGGCTCAGGTCATGATCCCAGGGTCTGGCGATCAACTCCCACATTGAGCTCCTTGCTCTGCAGGGAGTTTGCTTCTTCCTCTCCTTCTGCTCCTCATGCTCTTTCTCTGTCAAATAAATAAAATCTTAAAAATAACGTTCAGGTGTCAGAGTGTTTATTTGTATTTTCTCCTTTCTTAGGTAAATGGTAGCATATTTTACAAACTTTTCTCCACATTCCTTTTTTATTTAACACTCCATAAATAGTACTTTGAAGATACTCCCATTTCTTTTACAGCTGCATAGAACTCTGTTATGTCCATATCCCATACTTTATTCAAGTAGTCCTCTGTTGATGGGCATATGGGTTATTCTCGGGTTTTTGCTTTTATAAGTAGTGTTATAATAAGTAGCTTTGTGTATATGTGTTTTTGTGTTTTTGCCCCTTGTCTTTAGACTCCTAAAAGTAGCATTGCTTAGTCAATGGGTGATCCATGTATAAATTTGCTAGATATTGCCAGATTCATCTTCAGCAGACTGTAGTATTATTTTGCATTCCCACCAGATGTGTGTGACTACTTCACTCCCAGAGTATGTTGTCAAACTGTTGTATTTTTGCCAGTCTTAACAGGGAAAAATGTTTATTACAAGTAGCTTTAATTTGCATTTCTTATTAAAAGTGTGTTTTAGAAGTTATTTTTCATAAGTTCTTTGAGCAACTTTATTCTTCCTAAAATTTCAGTGTACTGTCTTGTACTTCATTTACCTGCAACTGCTACCCTTTAAATATTATGCCTTTTGGGCCAAAATCCATGTGAGAAGGGATTGCTTTTATTTTCTTAGGGACTTGAAGATTTCAGAGTTTTAGTTATACTAATAAAATTTGGCATTTGAACATAAGAGTTTATAAGCTTGCAATCTCATAATTCACTTTGGAAATGTTACTTGATCTGGTTTGCTAGGTAACCTGGTAGAAAGAGTAGCGATGAGAATTTATTTTGATATTTCCTTGTTCTTCCCAGTTTCCCGTTAGGCTTCACTTCACGCTCCTTTCTAGCCAGCAGAGCCCACCAGAGCCTACCACAGAGCAAAGAGCTATAGAATTGTGGCTGTGTGAAGATGCAATTGCCAAAAGGTCACTTTCAGATAGCTGTGCAATCTTGCTAGCTTGTGCCATGTGAAGGTTTCATGCTTGAAAGAAAGCAAATATTTGAGGGCAAGAAAGTGTCTATGCCATTTACTTTGTAATTTTTTCCATCATGTGCCATCTCCTTCTTTAAGTTAAAAGAAAAAACCATTTGAGAATTTTAGTTGACCACATTGTGTAATGTCTGGTAAACTAATACCTTACTTTAAAAACTGTGTAACACCCCATGAAAAGACATAGTCCCTACTCACTAGGAAATGATGTCTTTGAAAAATGCTGCAGTTGATTACAGACTTTAATTTTTTTCCCCAACTCTTCTCAGTTTGCAGGCCTTTCTGATATATCGATCTCACAAGACATCCCTGTGGAAGGAGAAATCACCATTCCTATGAGATCTCATATTCGGGAATTTGACAGCTCCACATTAAATGAATCTGTTCAGAATACCATTGTAAGTTAGCCTAGCTGAGAGAACGTCTGTTCAGTATCATGGGACTAAGTAACTATAGGACTTTTTTTGTTTGGCTCACTGATTTTCAGTACATCTTATTTATTGAAATTTAAGATTTTCCCCTAGAGAATAACTCGTACAGCCTTTTTGGAGAGCAATTTGGCTGTAATGAGTATTAAGAATCTTACAATGTTCGAATATTTTTAAGCTGGTAATTCTGCTCCACATAGGGTATATGGAATTTTAAAAAACATTTTTCAAAATACAGAAGAATATTAATATACAAAGATGTTTATTACAGCATTCCTTATAATAAGGGTAAATTGAACAACAGAAGGGATTTCAGTTAAGTAAATTATATCTATGGGATGGAATACTAAACAACTGTTAAAAATGTATTTATAAAGAACTGTTAATTACATGAAGAAATTTCTAGGTGAAAAAATTAGGACAGAATTGTCTCAACTATATTTTGACAGGTTATATTTGTATTACTGTACTCTTCCTCAAATGTCTAGATTTTTTAAAAAGTTTTATTTATTTGAAAGAGAGAGAGGAGATTGAACAGGGTGGGGGAGGGGGAGAGTGAGAAGGAGAAGCAGACTCCCTGCTGAGCAGGGAGCCCAACAGGGGGCTTGATCCCAGGACTGTAAGAGCATTACCTGAGCCACCCAGGTGCTCCTCAGCTGTCTTGATTTTTAGAAATCTTGCTTCTAGGATTCATTTACCAGTTAAATTGTGAATGTTGGAAATTAATTTGTTTTATTCTGTATAATATGGTAGTTAGGGAGCAGGCTAATTGGCCCTTAGGACTTCATCAGTTATGAACTGAAAGTCAGATGCCATGTGTTGCAGAGTAGATTTTAATAGTTACATTATTTTAGTTTCTTTAAGTAACATATTAGTACAGCTGTGTTTCTCCTTTAAAGAGCTTTAAAAATCAAAACAGAACAGGTGGATGTGGTAAAGAGTTAAATGTTGGCTTAAGGAGTTAATTAAGAAGTTAATAGAGCACTGGGTAGTATATAAGACTGATGAATCATTGACCTCTACCTCTGAAACCGATTATGCACTTTATATTAATTAATTGAATTTAAGTAAATTAAAAAAAGGAAAAAAAGTTAGTAGAAATGCATTACTTTTCTGTTTGTATAGTGAAGGTGTAAAACTGACATTATAGTTCCCAAATTCAGTGAACCTAGGAGGTTAAAATAAATTTGAGCAAATTAACTGAGGGGACTACTTCGTAACTTGGTCAGGACACTACAAGAAGTTGTTTATGTCTTTCAGATGCGTGATCTAAAAGCTGTTGGGAAAAAATTCATGCATGTTTTGTACCCAAGGAAAAGTAATACTTTGTTGAGAGATTGTAAGTATATAGTTTTTTGAGGATTTGCTGTTTTTCACTGTACCTTCTCAAATACTTTATGTGGCTACATTGCTGTGATAAGAAAACTGGCATTTTGCAGAATGAAAAATATATAAAAGAATATGCAAGTGAACATTTTGGAAGAATTTAAACATTTAGAATTGAATTTCAGAGATTGGAAGATTTTGCCTAATGTATCATCTTCATCAATAAATATAGACAGTATATCTTTTTTTGTTTGTTTTTGTTTTATTAATTATTTTTATTAAAATATAATGTATTATTTGCCCCAGGGGAACAGGTCTGTGAATCATCAGGCTTGCACACTTCACAGCACACACCAAATCACATACCCTCCCTAATGTCCATAACCCAACCACCCTCTCCATACCTCCTGCCCCCCAGCAACCCTCAGTTTGTTTCATGAGATTTAGAGTCTCTTATGTTTTGTCTCCCTCCCAATCCCATCTTGCTTTGTTTTCCCTTCCCTAACCCCAAAGCCCCCCCCCATTCTGCCTCTCAAATTCCTCATATCAGAGAGATCACGTGTTAATTGTCTTTCTCTGATTGACTTACTTCGCTCAGCATAATACCCTCTAACTCCATCCACATTGTTGCAAATGGCAAGATTTCATTTCTTTTGATGGCTGCATAGTATTCCATTGTGCATATATACCACATCTTTATCCCTTCATCTGTTGATGGATATCTAGGTTCTTTCCATAATATGGCTATTGTGGACATTGCTGCTATGAACATTCGTGTGCACATGCCCCTTCAAAATCACTACATTTGTATCTTTAGGGCAAATACCCAGTAGTGCGATTACTGGGTCATAGGGTAGCTCTATTTCTAACTTTTTGAGGAACCTCCATGCTGTTTTCCAGAGTGGTTGCACCAGCTTGCATTCCCACTAACAATATAGGAGGGTTCCCCGTTCTCCACATCCTCTCCAACATCTGTCGTTTCCTGACTTGTTAATTTTAGCCATTCTTACTGGTGTGAGGTGGTATCTCATTGTGGTTTTGATTTGTATTTCCCTGATGCTGAGTGATGGTGAGCATTTTTCCATGTGTCAGTTGGCCATCTGGATGTCTTTGCAGAAATGTCTATTCATGTCCTCTGCCCATTTCTTGATTGGATTATTTGTTCTTTGGGTGTTGAGTTTGACAAGTTCTTTATAGATTTTTGGTAGCATATCAGATAAAGATAGCCCTTTATCTGATATGTCATTTGCAAATGTCTTCTCCCATTCTGTCAGTTGTCTTTTGGTTTTGTTGACTGTTTCCTTTGCTGTGTGCAAAACCTTTTGATCTTGATGAAGTCCCAAGAATTCATCTTTCCCCTTGCTTCCCTTGCCTTTGGCAATGTCTCTAGGATGAAGTTGCTGCGGCTGAGGTCGAAGAGGTTGCTGCCTGTGCTCTCCTCAAGGATTTTGATGGATTCCTTTTTCACATTGAGGTCCTTCATCTATTTTGAGTCTGTTTTTGTGTGTGGTGTAAGGAAGTGGTCCAATTTCATTTTTCTGCATGTGGCTGTCCAATTTTCCCAACACCATTGGTTGAAGAGACTGTCTCTTTTCCATTGGACATTCTTTCCTGCTTCGTCGAAGATTAGTTGACCATAGAGTTGAGGGTCTATTTCTGGGCTCTCTATTCTGTTCCATTGATCTATGTGTCTGTTTTTGTGCCAGTACCATACTGTCTTGATGATGACAGCTTTGTAATAGAGCTTGAAGTCTGGAATTGTGATGTCACCAACTTTGGTTTTCTTTTTCAATATTCCTTTGGCTATTCGAGGTCTTTTCTGGTTCCATATAAATTTTAGGATTATTTGTTCCATTTCTTTGAAAAAATTGATGGTATTTTGATAGGGATTGCATTGAATGTGTAGATTGCTTTAGGTAGCATAAACATTGTCACAACATTTGTTCTTCCAATCCATGAGCATGGAACGTTTTTCCATCTCTTTGTGTCTTCCTCAATTTCTTTCATGAGTACACTATAGTATTCTGAGTACAGATTCTTTGCCTCTTTGGTTAGGTTTATTCCTAGGTATCTTATGGTTTTGGGTGCAGTTGTAAATGGGATTGACTCCTTAATTTCTCTTTCTTCTGTCTTGCTGTTGGTGTATAGAAATGCAACTGATTTCTGTGCATTGATTTTATATCCTGACACTTTACTGAATTCCTGTATGAGTTCAGGCGGTTTTGGAGTGGAGTCTTTTGGGTTTTCCACAGAAAGTATCATATCACCTGTGAAGAGTGATAATTTGACTTCTTCTTTGCCAATTCAGATGCCTTTAATTTCTTTTTGTTGTCTGATTGCTGAAGCTAGGACTAGGATTTCTAGTACTATGTTGAATAACATTTGTGATACTGGACATCCCTGCCATGTTCCTGACCTTAGGGGAAAAGCTCTCAGTTTTCCCCTATTGAGAATGATATTTGCGGTGGGTTTTTCATAGATGGCTTGATAATATTAAGGTATGTACCCTCTATCCCTACACCTTGAAGAGTTTTGATCAGGAAGGGATGCTGTACTTTGTCAAATGCTTCTTCAGCATCTATGGAGAGTATCATATGGTTCTTATTCTTTCTTTTTATTAATGTATTGTATCACAATGATTGACTTGTGGCTGTTGAACCAGCCTTGCAGCCCTGGAATAAATCCCACTTGGTCGTGGTGAATAATCCTTCGAGTGTACTGTTGGCTAGTATTTTGGTGAGAATTTTTGCATCTGTGTTCATCAAGGATATTGGTCTGTAATTCTCCTTTTGATGGGATCCTTGTCTGGTTTTGGGACCAAGGTGATGCTGGCCTCAAAAAATGAGTTTGGAAGTTTTCCTTCCATTCCTATTTTTAGAACAGTTTCAGGACAGTAGGTATTAATTCTTCTTTAAATGTTTGGTAGAATTCTCCTGGGAAACCATCTGGCCCTGGGCTCTTGTTTGTTGGGAGATTTTTGATGACTGCTTTAATCTCCTTACTGGTTATGGGTCTGCTCAGTTTTTCTGTTTCTTCCTGGTTCAGTTTTGGCAGTTTATACATCTCTAGGCATGCATCCATTTCTTCCAGATTGTCAAATTTGCTGGTGTATTGTTGCTCATAATATGTTCTTATAATTGTTTGTATTTCTTTGGTGTTGGTTGTGATCTCTCCTCTTTCATTCATGATTTTATTTATTTGGGTCCTTTCTCTTTTCTTTTTGTTAAGTCTGGCTGGGGTTTATCAATCTTATTAATTCTTTCAAAGAACTAGCTCCTAGTTTCGTTGATTTGTTCTACTGTTCTCTTGGTTTCTATTTCATTGATTTCTGCTCTGATCTTTATTTTTTCTCTTCTCCTGCTGGTTTAGGCTTTCTTTGCTGTTCTTTCTGCAGCTCCTTTAGGTATAGGATTAAGTTGTGTACTTGAGACTTTTCTTGTTTCTTGAGAAAGGCTTGTATCGCTATATATTTTCTTCTCCAGACTGCCTTTGCTGTGTCCCACAGATTTTGAACAGTTGTGTTTTCGTTATCATTTATTTCCATGAATTTTTTCAATTATTCTTTAATTTCCTGGTTGGACCATTCATTCCTTAGTAGAATGCTCTTTAGTCTCCATGTATTTGTGTTCTTTCCAAATTTCCTCTTGTGATTGAGTTCTAGCTTCAGAGCATTGTGGTCTGAAAATATGCAGGGAATGATCCCAATCTTTTGGTACCAGTTGAGACCTGATTTGTGACCCAGGATGTGGTCTATTCTGGAGAATGTTCCATGTGCACTGGAGAGGAATGTGTATTCTGTTGCTTTGGGATGGAATTTTCTGAATATATCTGTGATGTCCATCTGGTCCAGTGTGTCATTTAAGGCCTTTATTTCCTTGTTGATCTTTTACTTGGATGATCTGTCCATTTCAGTGAGTGGGCTGATAAAGTCCCCTACTCTTATTGTATCATTGTCTATGTGTTTCTTTGATTTTGTTATTAATTGGTTTATATAGTTGGCTACTCCCATGTTAGGGGCATAGATATTTAAAATTGTTAGATCTTCTTGTTGGACAGACACTTTGAGTATGATATAGTGTCCTTCCTTATTATAGTGTTTGACTTAAAGTCTTTAAATCTTTTTTTTAAAATCTTTAATCCTGCTTACAGGATTTTCTCTTTGTCACTAAGACTTACAAATTTTACTATTAGATGACGGGGTGTGGACCTATTTTTATTGATTTTGATGGAGGTTCTCTGCACCTCCTGGATTTTGATGCTTGTTCCCTTTCCCATACTAGGGAAATTCTCTACAGTAATTTGCTCCAATATAGCTTCTGCTCCCCCCTCTCTTTCTTCTTCTTCTGGAATCCCAATTATTCTAATATTGTTTCACTTTATGGTATCACTTATCTCTCGAATTCTCCCCTCGTGGTCCAGTAGTTGTTTGTCTCTCTTTTGCTCAGCTTCTTTATTTTTTGTCATTTGGTCTTCTATATCACTAATTCTCTCTTCTGCCTCATTCATCCTAGCAGTAGGAGCCTCCATTTTTTTATTGTACCTCATTAATAGCTTTTTTGATTTCAGTTTGGTTAGACTTTAGTTCTTTTATTTCTCCCCAGAAAGGGCTTTTATTTCTCCAGACAGGGTTTTTCTAATATCTTCCATGCCTTTTTTGAGCCCGGCTAGCACCTTGAGAATCATTGTTCTGAACTCTAGTTCTGACTTATTACCAATGTCCATATTGATTAGGTCCCTAGCCATTGGTACTGCCTCTTGTTCTTTTTTTTTTGTGTTGAGTTTTTCTGCCTTGTCATTTTATCCAGATAAGAATATATGAACAAGAGAATAAAACACTAAAAATGTGGCAGAGACCCCAGAAAAATGCATGCTAACCAAATCAGAAGAGATCCTAAAACCAGTGGGAGAAGAAAGGGGGAAAAAGATAAAAATTAAAAAATAAAAACAAATTATATATATATATATATATTAGACTGGTGAATAGAACAGAGCTACCCACTTGATTTTGGTATCTTAGAAGAAACTACCTCCCAAAATTTTAAAGAAAGAAAAAGTTATATATGTGTATATATATATATAGATATATATACACACACAGACAAATATAAGGGTAAACACAATGAAGGGATGGCATGTGACTGTAAAGATGAAAATTAAAAAAAAATTCTACAAAAGGAATTGATAAGATAAGTTGTTTGGAAAAAGAATAAAAAGAGGAAGGAATGTGCTCAGGCTGGAGACTAGAACAAAGCCATGTGCTAGATTAGGGTATATTTTGATCTATTAGAAGAAATTATATCCCAAAATTTTTTAGAATAAAGAAAAAACCTATGTGTATACGAAAAGTAAGGTTAAATACAGTGAAGGGATAAAAAATGACTATAATATTGAAGGTTTATAAAGATTGTTTTTAGAAAGCAATTGTTAAGATAAACTAGTTAAATAAACGCTAAAAGAGGAAAGAGGAGAACTTAAAAAATAGAATAAGAAAAACATAAAATTAAAAGAAATTAACTTTGTAAGAGGAAAGGATCATGGGGGAAAAGCCATGAATTCTCTGTGTTGCTTTCCCCTAGCTCTGGAGTTCCGCTGTTCTCCTTAAGCCTCCGGTGAGCTTGGTCTTGCCTGGATATTCTTGCTAATCTTCTGGGGGAAGAGCCTGTTGCAGTGATTCTCAAATGTCTTTGCCTGAGGTGGAATTGCACCTCCTTGCCAGGGACTGGGCTAAGTAATCTGCTCAGGTTTACTCTCAGTAGCTTTTGTTCCCTGAATGCTTTCCATAGAGCTCTGGAGGATGGGGATAAAAACGGTGGCCTCCCAGTCTCCGGCCTGGAGGAGCCGAGAGCTTGGGGCCCCACTCCTCAGTGTGCCCTCAGACATATGCAGTCAATCACTCCTGTCTCCCTGGTCTCCGGCCGCACTCCGAGCTCACCTGGTCTGTGACCGAGCATTTCTATCTCTGGTGCACGGGCCCTTTTGGAGTCTCCAAACCCAGCAGATTCCTGCCGCGCTGCTCCTCCCAGAGCAGGAAGGTAGTCTCCCCAGCTCTGCCACTTGTGTTGCCCTGCTTGAAGAGTAGTAGCCCGACTGTGTCTTGGATCATGGTTTAAGGTAATCTGATCTGAAAGCTCACTCTTCGGCTCTGTCTCTGTAATTGGCTTCCCCACTCCAATACCTGGCAGCTCTGTCACACTCAGACACCCTCAATCTTTCTGTGACCCCATGGGACCTGAGAGCACACTGTCCCATGAGGGCTCCACCCCCACTTAGCCTCTGGAGTGATTTCCGTCCGTGGAGCAGACTTCCAAAAATTCTGATTTTGTGCTCCACTGCTCCACTGCTTTCCAGGAGCTGGACCCTCCTCTCGCAGCCTATCTTCCCTGTCACCTCGGATTCCCTTCTCTGTACGTCCCACCTTTCAGAAATTGGTCAATTTTCTGTTCCTAGAATTGCTGCTCTTCTTCTCTTCTATCTCCTGTTGAGCTTTTAGGTGTTCGGAATGGTTTGATACCTATCTAGCTGAACTCCTGGGATCTGATGTTGTTTCAGTCTGCTACTCCTCTGCCATCTTGCCTCTCTCTATAGACGGTATATCTCTATCTGCCACTGAAAAAAAATAGTTTTGGAAGCTATAAGCACATAGGGACTTTATTCAACCTGAGCTGACAATCTCCAAGGGAAAGGCAAAATGTTTCAATATTAAATTAGAATAACAGCCAATACCCATTAAGGATTAACAAATTAATAGTATCTTTATTGACAGTTCTGTTTGCAGAACTATTACTTAGTCTGATGACTATGTTTTTTTGACCAAGAGGTCTATCAAAACAGTTTTTGCAATAAATTATGGTCTTATTTAGAATTTATTATTAAAATCATTAGACCTTTTATATTTGCTTTCATAGTACCCTTTATCAGAAAAATTGAATCAGTTGTTTGAGAATAGTGACAATGATGTTGTACATGAGTGTACCTTCTATTTGGGCAGCATTTCAGCTATAATGTAGGGATGCCAAAATATGGCACATGGATGCAGCATCAGAATCTTTCTTAACATAGTACACGGTGGGTTAGAGCTGACATGATTTGGTACTACTGGTATGTTGTGGAAAGAGCATGGACAGATCTGGGTTTGAATCATGGTTCCATTACTACCTGTGTGATCTTGAATAAGACAGTTAACTTTTCTGAGGCTCAAGTTTCTTTCTCTGTTAAAAAGGAGATAATAACATATATCTGCTGGTGAGGCTTAGAGGTAATACATATCAACCACCTCGCACAGCATGTGACATTTGATAGTTGCACCATAAATGGTAACTGTTACTCTAGTGCCATGCCCTCCTACTACACACACACATCTTTTTTAATCCTTAACAACAACCCTGTGAAGAAGGAATTATTGGTCCTGTTTTACAGATGAAGAAAATGAGTCTCAGAGAAGCTAAGAGTCTGGTCAGGATGACACAGGCAGGACTAGAACCCAGTTTTCAAGTTCATTTTCTTTCCATTCTACCACTACTATCCCAGGTGTAAGGATACCCTTTCAACTGCTGCTGTGGCTCAGTCCAAAACAAGTTTGCTTTAGTGACAATGCAGAACCAGTGTGTTATTTTGCTTATTAGTGATGATGATTAGCTATGTCATGTGTTAAAGTCCATTTCCAGACCTTGTGGGGTTAGACAGATAGGCTGGCACAAAGGGTAAGTCAGTCATGGCCCAAATTTGTACTTCTGCCCTACCCTGTTAGCATAGCCCTTGGCAAAGTGTCAAGGAAAAAAATCATGACTTAAAAAAACCCACAATGCTGTATCACTTCACACCCAGTAGGATGGCCATTATCAAAGAAACAGAAATAACAGTTATTGGTGAGGATGTGGAGAAATTAGAACCCTTTTGCATTGCTAATGGGAATGTGAAATGGTGCAGCTGCTGTGTAAAATGGCATGATGGTTCCTCAGAAAATTAAGCATAGAATTACTGTATGGTCCAGTTATTCCACTTCTAGGTATATACCCAAAAATTGAAAGCAGGAACTCAAGCAGATATTTGTACAGCCATGTTCATAGCAGCCTTATTCACAATAGCCAAATGTGAATGGATGGATAGACAAGTTGTGATATATACACCATGACATATACCATATACTAATGGACTATGACTCAGTTTTAAAAAGGAGTAAAATTCTGATCCATGCTACAACATGGATGAGCTGTGAGGACACTGCGCTAAGTAAAATAAGCCAGTCACAAAAGGACATATTTTTTTTTCACTTATAGTAGGTTCCTAGAGTAGTTGAATTGATACAAAGTAAAATGATGATTGCTGGAGGTTAAGTGGGAAATAGGGTTGGAGTTTTAGCTTGGGAAGATGAAAAAGTTCTGGAGATGGATGATACAAGGTTTGTAAAACAGTGAATGTACCCAAAGTTTGTACACTTAGAAGTGACTAAAATTGCAAATTTTGTGAGATGTATA
>NW_019154165.1:3750121-3763828 GCF_002288905.1 Enhydra lutris kenyoni | reverse complement strand
CTTATTTAGTAGAATATATGTATATTCTACTAAAATAAGAAAATAGTTTTAATTATTACAGATTTTTATGAATTAAAAAGAACTTAAGTGTATTTTTTAAAAAGTGTATTAGTATCAGTTATACTTGAATTTACTTTTTTAGTTGATAAGTTCAAAAATTTAACAAGAAAAACAGTATTTTATCAGAGTGTTAGGATTATGATTTTTCTTTATACCTTTTCCAAACTTTCCACAGTGGTGTCAAAATTACTTATATAATGTGGGAAAAAAATGTAAGTATGTACATATGCATACTGCTTTAAAGTTATGTACGTAAGAGGTGAAAGTTAGAAATGGTATATCTATCTTTTTTCAATTTCGTTGGGGAAGGTAATTTTGTTGTAAGTTGTATGTTACTGAACTGTTGGCTGATGAATTTACCTAACAGCTATTAATTGAGAACCACTGTGCTTAGATCTGATGTTGGCAGAGCCTTTTATACTTTTCTAAAAGTTGCGTGTTATTTGCTAAGATTTGACCTTATGAAATTACCAATATAGACTTGTTTTCTCACCTATACAAACAGCAGTTCCATACTAGTTCAGTGTAATGATTATGAAAGGGAAGCAGTGTGGCAGAGTGGAAAGAACTTGGAGTAAGACTCAGAAGACCGAGGTTCTGGTCCCACTTCCATACCTAACTATTATATATGCTTGGGGAAGTCACTTCCTTCTCAGCTTCATTTCTCATATTCTTGAGGTGAACCTGATTATATTAATGTAGTCTCAGTTTGATGGAGTGACTTGGCTCTAGTCTTTCTGAAGATGGGGCACCGAAGTCTTTTGACCTCTGGCCCATTGGTCTTTATAGCATGTCGGAATGTGGCTTAGTAGGTGGAAGAGGGGTCATTTGTGGTCTATGAAGTTAACAAAATTAAAAGGATATATGAAGAAGGGCATTCAGAATCGGGGGGCAGGGAGGGCAGGTAGAGGGGTAGGAGAGGTTGGGTAGGCTTGGGCAGACAGAAAGAGCCTTGATGTCTGAACTCCAAGACTGGGAGAGGTAAATAATTGGAATAAAGATAGAAGATATTATATACTTGTTTCTTAACAGTTTCTGTTTTTTTCTTGCCTTGTAGGGGATCTGTGGGGCCCTTTGATCCTTTGTGTGACACTTGCATTGTAAGTACTTATATTTCCTTCCTCTGCAATTTGAGATAGACCATACTTTCTTGTGTGGAGTTTCAAAATTGAGGGAAATTTTGAATATTTTATTTAGGATTTCTATGATATATTGTACTCCTTATGATTTCAATCTAAAAAGTCAAGTAGTTTTCCAGATCAATTCAAAGAGTGATAGAATTAAAGATGTGAAAATTACGCTCCTCTCTCTTTACCAATAACTTCTTAGCCTGTTTTAGCCATTTCTCTTGAAATGCCATTTGTTTACTCTCATGCACCTCCCCATCAGTAAACTAAGTGAATTAAATATTTATAGGTTTAAGTACTGTTTATTTGTAAACCTAGTTCTTCTTAAATCTTAATAATATGAATGAGAATGAGAATAAATTAGGAAGAGTAGAAGTGTTCAAGTTCAAAGCAAGATCATACTTTAAAGTGTTAGGCTTTCCATACATATTGTATGTAAAGGGAGAGGACAGGAGAGCATAGTTCCATTGGAGAGGGGAATATAACCATTGGTAGTGTGGAAAAAATACTGCGTTAGGATTCACTTCTGGCTTCTCATCCTGACTGTGCTATCACCAGAGCAATTTTGGACTACTTAGAACCAAAATGTGTATAATGATTTTTTTCCGATTTACAGAAAACTTTTAAATACCTTCTCTTTATTTTATCCTCATAGCAAGAATATTATTTTCTTTTTTTGACAAACAAGCTTAGGTTCAAAGAGATTGGGGACTGAACCGAGATCACACAATCAGTGGTAGACTTGGGATTCAACCTCAGGTTTCCTTGACTGCCCATTGTCTTCCTCTGTGATTATTTTACATCTCTTCCCACCTAACCCCTCTGGGTCTCCTTTTCCATATCTATAAAAGGAGATGGCTGAGGATCCCTTCTAGGCTTGACTTTTTATGATTCTAAATTGAACAAATTTCTTAATGGCTTCTCCGCCCATTTTTTTTAAAGATTTTATTTATTTATTTGACAGAGAGAGAGATCACAAGTAAGCAGAGAGGCAGGCAGAGAGAGAGGGAGAGAGAGAGAGGGAAGCAGGCTCCCTGCTGAGCGAAAAGCCTGATGCGAGGCTCCATCCCAGGACCCTGAGATCATGACCTGAGCTGAAGGCAGAGGCTTAACCCACTGAGCCACCCAGGCACCCCTCTCAGCCCATTTTTTAATGTGAATTAAACATGTGGTAATTTAGGCAGTAATGTAGAGTGCTGTTTCTTATGCCTTTAATAACCACATCAAGGGCAATACTCCAATGCCTTGATGGACAGGTTTATATTAGAATGACTGAGCATATGCTTTTTTAGTTTTAAAAGATTTACATTAGACATTATGTAGTTTAGCCCAATTTATTTGCAGAGAGGAAAACTGGAGTCTCAAGATATCCAGTGATGTACTCTAGTTAACATACCTAATCACAAAAGTTGGATCACTTTCTGGATCTCCTGCCTTCGAGGCCCGTTAATGTTTTCCCTTCATACCAGGCCAAAGCAGTAGAGATTCCAGACAACAAGTGATCAGTGCCAGCATTCCTTGCATCGGATTGTTAGGACTCAGAATGGAGTACGTACAGGTACAGAATACAGAAGCCTGCCCTGGCAAGCAGCATAGCAGGGCAAGACTTACTAAAAGAGGTTGTGAGTTTGGTGTTACTGGAAAAAAATAACATTCAGTCCAAGTGTTCTAGTCCACAATTCAAAAGTTTATGTCTGTAAAATTTTTAGACAAAGAGAAGATACATCAGTGCCTGCTCAACTACTCCATTTTAAAGCAAAGTCTTTTAGTAATAATCTGTGTTTTGATTCAAAAAAATCAACTAGATAGGTTTATAGACTCTTTCCATTCTGAAATGTCAGAACTAGGTGTGCCTGGGTGCCTCAATCAGTTAAGTGTCTGCCTTGGGCTCAGCTTATGATCCTGGGTCCTGGCATCTAGTCCCCGGTCGTGCTCCTTGCTCAGCAGGTAGCCTGTTTCTCCCTCTCCCTCTGCCCCCACCCCGGCTCATTTTTTTCTCTTTTGCTCTGTTCTCTCTCATATAAATAAAATCTTAAAAAATAATAAACAAATGTCAGAACTAAAGCCTTAACTGAAGGATTACAAATGCAAATGTATCTAAGGGGTAGAGAAGTAACCTGAATGTGTACATGATTTGGTGACCTGAAGCCCCTTGTGAAGGGACCTGCTGCTATGTCAGTCAACTGCTCCCAGTTGTTGCCATGTAGGAATGTAGGCCCACTGTTAGAAATTCTTCAGGTTTTTCAAGAAAATCCAGAAATACGTATTTTTAAGTGAAACCTCCCAATTTAAAAATATTGTCACTTGAATTTAAACCCATTTTAAATCTTCTACGGACTGATAACTCCATGTCTGTGAGCCACATTTGACCCTTCAGTTTATAACCTCTGCTTAACCAAAAACGTCTTCAGTAATCCATTTACACATCCCCCCAAGGCCAGAAGTGGTGACCCATGCAGTCCTGAGGCATTTGGAATTGGAAATAAGGGAGCCTTGCCAAATATTTCTGACATCTTGCTTTCGTACAACCTATATATTATAGATCTTCAGGTGAGGCTTAGGACAGCTCCCTGATTCAAAGTTTGCTTTAACTTTACTGCTGTAAATAAAAGATGAAGCAATTCTCATGCCATTTCCTTCTCACAGAATGCTTCAAAGAAGCTCTATAGATAGTGAAAAGGATGGAGGACCCCAGTTTGCAGAAGTGTTTGTCATTGTCTGGTTTGGTGCAGTTACCATCACCCTCAACTCAAAACTTCTTGGAGGAAACATGTGAGTATTATTAAAATGTACTTTTTGCCTTGCCAGGTAGCATATCTTAGACTTTTAAGGAAGTCTGGCTAGTTAGGTATTTTAAAAAAAAATGAAAATAAATGAGGGCTAAAGAGAAATTCTCTTAAACCCACCTAACAGAGATCACTTAGTTTAACTTACCTTAAATTATCTAGGGTCTTATGATAAGCTTCAGATGCTCTCTCCAGCTCCTGAAATCATGTGGAGACTTTTTTTGTGTTAGAAGATTATGTCCATTTTGTGGAGGAGATGGTCCATAGCTTCCAACAAATTCTCAACCAGGTCTTTAAACTAGAAAAGATTAAGAACCACTGTCTTAGAGGTTAAATGGGAGAAGGAAGTCTCTAGGAATTAGAGTAGATCATCTGGTACCCTAGGTGGTTGACTCTCAAGGAGTTTGAGAGGAAGGGAGAAAGAGTAGAGGGAGAGAAAAATTAAAGCTTATGCTTAATACAGAAGCCTCCTTATAGAATCAATGTTAGGGTATAGGTATTATGTATTTGAAGGAAGGTAACAATCTACGATATATAGAAATCTGTGAAATAAGCTGTATCATGATACAGATCAACTATATTTATGATCTTTAAAGATGTATGTTATTTTTTAGATCTTTTTTTCAGAGCCTCTGTGTGCTGGGTTACTGTATACTTCCCTTGACGGTGGCAATGCTGGTTTGCCGGTTGGTGCTTTTGGCCGAGCCAGGACCTATAAACTTCATGGTCCGTTTTTTTGTGGTGATCGTGATGTTTGCCTGGTCTATAGTAGGTAAGAATGTACTTATCTCTACAGTAGCAAAGCAGACAAAAACATGAGTTAGAGATGACAACCAGATGAGGTGCAGTGTAACTCCTGAGTCATATGAGAGTGATAGGATTCCTGCCAGTATCATCCACAGAACCCTCTTCTCCAAGTAGGCAATGATAGGGATGCTCTCCATCTTACCAGAGTTGGATATCTGGCCTTGTGAGTTGTGGAGGGTCATATCCTTTCTTTTTTATTCTTAAATAATCGATAGGGTCAGGAAAGGAGATTACACTAGACCTAGCTCAGATTCTAGCATATAGGAGGCATAGGTGACTTAAGAAATGACTTGGGCCTTTTCCTAACAAATTAATCATGATAAGAATAGTAGCCAGCATTTACAGATTGCTTATTCTAGGCCAAGCACTGTTGTGAGTGCTTTATATGTATTATCTCACATAACCCTCACAACTCAAATAAAAAGTAGTAGTATTAGTCCCATTTTTACATATGAGGAACAGACCCAGTGAGGTTAAAAAACTTGTCCTGGGACACATAACTAGTGAATAGGGGAATTATGTTTCAAACCCAAGCAGGTGACACACCTGTTTAGAACTGTATTATACCACCTCTCAGTATAGGTTGTTATGTGTATTATCATGTAGTACTTTTCTGCTTCAGTAGAAAATTCTGCCAAAGATTAGGAAGAGCCTATGGTGGTGGCAGTGAATGCTATGTGATCATTGTTATTGCATTCCTAAAATTCTCTTAAAATTCTACCTTCAACTAGAACTGCTCACTGGCTTCTTACTTCATGGGATAGACAGACTGCCTAATATTTTTAAGTGCATTAACATACACATTTGCTCTGGAACATGGTTAAAATCCAAGAAGTAATTCAAAAATACAGTCTGAGAATGCCAGAATTAATATTATAAATACTGTGTGTTAAGCTCGAGTGCTTCACCCATGGGAGAACCCCCTCATTCCCTCACTTAGGGTCTGATAACTTACCATACTTGTAGTTGTAAATATCTGGTGTCCAGGCTTATAGCTGTTCAGGAAGTAGAATCTTAGAAGAGAGAGAGGCTCCTATAAGCATTCCATTTTCTAATTCAGCAGATAGTTCTTTGAGCACAAACTATGTGTAAGGCATTGTGTTAGGCACAGTCTCTATCCTGAGTTCATAACATAGTGGAGCAGCCAGACATGTAAACACTTAAGAGCAATAGGTGTCCTAGGTGGGAGATGGAAGTCTGTGCAGGATATGGTGGGGACACAGAGGATGTGTGTGGGCCGTTCTGCCTGCAATGGGAGGATATGTGATGGTTGCTCAGGAAAGATTGCCTGCAAAGGGTGATCAGATGTGTGAAAGGTTGAGTCTCATTTCCTGGGTGGACAAGAGGGATAACATCTAAAGAGCCGATAACTGAATGAGAACAATTACTCAAGAAGCACAGCAGTATGAGGCCATTTGCCATAGGAGCAACTCGCCTTAGACATTTTTCTCAGTGTATTCATCACAGGTCAGTAACTTCTCAGAAAAGGTTAGGAAGCTCCTTTTAGAAAGATTTTCATGTGAAATGGTTGACAACTTTCAGAGTTTAGTATTGGAAACAAGTAGCTCTCAACTGTCTGGAAAACTATGCTGCAGAATGCGTTTTTCCCCAAAGGTCACAAATATAACTGAACTTTTTGTGTAATTCTGTGTTCCAGACTATGCCAAGCACATTAAAGTATAGTAAATGTTAGTGGTTGTGACAATCTTATTATATTAAAGATTCCATTTTGTTTTGTTTGTTTTGTTTAGCCTCTACAGCTTTTCTTGCCGATAGCCAGCCTCCAAACCGCAAAGCCCTGGCCATTTATCCTGTTTTCTTGTTCTATTTTGTCATCAGTTGGATGATTCTCACATTCACTCCTCAGTAAATCAGGAAATGGAAATTAAAAACCAGTGAATTGAAAGCTCATCTGAAAGATGCAGTTCACCATGGAGCTTTCCCTCTGGCCCTCTTTTGTGTAATTTTGGAGGTATTTGGTATGTGAGGATATTAAAAGGGAGCCATAAAGCACCATCACTGCTTATAAGGAACCGTTGTTTGAAAGGCTGTCCTTTGCCTCTTGATGTTATTTCTTTAAAATATGTAGTATATGCAGTATAGTGCTGCCTTAAGGCATGATAGGGTCACTGTGGTCCATTCAAGTGACAGCCAATGATTTGGGAAACACGTGGATACATCCTGCCAGTTGAGTGGAATTAACTGCTGTATTTTCAGTTTTGAGAATACTAGTTCAGGTGCGGCTCTTAAACACATTGCCTTATGACTATTAGAATATGCCTCTCTTTTCATAAATAGGAATGGGTAGTCTATCCATTTTGTTTTATTTCTTTCTTAGGCTTAAAAAGGCAATGACAGAGGTTGGGAAGGGGCTTCATAATTGCAGAGGAGAAAACATGCATTAACCAGTATTCAGAATTTGACCGGAGAAAATTCTGCACTTGTTGCTTTCTAAAAAAGCGAAGGACAGGTAAAGAATCAGCTTCTTTAGTTGTTCTGTATGGTTCCCTTTCCACCATGCTTATTAACAGCACCTCATTGACACTCTAGTTTTTAATTTTGCTCCCTAGCTCTGAATATGCAAGCTGTTACTAGTCAATATGTAATTTTCCTGTCATTGAAGCTCTTGGTGGACCAGTGCTTGAACTTATCCAAGTGGGAGACCTCAGAAATTTAGATTGGTAGGTCCTTAATGCATATTATCATTTGGGCACTTGTTTCTTCTTCAGGGTAGAATGAGGCATTTTGGACACAGCATAGCTCTAAGGAAGTCCTCGTTATTTTGTGTAGTCTGGGCTTTAACTAGAAAGTAAAGCTAAATCAGAAGCCTGCATTTAACCCCATGCACATGGAGGGATTTAGTGTTCTGATGGCTGGTTCACAGAACAGCTAGATGCTTAGAGCATGAAGTTGGATGCCATGGTTTACAGCTGCCACTTCTTCATAGTGGTCTTAACAGTTTTTTCATTAGATGTGCTTTTTGGGTTGGGGAATGGCAATTTATTTTCTTGGTTTTAGACTTTATTTGTAAAGCTGCTTAGCTCTTCTTTAGACAAGTACTTTTTTTTGCACATGTGCACCTACTTGTATTCTCAGCTATTTATACACACAAGTGTGAAGGCTTTTCAGGGAGCAGAGTGTCTGGAAAGGCTGATTTGAAGCTAAACAGGGTTCCTTTAGGGTAATATGAACTACTGCCATCTATAAATTGCACATTGAAGAACTCTTAATAGACAAAAGATTAGGAGTCAGGCAGAAAACATTCATTGTATATACAGTTACTTATAAAGATAGGAATTTATTCCATGGTTTTTCTTTATCATGGAATCTAAATATTTATTCATTTTTTAGTCTAAAGACTACACATGGATATATAATTTTAAAAACATATTTTGTCCATTCCCAGATTAACCAAGAACACTACTAGGACAAATGGGTGTTTGGAGTTATCACTAAATAACTGAGCATTTCAAAGTTGGTCCTCTCAATCCCAGCCTTCTCCAGAGGTTTTGGTTATTATATATTTGTATTCATTTCAATCTCTCTGCTAAATTTTAAAATAAACCTGGTGAGCACAAAGCCAATTTTTCAGTCTTGAATTGGTGAAGACAATATTTTGAAACTGGTTTTGATTTTGAAATTGGTCCTTAAGTTATCATCCATTTCCATCGTCTGAAATTTCCCAACCTTTACTGAAAACTTCTCTTTTCCAAAGTTATTTCATAATCTGTCCCAGTGGTTATAATGTAAAATTAAAGAAATGATCATGTTTCTCAAAAGGGAATTGCCTACCGAATTTTACTCAGGCTAAATATTTTGGTCAGAAATTTTTAAGGTTACAACAGGGGTGGCAGTTTTATGGGTAGGGAGGGGGGGAGGGGGCTATATTGGGTGTTAAGGCAGTTTGTTCTGTGTGCTAATCTCTTGCTCTTGGGTGATTTAAGGAATGGTTTCATTTGATTTAAATGAAGATGGGTAAAATGGAGATTATCTTTCTGAAAATGAATGGTCAGTTTTATGGTATAAATGATTATTTTCTTAATATATGCAAAAAAGTGCATTGCTCTCTGTGGCAGAAGACCTGATTATCTGGAAGTTGTAACCCTCAACACAGCTTTCCCTGGTTTGCTGCAAAGGCACATGGCTAATTATAGAAAGAAAGACTAGAAGAGAAAGGGATTTTAACAAAGGAAACCCTGTTCTAGTAATTGGGAAGTTTCATGCTTTAGATGAAACTCAAGTGTGTGAGCATCATTACCAAATATACTGCATCCTTGCTGAATGTGGTGCATCACTGTCATGGGTTGTCATTTGTTGCCCCTACTTCTGAGACTGAGCCTCTGTTGTAACATTCTTTAGCAATAGGAAGGTGAAGACTGGATATAATTGCTCTTCAGATTATAAAAACTCAACTGATGCAAACGTATTAGAATGTGCAGTGTAGTCTTAAATGTCAACCATTAATTGTTAAGTCTTTTGCCTCTTGGGAGTCTTATTACATGAATTGATTAGGATCTTTTTATTGTGATGGATTTTTCTGTTGTTGGGCAAGGTGGGCTTGTCACAGGACATAGGACCAGTCAGCATTTTACTGTTTACTATATTTATCTTTTTATAAAGTATCTCCCAGATGTGATTAGAAGGCTAGCAAGCCTATAGTTAAAGATTTGATTGTATACTTCTTATAATCTAACTACTTATTGTACCTGGACTTCCTGAAGATGAAAATGAAAATCTCCTGTCATTTCAAGTCCTTGGGTGACATCAAGTCATTGGAATTTATCTACATGCTATAATGATATGATCAGACATCCATTGCATGAGCTGTTTTATTCCAGAGTAAAATACTGAAATTGTTATTCTTAATTAGACTGTTAATTTCTGAGACAGTTTGGATAGAGATAAATCTGTGAATGTTAATTCATGTATGTAAATTAGAAATACTTTTCTAGATTCTGTGGGCTTTTATTGAAAATAAAGAATTTCTAGGGATTTACTCAGGCCATAAGATGGCTAAGTAATAATAATGACAATAATATAACTACTAATAATGGCTAATATTTATTGGGCACTTACATTGTGCCAGGCAATATTCTATTTTTTTAAAAATTTTTATAACAGCTTTGTTGAGATATACTTTACCATAAAATTCATCCTTTTAAAGTGATGTACAATTAAGTGATTTTTTCAGTATATTCACATAATTGTGTATTATCACCACTAGCTCATTTTAGAACATTTTCATCACCTCCCAGTAAAATCCCATATCCAGTAGCATCACTTCTTTTCCCCTTCTCCCCAGCCTCTGGCAACCACCAGTCTGCTTTCTGTCTCTATTGATTTGGCCAGGCACTATTCTTAAGTGCTTTTTATGTATCTCCTCTACTCCATAACAAAAAGTGCTACAATTCTCATTTTACAAGTAGAAAATTGAGTCACAGAAAGGTTAAGTAAATTGCCCAAGGTCACACAGTAAGTTGATTTAAAATAGGAAAACACTAAATGGGAGCATAGTAGGACACAGTTTTGAATTGCATTGTTATGTACATGAAATGAATATACCCTTTTCCCAGGGTATGGGTATGCTCCCTGTAATTAGCCATTACACCCTACAACTGACTGGAGATAGATAACTTTCATTCTTTTTTTTTCCCCTGAGTAATAGAACACTATATTAGCATCTGAGAAAAACACAAGAGCAGTTGTACATTGGAAAGAGTTAGGTTTCCTGCCTTCCCCCACCTTCAGCTCCTTTTGTCTCCTTTCCCCCACCTGACACATGCACGCACGCACGCTCCTCTTCTTTTTCCCAAAGTCTTAAGAGTCAACCAACTTCTGCCTCTTTCATTTTAATTCTCCCAGAGGGAAGATTAGTGCATCAAAATTTAACCTGTTTATTCAGGTGCTTATAGTCAGGGGATGCATCTAGTCACTTATAATACCAGTTATATTTCTAAGCCCTCAGAGAGCAGTAGTGTGAGAATAAAATTCTTTTTTAATTGGGTTAAACTAGGTGGGGGAAATAACAGAGTAAGGGCTTTGCTTTAATGAAGTCAATGGTTCCACCTGGTAGGAAGTAACCACATGCTACTCTTGTTCACTCTGTTCTGTTTATTTCAGAGCCTTTGTGCTCTGTGCCATCACTGCTGGTAATTTCTTGGTTCTCTTCAGTACTCCATTTTAATCCTGATCTTTCCTGTAAATAATGAACCTATGGAAAGAGTAAATCTGTAAGATGATTTGTGAATGTTAAACTTGCAAATAAAAACACTGGAAAAGGAGATTTTGTACATGTCCATTCTTGAGCTGAAAGACACAGATATTTGCTACATACTGTTTTCAGATGTAATATATTGTCATCAGACAGTACCGAATGCTGTGTAGGATTGGACAGGCAGTAATTTTAAATCACATTTACTGAGCAAGTAATATACACCAGGCTATTATGTTAGCTACTTTATAACAGTATCTCTTCTAATCACAGCAGCTTTTTAAAGTTTTGTTATTAACCTTATTTCAAAGTTTTGAAACCTAGGAATTTGGGGAGGTTAAATAAATTGTCCAGAGTCACAGTGAGTGGTACAGCCTGGGTTCAAACTCAGGTTTTATGACTCCATAGTCTTCTATATTAGTTCCTTGCCAAATTAAAATCATACCTACCCACTTAAACTAAGCCACATCAATCAGGTAGCTTAATAATATGGTGGGAAACTGGGTTTTCACCCATCTGCTGGGGACAATACTGGTTTCTGCCTTCAGTTTATGATCTACTTGGAGAAACCAAATTCCTCACCATCCGTGCACACTCATAGTTGAAATGCATTGTGATTCTTATTTTTGGTACCACATAAAACCTTAGAATGGTCAGTGAGTATAGGAGAAAGTCTTTGAAATATTGAGAGAATTTGTATCATCCAAGAGGAGAGGGGGACATTCCAGATGGTAGGGAATATTTAAAAAGAAAGATGAGAGGTAGCAGCCAAGTCTAAAGCCATCTATCTACACATATGCAAGTGTGTCACTGTCCTGTACATATCAGAATGCTTTGTGAAAATTTTCTAGCTGCCTTTATATATTTCACTTTACAAGGCAGATAAAACTTCTAAGCTTATAGCTAAGAAAGTAGGCTCAGATAAGTGAAGTAGTATGCCTTGGGTGATAAAGCCAGTCTCAAGAACACAATTGGAAAGTTGATCTTCATGTAAATATTGATCCTTTTCTAATGATAGCTTGCATACTGAAATGAATTCAACTAACTTTGGGAAATAAAGTTGGTGGATAAGATGAGACCAAGTTATTGAGGGTAAGTATTGAAAAGTAGGAAATTGGTGAGTAGTTGTGGTAGGAATAGGGAGTACTGTGGTAGGAAATAGGATGTTTTCAAAAGTTCTGGAGCAGGGAACTATCTCAAAGAAAGTTACTTATAAAGGAATAAATGAGGACATATCGAAAAGTTGGATTGCAAGTAAGGTAGAGAGAAGAAAGGAGTGCCAATATATTTCTAACCATGGGTCTGGAAGAATGGTGTATTCCTGAGAATAGTTGGGGAGGTGCTGAGTTTGGCTATCAAAGTGGCCATATCCTAAAAACAACTGGAAATATGAGTCTTAAGTATAGTAAAAATCATAGCTAGAAATGTAAATTTGAGTCTGCAGATGTGATTCATGTTGAGAGAATGTACTGTTTCAGTCTTGTTGACAGGTATAGTTGCTAAAGGGCAGGACTGAATAAGAATCAAAGATGAGGAGGAGGGAATGAATCTTATTTATGTGCTGTGGATTTCTACATGCTACCTTTATCTTACATGAACCTTTTGAGGTAGTTTCCTTCATTTTTAGAGGAGGAAGCAGTTTGGATTTGGTAAGCAGCAAAGGCAGAACATGAACACAGCTCTCGTCTTTACTCAAAAGCCTATACTCTTCCTGCTGTGCTCTGCTACCCTTACAGAAAGTTTTATACTCCAACAACCTAAGAATGTGTGCCTTGCACAAAGCAGGTGTTCAAGAAACATGTTGAGTTAGTTAAAAGAAAAGTAGGCAATAAATAGGTACTACATGCTGAGCATGGAGGCATGAGGAGAAGCAAGAATTGAGAAAATATATCTGGCTAGAAGAATATAGTAAATTGATTGCACTAGTGTCCCAGTGTTTTACCCCTCTCTGAATCCCTGCCCTTTGCCATGTGACTTTGGAGTTCCGCTCAATAAAAGGCAGAACCTGTTCTCTACCCCTTCTTTCTAGGTGGTCTTCATAGCTTGCTTTGCCTAATAAAATCTGGCAAAAGTAATGGTGTGCAATTTCTGATCCAGAATACCTGAGGCTCTGTGTGTTTTTTATTTGTCTCTCATTTCATGGCCGTATCTTGAGAGAACATGCCTGAGTTCGCCTGCTGGACATATGGAACATAGCCTAGTCATCCTAGCCATAGCTATTCTAGATTGGCCCACTACCAAATGACTGTCAGACAAATGAGTGAGCCCTCTAAGAGTAGAAGAACTTCGCAGGTGTACCCAACCTAAGTTGCCAATCTGCAGACTCAAGGACTAGGTAAATGCTTATTGTTTTAATCTATTGAATTTTGAGTGGTTTGGTATGCAGCATTATAGTGGCAATAGATAACTGGATACAAAAGCCATTCTTTAAAAATGTTTTTGATGTTTCCTGTTACTGGGAGATGGAGGCACTGAGTATTGGTTTCTTATTTGTAGAGTCATATCAGGCACAGAACATTGGAGATGAAAGGAATTTTAGAGATAATTAATTCTATTTTCTCATTTTACAAAATGAAAAGCTGAGGGCCAGAGAGGGAAGGCTACTTACCCAACACTGTTAAAAGGAGCCAGAATAAAACAGTTTTCATTTCCAGTCCACTGCTCTTTATATAACATAACACAGTAGAGTAGCTGAAAGGGCCATAACCTAATGCCA
>NW_019154165.1:3733031-3750021 GCF_002288905.1 Enhydra lutris kenyoni | reverse complement strand
CTCTTTAAATAACAAAAAACAAAAAAAAATCAAAAAAGGTCAAAACCAAAATCCAAAAAAAAAAAAAAAAAGAAGAAAAGAAAAAGAAGAAAACCACCAATGCTTTGTCAGTGGATATGTGCATATGTAACAGTGGAAAAGGAAGAAGCTCATGAGAAATAGTGATAGGCTCCAAGTAAAAGAGTTTATTAGGGGAGTAACTACCTAAAGGAGATGAAAAGAACTGTGATTCTGAATAGAGTTGGTAGATTTAACCTTGGAGAAAGTAGAGAAACCTCTTGTGAAAGGGAAGAATGGGTGATTAGATGCATGGGTGATTAAATGTTCACACACTTAACAGACTGAGCATTACATTATGCTAGATACTGAGGATTTAAAAATGCCAAGGTATTTCAAATATCAAGGTAGTGATATCATCAAGTTGGTGGCATAGGTTGCTCCTAACTTTGCTCCCCCCTCACAAGAACAATAACTAACAACTATTCAAGAACAAGACACCACTGAGAGAATTGTAGAGCATAGGGGTGAGGCTGAAGCATCACCCCGTACCACAGAGACCAACACAGGTAGAAGGGCAAAAGAAATACCTACATTTTGATGACATTGCTCCTCCCTCAGGCCAGCACAACACCATGTGGAGAGGTCTCCCCTAAGCTTCCAGTTCCTCCAGTGGGACAAGATAGCCCCGGGGGACAAGCAGCCCCTCCATCATTGTGGGTTGCTCTGCAGGAGCCCCTGCTCTGATCTCACACCCTGGGGATTGTAGGGAGATTTATGGGGCTCAACCACTCTGAGTCTGGTGCAACAACCAGCACATGGATCTTGGCTGACCAGATTCTTATCTACAATACCTGTATAATCCCACCTAGCAGTTTTGCTCACCTACAGAACCAAGTTGGAGGCACACCCTGACTAGTGAACTTGATGGGGTGCAGGTGTGCCTGATTCAGATCCTCAAATGAGTTATGCTGGCCCTAAAACCCATGTTGCCTATGCAGAGGCAAGGAGCTGAATCACAGCTCCATCCACCATGGAGGGTCTTCCAGCCCCATCTGACCAGAAGGTCTGACAAAAATTCCTGGAAGCTGTACTGGCCCGGTGGTGCTTGAACTGAGAGACCCCCTGACCCAAGCCAGTACTAGGCAGGGAGATTAATTCATAGCCAAAGCTGAGGGTAGCTCCTCGCCTCTTGCAATCGAGACTGAGAAGTTGAGAGTAGCCTAGAGTGCCCCTACCCCCAGGCAGGTAAGGGAGCTGAGACAGCCCCACTTGCTGTGAAGTGTCTTCTGATCTCATCAGACCAGAAAAGCTGGAGACAACTCCTGGAAGCTGTGTGGCTCAGCAGCACTTGAGTCTAGAGGTAGGCAAAGCCAATCATTTTCAGAGGAAAGACAGTGGCATTGTTCAGTCAGGGGATTGGGGTATAGGTTAGCTTGACTTAAGACAACAAAGAGCTTTTGCCTTTAGAGGTGCTTCTGCTATGCCAGGGCAGGGACTCTTAATTCATAGCCCTACTTACCCCTGAATACAGCCCTCAGCCCATCTGACCAGGGAACCTAACCAGAGCACACAGGAAGTGGCATAGCCCATTCAACAACTCTAATTAGTAGCACTTGAAAAGAGAGCAAAACTCATGGCTTACATAGTCTGTCAAGCAAGACTAGTATCCTTGCACTGGAGTAGGAGGGCACGAGACTGTCCCACAAACACAAATAGATAGCTATCAAATCATCCTAAATACCCCACAAATTTACCTGAAGACTGACAGAATAAACTCCACAACCAAAGGGAGAAAAGAGGCCACATCAAGGAACTTAAGACCTGTGGACATGGTTTAGGGTAGAAATGGATAATGGGTGCTGCAGAGGGGGTGAGCTCTGGTCACAGAAAAGGATAGAGGAGCACACAGGGGGAGAACATTTCCCCCAAAGACTTTGGCTGGGAAAACAGAGGGGCTGAATTTCGTGAGTTCTTGCAACCAGCAGGGCTTTAAGCCAGGAGTTTTAAAGGTCAGCAGACTTAGCGGGGATAGTGCCTGGTGGGCACTGCCCTGCTCCTGGAGAGAAGGCAAACAACCCAGGGGCAGACAGCATGGAAACAGTGATCTAAGGAATCCCAGGGGCACACAGTGGTGAGATTATTTGCTCTGCTTGGAGCCTGTCCCCGTGAGGCAGCTTTCACCCAGACACCTCTTTTAAAACAAAGGAGTTGGCTGGCACCATTTCCCTCCTCCACCCCTCACCCACCCACATTGCACACACTGGATGCCTAACTTGAATACACTAGGCCCCAAACCCCTGCTGTTTGGTGGAACTGCCCTTCTTAGGCATGCTAATCTCAGTCCCAGTGCCGTGGGCCCCTCACCCAGAAGACCAGCACAAACCTCTGCCCATACCACATCTGCAGGGCCTCAGTTCTACTAGAAGAAGTATGGGGTCCCCTTTCATAAGCAGACCAGAGCACACATGATTAAAACTTGCCACATTCAGACCAAGGACCAAACACTGTGCACTGCAGGCAAGGACAGCCTCTACTAGCAACTGGCATGAAGGATAGAGCAGCCACAGCACACCAAGCAGAGTGCATGCAACAGACACGATGAGCAGGAAACATAACTGGCTTTCCTAACACAGAGAAAAAGGCAGAGACTTAGACAAAAGGCCAAGATGGAGGAATTTATCCCAAATGAAATAACAAGATAAGGCCTTGGCCAGAGATCTATGCAAAACAGATACAAGTAACATGCCCGATGGATGATTTAAATCAACACTCATAAGGATACTCACTGAGCTTTAGAAAAGAATAAGGGAAAGCAGGGAGACCCTTAATAGAGATAAAAGGGTTAAAAAAGAATCAGAGATGAAGACTGCAATAAACAAGATTGGAAACACCCCTGATGCAATGCACACTAGGCTGGAAAAGGCAAGGGAATGAATTAGTGATGTAGAAGACAAAATATATGGGGCACCTGGGTGGCACAGTCGGTTGCATGTCCAATTCTTCGTTTTGGCACAGGTCATGATCTTGGGGTCGTGAGATTAGGCCCCACATTGGGCTCTGGATCAGCACAGAATCTGCTTAAGTTTCTCTCTCCCTCTCCATCTGCCCCTCCCCCTGCACTCTCTCTGTCTCAAATAAATAAATAAATAATCTATCTTAATAAGCTGGGGGTGCATTTTGGAAAACAGTATGGAGATTCCTTAAGAAATTAAAAATAGAGCTACCCTAAGACCCTGCAATTGCACTACTGGGTATTTATCCCAAAGATACAGATGCAGTGAAAAGAAGAGCCATATGTACCCCAATGTTCATAGCAGCAATAGCCACAATTGCCAAACTGTGGAAAGAGCCAAGATGCCCTTCAACAGACAAATGGATAAAGAAGATATGGTTCATATATACAATGGAATATTACACCTCCATCAGAAAGGATGAATACCTAACTTTTGTATCAACATGGACGGGACTGGAGGAGATTATGCTGAGTAAAATATGTCAAACAGAGAGAGTCAATTATCATATGGTTTCACTTACTTGTGGAGCATAAGGAATACCATGGAGGACATTAGGAGAAGGAAAGGAAAAGTGAATTGGGGCAAAAGTGAATTGGGAGGGGGAGACGAAGCATGAGAGACTGTGGACTTTGAGAAACAAACTGAGGGTTTTGGAGGGGAGGGAGGTGGGGGGATGGGTGAACCTAGTGGTGGGTATTAAGGAGGGAACGTTTTGCATGGAGCACTGGGTGTGGTGCATAAACAATGAATCTTGGAACACTGAAAAAAATAAAATTAAATTAAAAAAAATAAGCTGGGGGATGCCTGGGCGGCTCAGTCAGTTAAGCCTCTGACTTGATTTTGGCTCAGGTCATGATCTCAAGGTTGTGATATCAAGCCCCACCTTGGCTCCACACTGGGGACAGAGCCTTTAGGATTCTCTCTCAATTCCTGTCCTTCAGCACCTTTCCCCCACCACTTGTGCATACTCTCTCTCTCTCTCTTAAAAAAAAAAAAAAGGAAAGAAAAGAAAATGAAGCTGAACAAAAGAGAAAAAGAAGAATTATGAACACAGGAATAGACCTGAGGAACTCAATGACTTCATGAAATGTAACAACATTTATATTATAGGAGTCCCAGAAGAAGAAGAGAGAAAAAAGGGAACAGAAAATTTGAGGAAATAATAGCTGAAAATTTCCCAGTCTGGGGAAGGAAATAGACATTCAGATTCAAGAGGCACAGAGCACTCCCATCGAAATCAAAGTAGGCCAACACCAAGACATATTATAATTAAATTTGCAAAATGTATTTATGAAGAAAATCTTAAAAGCGGTAAGACAAAAGAAGTTCTTAACTTACAGACCTGTAAGTCTATCTGCAGCTCTCTAAGTAGAAACTTGGCAAACCAGAAGGGAATGGCACAGTATATTCAAAATGCTGAATGCAAAAATCTGCAGCCAAGAATACTCTATCCAGCAAGGCTATCACTCAGAATAGTAGGAGAGATAAAGAGTTTCCTAGACAAACAAAAACTAAAGGAATTTGTGACCACTAAACCAGCCATGGAAAAAATATTAAAGGGGATTCTTTGATTGGAAAGGAAAGAGGGACAAAGACAAGAAAGGAGCAGAGAAAATCTCCAGAAACAATGACAAAACAAGTAATAAAATGGTACTAAAAATATATCTATCCATAATTACTCTGAATGTAGGGGCACCTGGGGGGGGCAGTTGGCTAAACGTCTGACTCTTGGTTTCAGTTCAGCTTGTGGTCTCGGGGTCATGAGATTGAGACCTGCTTCAGGCTCCCCACTCTGTCCAGAGTCTACTTAAGACTCCCTCTCCCTCCCCAACCCTCCGTGCTCTCTCTCTCTATCAAAATGGATGGATAAGTGTTTAAAAAAATTACTCTGGATCTGAAGGGACTGGGGGAAAAAACAGACTATCTATATTCTGCTTATAAGAGACTCATTTTACTTTATTTTTAAAAATATTTATTTATTTTAGAGAGGGAGATAGCACAAGCAGGAGGACGGGCAGAGGGAGAGGGAGAGAATCTCAAACAGGCTGCCCACTGAGTGTGGAGCCCAACAAGGGGCTTGATCCCACGCGAACCAAAACCATGAGTTAGATGCTCAACCAACTTAGCCACCCAAGCACCCCAAGAGACTCATTTTAGATCCACATACACCTGCATGTTGAAAGTGAGGGGATGGGGAATCATTTATCAGGCAAATGGATGTCAAAAGAAATCTGGGCTAGCAATACTTAGATCAGAAAAAATGAGACTTTAAAACAAAGACTGTAATAAGAGACAAAGAAGGGCACCATGTCATAATAAAGGGGACAATCCAACAAGATATAACAAATGTAAATATGTATGCACCCAAGACGGGAGCACAAAATTGTATAAAGTAATTAATAACAATCATAAAAGAAGTCATTGACAAAAAAACAATAGTAATAGGACCTTAACTCCCCAGTTACATCAATGGATATATCATCTACGCAAAAAATCAACAAGGAAAGAATAGCTTTGAATGACACACTGGACCAGAAGGACTTAACAGATATCTTCAGAGCATTACATCCTAAAGTAGCAGAATACACATTCTTTTCAAGTGCACATAGGACATTCTCCAGAATAGATCATATCTGGGTTACAAATCAGGCCTCAACAAATAGAAAAAGATTGAAATTATACCATGCATCCTTTCTCACCACAACACTATGAAACTGGAAGTCAACCACAAGAAAAGAATTGGAAAGACCACAAATACATGGATGTCAAACAACATGCTACTAAACAATGAGTGGCTTAAACAGGAAGTCAAATAAAAATAGGAAAATCATGGACTTTTAACTACAGATAACAAACTGGGGATTGCTGGAAGGGAAGTGGGCAGGGAGATAGGTTAAATGGGTGCTGGGTATTAAAAAGGGCACTTGTGATGAGCACTTGGTGTTGTATGTAAGTAATAAATCACTAAATTCTACTCCTGAAACTAACATTATGTTATATGTTAACTAACTGTAATTCAAATAAAAACTTGAAATTAAAAAAAAAATAAGAGAACACATAGAAACAAATGAAAATGAAAACACAGTGGTCCAAAACTTAAGGATGTGTCAAAAGCAGTCCTAAGAGGGAAGTATACAGCACTACAGGCCTACCTAAAGAAGCAAGAAAAATCTCAAATAAACAACCTAAACTTACACCTACAGGAGCTGGAAAAAGAACAACAAACAAGGCCTAAAACCAGCAAATGGAAGACAATAATAAAGATTAAAGCAAAAAATTATGATACAGAAACTTAAAAACCAATAGAACCTATCAGTGAAACCAGGAGCTGGTTCTTTGAAAAGTTTAATAAAATTGATAAACCTTTAGTCAGACTTATCAAAAAGAAAAGAGAAAGATCACAAATTAATAAACTCACAAATGAGAGAGAAGAAATCACAGACGACACCACAGAATTCTAAGAGAATATTATGAAAGACTATATGGTAACATACTGGACAACCTGGAAGAAATGGATAAATTCCTAGAAACATATAAACTACCAAAACTGAAACAAGAAGAAATAGAAAACTTGAAAAGACAACCAGCAAAGAAATGGAAGCAGTTATCAAAAACTCCCACCAAATTAAAGTCCAGGACCAGATCGGCTTCACAGGCAAATATGTTTGGTAGAAGAATTAATGCTTATTTTCAAAGTACTCCGAAAATTAGAAAAGGAAGGAATATCTCCAAATTCATTCTATGAGTCCAGCATTACCCTGATACCAAAACCAGATAAAGACTCCACTAAAAAAGAGAACTACAGGCCAATATCCCTGATGAATATGGATGCAAAAATTCTCAATAAATACTAGTAAACCAAATTCAACAATACATTAAAAAGTTCATTCACAAAAAAATTCATTCACTAGGATCAAGTGGGATTTATTCCTGGGGTTTAAGAGTGGTTCAATACTTTTTTTAAAAAAAGATTTTATTTATTTATTTGACAGAGATCACAAGTAGGCAGAGAGGCAGGCAGAGAGAAAGGAAGGGAAGCAGGCTCCCTGCCAAGCAGAGAAACTGATGCGGGGCTCGATCCCAGGACCCTGGGATCATGACCTGAGCTGAAGGCAGAGGCTTTAACCCACTGAGCCACCCAGGCGCCCCAAGAGTGGTTCAATACTGACAAAACAATTCTTGTGACACATCATATCAGTAGGAGAAAGGATAAGAACATTATGATCATTTCAATAGACACAAAAAGCATTTGACAAAGTACAACATCCATTCATGATAAAACCCCTCAACAATGTAGGTTTAGAGGAAACATACCTCAACATAATAAAGCCCATATGTGGAAAAACCCACAGCTAACATCATCTTTAATGTGGAAAAACTGAAGATTTCCTTTAAGTTCAGAAATAAGACAAGGATGTCCACTGTTATGACTTCTATTCAACAGAGTACAGGAAATGCTACCAACAACAATCAAGAAATGAAAGGCATCCTTTGTAATATAACTTGAAATCCAGAGTTTTGATGCCTCTCATTTTGCTTTTCTTTTTCAGAATTGCTTTGGCTATTCGGGGTCTTTTGTGGTTCCAGACAAATTTTAGGATTGTTGGTTCTAGCTCTGTGAAAAATGCTGGTAGCATTTTGGTGGAGATTGCATTAAATGTGTAGATGGCTTTGGGTAGTATAGACATTTTAACAATGCTCTTTGAATCCATGAACATGGAATTCTTTTCCATTTATATGTATCCTCTTCAATTTCTTTATTAAGTGTTCTATAGTGTTCAGGGTATAGGTCTTTTACTTCTTTAGTTAGATTTATTCCTAAGTATCTTACTGTTTTGGTGCAATTGCAAATGGGATTGATTCCTTGAATTCCTTTTCTGCTGCTTCATTATTAGTGTATAGAAGTGCATTGATTCTGTGACTGCTTTATTCATGTATGACTTCTAGCAATTTTTTGGAGTCTTTTGGGATTTCTACATAGAGTATCATGTTATCTGTATATAGTGAAAGTTTGACTTCTTCTTTATTGGTTTGGATGCCTTTTATTTCTCCTTGTTGTCTGATTGCTGAGACTAGGACTTCTAGTACTTTGTTATATCAAACTGGTGAGTGGACATCCCTGTCTTGTTCCTGACCATAAAGGAAAAGCTCTCAGTTTTTCCCCTTTGAGAATGATATCAGCTGTGGGTCTTTTGTATATGGCCTTTATGATATTGAGGTATGTTCCCTCTCTTCCTACTTTGTTGAAGGTTTTTATCAGAAAAGGTTGCTTTATTTTGTCAAAAGCTTTTTCTGCATCTATTGACAGGATTATATGGTTCTTAGCCTTTCTTTTATTGATGTGGTGTATTGTGTTAATTGTTTTGTGAATATTGAACCACCCCTGAAGCTCAGGAATAAATCCCACTTGATCGTGGTGAATAATTCTTTTAATGTACTGTTGAATTTGATTTACTTTTTTATTGACAATTTTTGTGTCCATGTTCATCAGGGAAACTGGCCTATAATTCTCCTTTGTATTGGGGTCTTTGTCTGCTTTTGAAATCAAGGTATGCTGGCTTTATAGAATGAGTTTGGAAGTATTCCTTCCATTTCTGTATTTTGGAACAGTTTAAGAAGAGGTATTAACTCTTCTTTAAATGTCTGGCGAAATTCCCCTGGGAGGCCATCTGGTTCAGGACTTTAGTTTGTTAGGAGATTTTTTTTTAAAGATTTTATTTATTTATTTGTCAGACAGTGAGCACAGACAGACAGAGTGGCAGCCAGAGGCAGAGGGAGAAGCAGGCTCCCCGCCGAGCAAGGAGCCCGATGTGGGACTCGATCCCAGGACGCTGGGATCATGACCTGAGCTGAAGGCAGCCACTTAATCAACTGAGCCACCCAGGTGTCCCTGTTAGGAGATTTTTGATTACTGATTCAATTTCTTTGCTGTGAGGGGTCTGCTCAAATTTTCTATTTCTTCCTGTTTCAGTTTTGGTACTTTATAAGGTTCTAGGAATTTTCCATTTCTTCCAGGTTGCCCAATTTGTTGGCATGTAATTTTTCATAGTATTCTCTTATAATTGTTTATATTTCTGTGGTGTTGGTTGTATCTCTCCTCTTGCATTTATGATTTTATCTTTTTGGATCCTTTCTCTTTCCTTTTTGATAAGTCTGGCTTGGTGTTTATCAATTTTTTTCTTTTGAAGAACCAACTCTTAGTTTGACTAATCCTTTCTACAGTTTTTTGTTTGTTTGTTTCTATATCATTTATTTCTGCTCTAATCTTTATTCCCTTCTTCTGCTGGCTGTGGGCTTTATTTGGTGTTCTTTTTTTTTCAGCTCCTTTAGGTGTAAGTTTACGTTGTGTATTTGAGATTTTTCTTGCTTCTTGTGGCCTGTACTGAAATATACTTCCCTCTTAGGATTGCTTTTGCTACATCCCAAAGGTTTTGGTCTGTTGTGCTTTCATTTTCATTTGCTTCCATGTATTCATAAAATTTTTCTTTAATTTCCTGGTTAGTCCATTCATTCCTTATTAGGATGTTCTTTAAGTTACATGTATTTGAGGTCTTTCCAATTTTTTTCTTATGGTTGACTTCCCAGTTTCATAGTGTTGTGGTCTAAAAATGTACATGGTATAATCTCAGTCTTTTTATACTTGTTGACGGTTGATTTGTGACCCAATATGTGATCTATTCTGAAGAATGTTTCATGTGCACTTGAGAAGAATGTATATTCTGATGATTTAGGATGTAATGTTCTGAATATATCTGTTATGGACATCCAGTCCAGTTTGTCATTCAAAGCCATTGTTTCCTTATTGATTTTCTGCTTACATGATCTTTCTGTTGCTGTAAAAGTGATGTTAATTGTCCCCTACTATTATTGTATTATTATCAATGCATTTCTTTATGTTTGTTATAAACTGATTTATATATTTAAGTGCTCCCATGCTGGGGGTATAAATATGTTCAATTGTTAGATATTCTTGATGAGTAGACCCCTTACTCATGATATAATGCCTGTCTTCATCTCTTGTTACAGTCTTTATTTTTAAAGTCTAGTTTGTCTGATATAAGTACAGCTACTCCAACTTTCTTTTGACTTACATTAGCATGATAGGTTGTTCTCCATCCCCTCACTTTCAGTCTGCAGGTGTCTTTAGGTTTTAAATGAGTGTCTTGTAGTCAGAATGTAGATGGATCTTGTTTTCTTATCCATTCTGATACCCTATGTCTTTTGGTTGGTGCATTTAGTCCATTTACATTCATAGTGACTATTGAGAGATATGAATTTAGTGCTTTTGTGTTACCTGTACAGTTGGTGTTTGTGGTAATGTTTTCTGGTCCTTTCTAGTCTTTATTGCTTTTGACCTTTTTTTTCCCCTCCACTCAAAGAGTCCCCCTTAACATTTCTTGCAGGACTGGTTTAGTGGTCACAAACTCCTTTAGTTTCTGTTTGTCTGGGAAACTCTTTATCTATCCTTCTATTTTGAATGAAAGCTATAGTTACTAGGACAGTATGGTACTGGCACAAAAACAGACACACAAATTAATGGAACAGAATAGTGAACCCAGAAATGAACCCACAACTATATAGTCAACTAATCTTTTATAAAGCAAGAAGGAATATCCAATGGGGAGAAAAAAATAATCTCTTCAACAAATGGTGTTGGCAAAACTGGACAGCAACATGCAAAATAATGAAACTGGATCACCTTCTTACACCATATACAAAAATAAATTCAAAATAGATGAAGACCTAAATGTGAGATAGGAAACCATCAAAATCCTAGAGGAGAACACAGCACAGGCAGCAAGCAAGCTCTTTGACTTCAGCCATGACAACTTCTTGCAAGATATATCACCACAGGCAAATGGAAAAAAAATAAAAAATGAAATATTGGGACTTCATCAAGCTAAAAAGCTTCTGCACAGCAAAGGAAACAATCAACAAAACTAAAAGACAACCTACAGAATGGTAGAAGATATTTGTAAATGACGTATCTGATAAAGGGTTAGTATTAAAAATATAGAAAGAACTTATCAAACTCAACACACACACAAAAACAAGTAATCCAGTTAAGAAATGGGCAGAAGATATGAATAGACATTTTTCCAAAGAAGACATCCAGGTGGCTAACAGATGTGAATAGTTGCTCAACATCACTGACCTTCAGGGAAATACAAATGAAAACCACAATTATACCACCTCCCACATGTCACAATGGCCAAAATTAACACAAGAAACAACATGTGTGTTGCAAAGATGCAGAGAAAGGGGAACCCTCCTACACTTTTGGTGGAAATGAAAAGTGGTGCAGCCACTCTGGAGAACAGTATGAAGTTTCCTCAAAAATTTAAAAATAGAACTAACCTACCATCCAGCAATTGTACTAGTAGGTATTTACCCAAAGAATATAAAAGTAGATTACAAAAAGGGGCGCCTGGGTGGCTCAGTGGGTTAAAGCCTCTGCCTTCGGCTCAGGTCATGATCTCAGGGTCCTGGGATTGAGCCCCGCATCGGGCTCTCTGCTCAGCAGGGAGCCTGCTTCCTCCTCTCTCTCTGCCTGCCTCTCTGCCTGCTTGTGATCTCTCTCTGTCAAATAAATAAATTAAAAAAAAATCTTTAAAAAAAATCTTAAAAAAAAAGTAGATTACAAAAGGTCCATGAATGATTATAGCAGCATTATTAACAATAACCAAACTATAGAAAGAGCTCAAATGTCCACCAACTGATGAGTGGATAAAGAAGATGTGGTGTACACACACACACACACACACACACACACACACACACACACACAGAGAGGAATATTACTCAGCCATAAAAAAGAATGAAATCTTGCCATCTGAAATGACATGGATGGAGCTAGAGTATGTTATACTAAGTGAAATAAGTCAAAGAAAGATACCATATGATCTCACTCATATGTGGAATTTAAGAAAGAAAAGAGATGAACATATGGGAAGGGGGAAAGGAAAAAAAAGGAGAGAGAGAGAAACGACATAAGAGATTCTTAACAATAGAGAACAAACTCGGGGTTGATGTAAGGAGGTCTGTGGGAGATCAACTAGATGGGTGATAGGGATTAAGGAGGGCACTTGTTATGATGAGCACTGGGTGTTGTACGTAAGTGATGAATCCCTGAATCCTACTCCAGAAACCAATATTGCATTGTATGTTAACTACCTTATATTTAAATTTGAAAAATAATAAAATAGTAATTTAAAAATAAATTAAAATTAAAAAAGAGAAAAATAAAGGATATTCAAAGTGGTAAGAAAGAAGTAAATCTTTCACTCTTTTCACCTGATGTCATACTATACAGAGAAAACCTGAAAGACTCCACCAAAAAACCACTGGAATTGATAAACATATTCAGTAATATCACAGGATACAAAATCAACATACAAAAATCTGTTGCATTTCTATATACAAATAATGAAGCAGCAGAAAGAGAAATTAATCAATCCCTTTTCTAATTGTACCCAAACAATAAGATACTTAGGAATAAACCTAACCAAGGAGGTGAAAGGCCTATACTCTGAAAACTATAAAATGCTGATGAAAGAAAATGAAGATGACACAAAGAAATGGAAAGACATTCCATGCTCTTGGATTGGAAGAACACATATCATTAAAAATGTCTGCAGTACCCAAAGCAATCTATATATTTAATGCAATACCTAGCATTTTTCCATCAGCATTTTTCACAGAATTAAAACAAACAATCTTAAAATTAGTATGGAGCCACAAAAGAGCCCAAATAGCCAAATCTGTCTTGAAGAAAAACAAAAGTGGAAGTATCACAACTCCAGACTTTAAGTTATATTACAAAACTGTAGTAACCAAAACAGTATAATACTGGCATAAAAATAGACACATAGATAAGGTAAGAGAATAGAAAACCCAGAAATAAATCCACAATTATATGGTTAGTCTACAACAAAGGAGGCAAAAATATGCAATAGGGAAAAGACTGTCTCCTCAACAAATGGTGCTGGGAAAATTGGAAATCTGCATGCAAAAATGAAACTGGACCACTTTCTTTCACCATACAAAAAAAAAATGAACTCAAAATGGATTAAAGACCCAAATGTGAGACCTGAGACCATAAAAATCCCAGAGGAGCACATAGTTAGTAATTTCTCTGACATTGACCCTAGCAAAATTTTTCTAGATATGTCTCCTGAGGCAGGGTTAATAAAAACAAAAATAAATTATTGGTACTACATAAAATAAAAACTTTCTGTACAACAAAATAAACAAGTAAAACAAAGCAAAACTAAAATTCAACCTATGGAGCAGGAGAAGAAATTTGCAATTGACATATCCAATAAAAGGTTAGTATCTGAAATGTATAAAGAACTTACGCAACACAACACTCCAAAAAACAAACAATCCAATTAAAAATGGGCAGAAGACATGAATAGACATTTCTCCAAAGAGGATATACAGATGGCCAACAGACACATGAAAAGATGCTCAACATTACTTATCATCAGGGAAATACAAATCAAAACCACAGTGAGCTATCAATTCACACCTGTCAGAATGGCTAAAATAAAAAACACAAGAAACAGCAGGTGTTGGTGATGATGTGGAGAAAGGAGAACACTCCTACAATGTTGGTGGGAATGCAAGGTGGTGCAGCTACTCTGGAGAAAAGTTTGGAGGTTTGGAGGTTCCTCAAAAATTTAAAAACAGAACTACCCTATGATGCAGTAATTGCAGTACTTGGTATTTACCCAAAAAATACAAAAATACTAATTCAAAAGGATACGTGAACCCTTATGTTTATAGCAGCATCATTTGCAATGGCCACATTATGAAAGCAGCCCAAGTATCCACTGATAGATGAATGGATAAAGAAGATATGGTATTTTATATATATATTATAATATATATAATGGAATATTATGCAGCCATACAGAATTGAAATCTTGCCATTTACCACAACATGGATGGAGCTAGAGAGCATAGTTCTAAGCAAAATAAGTCAGAGAAAGACAAATATAATTAACACTAATGTGGAATTTATGAAACAAAACAAACTTGCAATAGAAAAGAAGAGAGAGACAAACCAAGAAACAGATTCTTAACTATAGAGAACAAGCTGATGTTTACCAGAGGTGAGGTGGGTGGGGGGATGGGTGAAATAGGTGGATTAAAGAGTACACTTAGTGGGGTGCATGGGTGGCTCAGTTGGATAAGGGACCCACTCTTGATTTTGGCTTAGGTCATGATCACAGAGTCCTGGGTCAGGCTCTGTGCTCAGCTTGGGTCTGCTTGAGGATTCTCTTTCCCCCTCTGTCTCTCCCCCGACTCATGTGTGTGCTCTGTCTCTCTCTCTCTCAAATAAAAAAATCTTTAAAAAAAAATAGAGTACACTTATCATGATGAGCACTGAGGAATGCATAGAATTGTTAAATCTATATTACATACCTGGAGCTAATATAACATTATATGTTAACTATATAGGAATTAAAATTAAAAAAAAAACTCAGTAAGAAATAAAAAATAAAAACTCACAGATACACAAAACAGATTGGTGGTTGCCAGAGTTGGGGGGTTGGGGGAGGGCCAAATGTGTGAAAGTTGTAAAAAGGTACAAAAATCCAGTTAAAAAATAAATGTCTTGAGGATGAAGAGTACAGCCTGTTGACTGTTGATAGTTAATTAATACAGTAACACATATGTGAAAGTTGCTGAGAGTAAATTCCAATGTTCCCATTACATAAAAAAAATTCAGTGAGCTTGTATTGTGATTTATGTTAACTAGACTTATTTCACAATATGTACAAATATCAAATCATTATATTGCAACCTGAGACTAATATAATTTATGTCAATCAATTATACCTCAATAAAAACATTGAAAGTTTGGGCATCATGAGAATTGTTTTGGTGAAAAAAAATAAAATGTATTCCTAAGTATTTGTTTTTCAAGAGTTATGTAAATTGAATTGTTTTCTTAATTTAGTTTTGAGATTGAACATTACTACTATATGGAAATACAATTGATTTTGTGTATTGATCTTGTACAACCTTGCTGAACTAATTTATTAGTTCCAATAGATTTTTATGGTTTTATATGTAAAAGATCATGTTCTGTGCAACTAGAGATTGTTTTACTCTTTCTTTCCAAACTGTATACTTTTAATTTCTTTCTCTTCCCTAATTTCTCTGATTAATACTGCTATTACAGTGTTAAATAGAAATAACAAAAGCAGGGGTACCTGGTTGGCTCACTCAGTTAAGCATCTACCTTCAGCTCAGATCAGGATCCCAGGGTACTGGGATCGAGTCCTGCATCAGGCTCCCTACTCAGTGGGGAGTTTGCTCCTCCCTCTCCCTCTGCCCCTCCCCTGGCTTGTGTTCTGCTCTCTGTCACTCACTCTCCCTCACTCTCTGTCTCTCTCTCAAATAAGTAAATAAAATCTAAAAAAAAGAAAAAAGAAAGAAATGCCAAACACAGATATCTTGTTTTTATCCTGCTTTTAGGTAGAAAATTGTCTTTCCCTTTAAGCATGATGTTATCTATAAGATTTTCAGAGATCTCCTTTATCAGATTGAGAAAGCTCCCCTCTAATCCTAATTTGTTGAGGTCAAATACTTTATTTTTAAAGAAGATTATGAGGTTTTTGTTCTTTATTCTATTGCCATGGTTCCACTGATTGATTTTTACATGGTAAACCAACCTTGCATTTCTCACATAAATACCTCCTATTCATGCTTAAAAATCCTTTTTATATATTGTTAGTTTGCTAGTGTGCTGTGTTGAAGATTTCTATGTCTATATTCATAAGAGATATTGATCTGTAATTTATTTTCCTATAATGTCTTTTTCTGGCTTGGGTATCAAGGTAATAGACTGTCCTCATAGTATGAATTGGGAAGCATTCCTACATCTTTCATTTACTGGAAACATATTTTAATGATTGGTCTTAATTTCTTAATAAATATTGCATAGAATAATCAGTGAAATCATTTTGGCCCTGGGATTTTCGTTTTTTTAAATTACTAATACAATCACTTTGCTTGTTCTAGGCCTATTCAGATTTTCTATTTCTTCTTCAGTTGTTTTTGGTAGTTTTGTGTGTTTTTAGAAATTTGTCTATTTCATATGTTATTTTTGGCATACAACTGTTTATAGCATTTCCTTATAATACTTTTTTCCCTTAAAACTGGTGGTAATATCCCCCTTTTAATTTCTAATTCTGGTAATTTCAGTTTTCTCTCCCCCCACCCCTTTTCTGCTTGGTCAAATGTATGCCAAAATTTTTGGTGTTCTCTAAGCACCATCTCTTGTTTTCTTTGATTTTCTCCATTTATTTCCCATCTAATCTTTATTATTTCTTTCCCTCTGGTTGCTAGGGGTTAGTTTGCTTTTCTATTACTTGCTTCCTAAGGTGGAAATTTAGATTAATGATTTGAATTCTTTTAAAATATATATAGGCTTGTATCTATAAATTTCCCTCTAAGCATTGCTTTAGCTTCCTCCTATGCTGTGAACTGAATATTTGTGTTTCCCAACATGCACATATTGAAGCCTAACCCCTGAAGTGATGGTGCTGGGATGTGGGGCTTTGGAGAGGTGATTAATTTATGAGGGTAAAGCGCTCCTGAACAGGACTAGTTTTCTTTTAAAAGAAACGCCAGAGAAGACGTCTCACAGGTTTTGTGTTTTACGTTTTTGTTTTCATGCACATCAAAGTTTTTTTCTCATTTCTGTTATGATTTATTCTTTGGCCCATTGGCTATTTAGAACTGACTTGTTTAATTTACATATATTTGTGAATTTCCTAAAGTCCCTCTGTTATTAATTACTAATTTTTTTGACTTATTTTTTTTTTATTTTTTTTTCAGCATAACAGTATTCCTTGTTTTTGTACCACACCCAGTGCTCCATGCAATCCGTGCCCTCTCCAATACCCACCACCTGGTTCCCCCAACCTCCCACCCCCAGCCCCTTAAAAACCCTCAGATTG
>NW_019154165.1:3687363-3728031 GCF_002288905.1 Enhydra lutris kenyoni | reverse complement strand
TTCACGAGATTGGGAAAATTTTCATGAAGAACTTGTTCCACTATATCTTCTAGACTTCTTTCTTTCTCCTCCCCTTCAGGGATTCCAATAATTCTGACGTTGGAACATTTCATGTCATCATTTATTTCCCTGATTCTGTTTTCGTGGCTTCTAAGTTGTTTGTTCCAGGCTTCCTCCTGATCATTTCTCTCTATCTGTCCTCCAGATCACTAATTCTATCTTTTGTCTCAGTTACCCTAGCTTTGAGAGAATTTAGATTAGATTGGAACTCATTGAGAGCATTATGAACCTCATCCCTGGTAGCTTTTAGCTCTGCCCTAACATTGTGAACATCCTCTCTGGTCGCTTTCAATTCGGTCCTAATCAATTCCGTTTGGTCATCCATGGCTTTCTCCAACCTAACTATTGCCTGGATAATTGTTAGCCTGAATTCTCTTTCCGACATATTGTCTATGTTGATAGCTGTTAGCTCTGTTGCAGAAGGTCCATCCTCTGTATTTTTCTTCTGTTGGGCATTCCTCCTCCTAGTCATTTTGGTGAGAGATGACTGAACAGATGTAGCTGGATGTATTGGCCGTGGTGCAGTCAAGGTGCACCCTGGAACACTTCTGAGCAACAGGATTCTCCAACCAAATGAGAGAAAAAAGAGAAGAAAAAGAAAAAAAGAGAGAGAGAGAGACAGGAATGAAAGGGAGGATAAAAGAGAAGGTTCAGCCCAAATGGTCCCCAACTTAAGATTTATGAAGTATACAAACAAAAACAAACAAAAAGACTGATAAAAGTATATGACAAGAGAAAAAAATATATATATAAGCAAATAACGGAAGAACCTCGTCAAAAAGAACCCCAAGTGTAAGATTTATATACTATCAGGACAAACACAAAAACACAGAAACACTGGTGGAAGAAAAAGATGGGAGAGTGGTTATAAATTCTCAGTGTGGGCGAGGAAGGTTGTTTTGATTCTTCCTGGATGTATCTTGATATCTTTGTTAAAGGACTCAACTTTCCTAAGATAAAGGGGGATTAAAAATTGGTTTACCTATAGGGGTAGTATTGATTGGGGAAAGGGGATTACTTTGAAGTTTAACTCTATATGAATATCAGAAAATAGAAATAAAAAAGGAATAAACTAGACTAAACTAAACTAAAATTAAAAAAAGAAATTTAAATAATAGAAATGCAAAAGAAAAACAGGTGTATGTATCGAAAAGTTCAGGTTAGAAGGTTGTTATGGAATTTGATGTACTGGACAGCTCACTGTGATGGTAAATAGGTTAAAAAGTATCTATATAAAAAAATGAGCCAAAATAATGGGAGCAAATTAAAAATAAAATTTGTCCTATGAAGTAGTGGTGGTTGTTCTCTTGTAGATTTTTTTTTTCTTTCCTGGTTGGTTTTCTGGGGGAGGGGCCTGCCACGTGTGTTTTCAGTCAATGATGTTCCCTGAGTTAAGTCCTCCAATCCCCCTCAGAGGGGTGGGCTCTGAGGAAACTGGTTTTTTCAGGCTTTTGTTCCCTGGAGGTTTTTATGTTTGTTCACTTTTATTTTTTTTCTCTCGCCTTGACCGCTTTTGATGGTTTTTGTAGGTTTAGAGGAAAGCAAACTGCACCCTGACCTCCCTCTCAGAGAGAAGCCTCAGTCTGGCTGCAGAGCCCATATAAATTTCCCCTTGGCCACTGGCAGAGCAGGTTCCGAGTCGCGGTCCCTGGGGACGCAGGATCTTCTGCTTGTACCCAAAACCATGGCAGCGGCGGCTGTCTGGGCAGTTCCAGACTGCCAGAGAGGTTCCAAGCAGCGATCGCACACTGAGATTTTCCCGCTGGCCCGGGCTGGGAGTGCCTGGTCTTTCTGGGTCTAAGAGTGCCGGACTTCCGCGCACCTCTCTGAGGGGAGGCTGTGGGTCGCGCGCACGCGTCTCAGGCTCTGAGATCGGGGCGCAGGTCCGAAAGCACCAGGCTGGCCCTTCGCGCACCTCTCTCAGGGGAGAGTTTGGGGCGTGCGTCTCAGGCTCTGAAACAATGGCGCGGGTCTAAGAGCGCCGGGTGGGCCTTTGTACACCTCTCTCAGGGGAGGGTGAGGGGCGGGCGGGTCTTAGGCTCTGTAGCAGGGCTCGCGCGTTCTGCTGTCTGGCATGGCTCCCAGCCCCTCACAGGAGCAGGACCCCACGCGTTCTCGGGTGCGCTGGTGGCTCAGGGACCAAGACCTGGTTTCTCCGTTGCACTCTCTCTAGCTCAGCACCAGGGGAGGCTGTCCTGGGTCCGGGGACTTAAGCCCCTGTCCCTAGCCGCCCCGATACCCCCACAATTTCCCCTCCCCCGCGATCCTTTGCTCTTTTGGAGTGCTTTCAACCAGTCTCCAAGTTAATGCTGGTCCCCAGATGCAGGGCACTCTCCTATTAGGGGTATTACTTTCCAACCGGTCGCCTCTGGTGGCTCCCTCCCCCTTTTGTTTATCTTCCGATATCAGTCCGCCTTTCCCACTCCACTTTATCTGCCCACTGGCATCTTCTGCCCCTGTAGAGATCCAGACGTGTATAATTCTGATCTCAGGCTGATTTCCGGGGTGATCGGAGTTCTTTGATAGGTAATCAGCTCACTTTAGGGTACAGGTTGAAAAGGCGCCTCATCCTACTTCCCTGTCATCTCGTCTCCCCAACATTAATTACTAATTTTATTGAATGCCTCATATTTAGTAGAGACAAATATTCTGATTTTGTCGTGTGGAGTTTTCTAGAAGTTATAGTTGGTCCATAGTATTGTTGAAGTCTTCTATTTCCTTGTTGATCTTCTATCTAGTTGTTCTATACATAAGTAAAAGTGGGGTACCAAAGTCTCCAATTAATATTGTTTTTCTGTTTCTTCAATTCTGTCAGTTTATGTTTCATGTATTTTGGGGCTTCATTTTTAAACACGCCTATGTTTAAAATGATGATATCTTCTTGATGGATTGATTCTTTCATTATTATTAAATATCTTTTTTTATCATTACTAACAATCTTTGTCTTATCTATTTCATCTGATATTAATATAGCCAATCCAGGTCTCTTGATTAGTGTTTGCATGGCATATCTTTTGATTGTTTTACTTTCAGCTTATTTGTGTTTTTGAATGTAAAGTATGTCTGTTATAAACAGCACATAGTTGCATCATGTTTCTTTGTCCATTCTGCAGATCTCTGCTTTTGATTAAAGTGTTTAAACCATGTTTATTTACTGTATTAATAAGGTAGAATTTACATCTGCAATTTTGCTTTGTTCCATGTGCATTTTATGTCTTTTTTATCTAGTCCTCCATTACTGCTTTCTTTTTATGTTAAATTAGTGTTTTCAGTGTATAATTTTTAACTTCCTTGTCCTCTCCTTTACTATGCTTTTGAATTATTTTCTTACTTTTTGCCCTGGAGATTACAATTCACAACTTAATTTAAAACAATCTATTTTAGATTAATATCTACTTAATTTCAGTAGTATAGGAAAATGTTAGACTTTCATAAAATAGAGCTCCTACTCTGTTCTGCCTCTTTGATTGACTTCTGATTTCACTGTGGTTCACTTCAATTGGCTTCTGATTTCACTGTGATTGTGGGTCATTTGGAGCTGAAAAGGGTATTGGTAATAGGGTAAGTTAAAATGCCACAAAATATGTTGTTGTTAGTGAGAGTCAGTCTTCTGAAATAAACACTCCTCTAAGTACTGAAGAATTCTAGTTTATGTCCAAATATCTGAAAAAAAGTAAATTCTGATCATTTCTGCTCGTATTCTTATTGATTTCATGGCAGAAATAATTTCTGGTGTCCCTTACTCTGCCATTATGGATGACATTACTCTTAGTAGCCCTGCTTTAAAAATCTTTTGTCTTGCTCTCACCACTGCACTAAGGAAAAAAGTTCAAAATCCTTAACTTTACCTTAAGGCCCACTAAGATCTGGCTCATTATTATCTTTCAGCTTCATTTCTCACTCCTTTGTACTCTATTTGCAGACAATGTTGAAATTATTTTTTCTTCCAAGTATTACATTCTCTTTTATTTCTGAGCTTTTGCTCACTGAATTCCCCTCCCCCCATTTGGTGTGCTCTCTTTACCCCATTTTCATCTGGTTAACTCCACATAGATTAATAAGTCCATTCCCCTCTGTCTTGTCTCTGTCCACTCCATTAGCACTTAACATGTGTTGTGATTATTTTGGCAATGTCTGCTTTTCTATTAGACTATAAGCGCTGGGAGGATGTGCCTGTGTTGTTCACAATTTCAGTCACTTCGTAGATGCCCAGTAAATATTTGTGTGTGAATGAATGATATCCTTGCTATATAGTTGAGGCAACTAAAGCTCAAAAATGTTAAGTATTTACCCAATGTCACTCATGTGGTACATAGCTGAGGTATGTTTTGAACCTGTATCTGATTTCAGAGCTAATGTTTGTTCCTCTCTGCCATTCTGCTTCTACATGGCCTCTATCAGGTGGGTTGACTGCAGGTCCTTGTGAAGTCAAATTTAACTCTCTGGGAGTAGGACAAATTCTATTCTTGCCTGGGCAAAACAGTTCTTGGTTTTTCTTAGTTCTTGGTTTTTCTCAGTGTCCCCTTTCATTGGGAAAAGTTCTGGCTGCGCAAAACTGACAAATGACCAGCACTGAGATGAGAGCTAGCCTGCTAGCACAAGAGACTCTTACCACATCCTTTCTCTGCATCATCACACTGCTGAACAGAGTCAGATCCAGAATTGAAAGGAGAGCTAAGAAGTGTAATGGCCAAGATAATAAAGTCTGTATCCTTAGTGAGAGAGGCAGGACATGTATAGGATGCTTTGTAAGGTAATGAAGGAAGACACAAGAAGGGAAATGTTCAATCCCCTTTGACCCCCTGCTTCTGCCATCACCATTCTATATATTACTGATGCTCTAGTTTAGAATTACAATCCAGAGGTTTTTCTCCAAAATTCATATTACTGCACCCTTTTACTGATATAACATTGTTGACAATCCATTCTTTCTTGGTTGTTGATTCTTCTGTGAGCTACATGACACAGCTTCATATTAGTGAGCTTTTGTTGCATTTCTCTGCCTGTGCCTTCTCTGTATTCTTTAGGATCTTCTCTTGTTGACCTTCAGAGTAATTGTTTAAAAGCACCAGTTTTGATGCTGGGTATATGTGGAAAGTGAGACTGAAGACATGGGTGTTGAGAGTCTCTATTCTCTAGAAGAGCTAACTACTTTCTGTAGGGAGTAATTCTCCATTCCTGGTTTCCAGGAGAAGGAATTTCCTAAACATTTCTCCTCTCTTCCCATAACTCTAATTGGTGAGTTTGGAAGGAGAAACCAAGCAGGTAAGTCTAGGCCCTTCCTCTCTCCTTCTAGGGAGGGTCCTGCCCATAGAGAAAGCATGCTCTCAATGGATCTCCACCATGCAATCACCTTAGCAGAATAGGCCCTGCCTTTATGGGAGGCCTGGGATGGATGGTCTAGCATTGCAGACAACTGAGTGGGTGAACTCTCTAACTCTAGGCTTCAGTGTTAGGAAACCAATTTAGCCTCATATTAAATTTCAAATTTATGGATATAAAGATGCTGTTTTGTTGTGCATATGCTTTTCTTCTTTGTCTCAATTGTCTCCTTTGTCAATTTCTCAAATGATTCAGATATAAGGCAGAGAACACAGGTACTAGGATTTCAGTCCTGTCACCCTATTATCTTCTAACAACTTATTCACTCCTACTCTTAGCAGTCAGCTAAGCAGTCTAACAACTTCTTCATTCCCATTCTAAGCAGTCAGCACTTCCAAAAAATTGGAAGATTGTTCTCTAAAGAATTGACAAACTCCAAAAAAAGTAAATGCCTTCATTTTCTGACATTTGGGGTTTCCTAGTATATTGTCCAGCTCATCCCCCTTCATCCTAAAAGGAAGCTTGTCGATCAACAAGGCCCTCCCCCTAGCTCCTAACCGGATTTTTAAAATGCTTCTTTATTTTTATTTTTAAATTAATTCATATTTACAGAAAAGTTACAAAAATGCTAAAAAAAATTCCTGTATACTCTTCACTCACATTCCCCAAAGTGTTAACATTTTACCATATTTGCTTTGTCTTCTCCTATCTATCTACATTTACATTTATCTACCTAAAAATTTATATATATAATTTTAAACCATTTGAGAGGAAGTGACAGGCATGATTCCACTTTACTCTTAAATACTTCAGTACCAGTTCCATAAGAACAAAGATATTCTCATATAACTGCAGTAGAATTATCAAAACCATGAAACTAACATTGATGTAATACTATTATCTAATCTATAAACTGTATTCAGTTCATACTGATTGATTCACTAATATATTTATAGCAGAATGAAAATAAAATTTTTATTCTGATCCAAGATCTGATCCAGTCCCCCTTAATTAGGATCAGTTTCCCCCATCTTTCTTTTTCTTTCTTGACAGGCACTTAAAATTTTTGGAGCGTAGAGGCCATTTATTTTGTAAAATGAATATTCCTTACCTTCAGTTTCTTGATGTTTCCTCAAGATTAAATTTGGCTTATGCATTCTTATCGAACATTTTGCAGAGGCAATGTTTTATCTTTCTCAGGTCATCATATAATCAGGTATGTAATTTCTGTCTCATTACTGGTAATGTTTACTTTCATGTTTGTTTTAAGGTGTTGTTGGCCAAGTCTGTCCACTATTAAGTTCCTACATTTCTCTTTGTAGATAATAACTAACTTCTGGGGAGATACTTTGGGCTATGTAAATATCCTGTTTTGTATTATATCACATTTTTACCTACTAGTTTCAGCATCCATTGATGATTCTTGCCTAAAACAATCATTACTATAGTGGTTGCCAAATAACGTTTTTCTAATTCCAGCATTTCTCTTACATTTATTAGTTGGCATTCTATTATAAAGAAAAGCTTTTCCGTCTCCATTTATGCATTAATTTATATCAGCATGGGTTTGTGGATTGTCACATATTTTATGGGTTATATTTTATTACTTTTGTTATTTATTTTGATACTCAAATTTTCTCAGTAGGAGCCCCCTTCAAACTGGCTCCTGTGTCCTTTTGACATGTCTCCAACATTCTTTGAGCATATCCTTACTTTTTGGCACTCCAAGATATTTCAGGCTCGTTTTGTATTTTTTTTGCTCCAACTCTGAAACCAGGCATTTCCTCATTTTTTCAGTTTTTATTTAAATTTTGGTTAGTTATACTTCAACATCATAAAGGCCATATATGAAAGATCCACAGGTAATATCATCCTCAATGGGGAAAACTGGTGCTTTTCCTCTACAGTTAGGAGCAAGACAGAGATGTCCATTCTCACCATTAATACTTAACATAGTACTGGAATTCAGCCTCAGCAATCAGACATTGAAAAGAAGTAAAAGACATCCTAATCAGCAAGGAAGAAGTCAAACTTTGACTATTTGCAGACATCATGATAATTTATGTAGAAAACCCAAAAGACTCCCTAAAAATTGCTAGAACTAAATATATGAATTCAGCAAAGTCACAGGATATGAAATCAATGTACAGAAATCAGTTGCATTTCTATACACCAATAATGAAGCAACAGAAAAAGGAATCAAGGAATTGATCCCATTTACAATTGCACCAAAAACCATAAGATACCTAGGAATAAACCTAACCAAATAGACCAATGATCTGTACTCTAAAAACTATAGAATGGTTATGAAAGAAATTGAAGAAGACACAAAGAAATGGAAAAACATTCCATGCTCATCAATTGGAAGAACATGTATTGTTAAAATGTATTTACTGCCCAAAGCAGTCTACATATTTAATGCAATTTCTACCAAAATACCATCAGCATTTTTCACAGAGCTAGAATAAACACCTAAAATTTGTATAGAACCACAAAAGACCCTGAATAGCCAAAGCAACTCTGAAAAAGAAAAACAAAGCTGGAGGCATCATGATTCTGGACCTCAAGCTATATTATAAAGCTGTAGTCATCAAGACAGTATGGCACTGGCACAAAAAGAGACACATATAGATCAATGGAACAGAATAGAAAATCCAAAAATGGACCCACAACTATATGGTCAACTAATCTTCGACAAAGCAGGAAAAAATGTCCAATGGGAAAAAGATACTCTCTTCAACAAATGGTATTGGGAAAACTAGACAGTAACACACAGATGAAACTAGACCATCTTCTTAACACCATGCACAAAAATACATTCAAAATGGATTGAAGACCTAAGTGTGAGCTAGGAAACCATAAAAATCCTAGAGGAGAACACAGGCAGCAACCTTTTTGATCTCAGCAACTTCTTACTAGACACATCTCCAGCGGCAAGGGAAACAAAAGCAAAAATGAACTATTGGGACTCCACCAATGTAAAAAGTCTTCTGCATAGTAAAGGAAACAACAGAACTAAAAGGTGGCCTATAGAATGGAAGAAGATATTTGCAAATGACATATCTGATGGGTTTGTATCCAAACCCATCTGATTGGGTTTGTACCCAAAATACAGAAAGAATTTATCAAACTCAACACCCCCCAAAATCAAATAAGCCAGTTAAGAAATGGGCAGAAGATAAGAATAGACATTTTTCCAAAGAAGACATCCAGGTGGCTCACAGACACATGAACAGTTGCTCAACATCACTCATCATCAGGGAAATACAGATCAAAACCACAGTGAAATACCACCTCCCATATGTCAGAATGGCTAAAATTAACAACATAGAAAACAACAGGTGTTGAGGATGTGGAGAAGGGGGAACCCTCTTACAATGTTGGTGGGAACATGACGTGGTAGAGCCACTCTGGAGAACACTATGGAGGTTCCTCAAAAATTTAAAAATAGAACTACCCTACTATCCAGGAATAGCCTACTATTATTTACCCAAAGGATACAAAAATACAGATTCAAAGGGGTACCTTCACTCTGACGTTTATAGCAGCATTATCAATGATAGTCAAACCATGGAAAGAGCCCAAATGTCCATCGACTGATGAATGGATAAAGATGTGGTCTATATATACAATGGAATATTACTCAGCCATCAAAAAGAATGAAATCTTGCCAATTGCAATGATGTGTATGGAGCTAGAGGTGTGTTATGCTAAGTGAAAGAAGTCAGTTAGAGAAAGACAAATACCATATGATTTCACTCATATGTGGAATTTAAGAAACAAAACAGGTGAACATATGGGATAGGGGGAAAAGGAGGAGGGAAACAAACCATAAGAGACTCTTTTTCAAAAGACTTTATTTATTCATTTGAGAGAGAGAAAGACAGAGCTCAAGCAGGAGGAGAGGCAGAGGGAGAGGAAGACGCAGACTTCCCGCTGAGTTGGAAGCCTGACATGGGGCTCAATTCCAGGAGTTGTAGATCATGACCAGAGCCAAAGGCAGGTGCTTAACCATCTGAGCCACCCAGGTGCCCCCAAACCAGAGAGACTCTTAATGACAGAGAACAATCTGAGAGTTTATGGAGGGATGTGGTTGGGATGGGCTAGATGGGTGATGGGTATTAAGGAAGGTACTTGTTATGATAAGCACTGGGTGTTGTATATAAGTGATGAACCACTGGGTGTTGTATATAAGTGATGAACGACTGAACTCCACTCCTGAAACCAATATTGCACTGTATGTTAACTAACTAGAGTTGAGATTTTTAAAAAAAATTCCAAGTAGTTAACTTACAGTGTGATATCAATTTCAGCTGTACAATATAGAGATTCAACACTCCCATACAACTATACAGTACCTGTTGTTCATCACAAGTGCACTCCTTAATGCCCATCACCTATTTCATCCATCTCCCTACCCACCTCCCCCCTAGTAACCATCAGTTTGTTCTGTATAGTTAAGAGTCTGTTTCGTCGTTTGTCTCTCTTTCTCTCTTTCTTTCCAGTTGCTCAACAGATTTTAGCCATTCTGACAGATGTGAAATGAAAACTACTACTGTAGCTTTGATTTTCCTAGTGATGCATGATGTTGAGTATCATTTCATATGTCTGTTGGCCATGTGTATGTATTCTTTGGAAAAAATCTATTCATGTTTTCTACTCATTTTTAATTGGATTATTTGCTTTGTGGGTGTTCAGTTTTATAAGTTCTTTCTATATTTTGGATACTAATGCTTTATCATATATGTCATTTGCAATTATCTTTTCCCATTCTGTATGTTTCCTTTTAGTTTTGTGGATTGTTTCCTTTGTTGTTCAGAAGTTTTTTGTCTTGATGAAGTTCCAATAGTTTATTTTTGCTTTTGTTTCCCTTGTCTCAGGGGATATATCTAGAAAGAAGTTGCTGTGGCTAGGGTCAAAGAGGTTACTCCCTGTGCTCTTCTCCAGAATTTTTATGGTCTCACATTTAAATCCTTAATCTATTTTGAATTTATTTTTGTGTATGGTATAAAAAAGTAGTTGAGTTTCATTCCCTTGCTTGTTGTTGTCTAGTTTTTCCCAACACCACAGAGACTCTCTTTTTCCCATTGGATATTCTTTCCTGCTTTGTTGAAGATTAATTGACCATATAGTTGTGGGTTTATTTCTGGGTTTCCAATTCTGTTCTATTGATCTAGATGTCTATTTTTGTGCCAGTACCATACTGTTTTGATCACTGCAGCTTTGTAATATAACTTGAAGTCCAGAATTGTGATACCTCCAGCTTTGCTTTTCTTTTTCAAGGTTACATTAGCTCTTCAGGTCTTTTGTGCATTTCTTCATTTTTAATGGACGATGAAATAAATACAGATGAAGCTCTCAGAAGATGGAGCTAGAATAGATGCATGTATAGACATCTATTAAAAATCCTACTGTTACTTCCAATTGCAACTTAACACCATATGGTTCATTCTAACCATCTTCCTTTCCATATTTATAACTCCCTTCTTTAATAGTGAAAATTTTGGCTCCCATTTTACATGATATATTTACTAATGTGCTGAATCCTAGAACACATATAAAGTATTTTTGGAAATAACAAATCATACCACTGTATGTCTATAGCCTGAGGATATACAGTAAAAATGCTGTGTTTAAAGTTGGTTAGGTAGTTCTTTATTTCCTTATTCACTGGGGTTATGCTTTTTTTTGAAATGTAATTAGGTTTATTTGTTTCTGTTTGTTTGTCATTTTTTACTTTCCATTATCTTTGTTGATTTTATTTATTCCTAATGAGATTCTTAATGCCCCATGATAAAATGTGAATGGAAAATCAAGGATCCCCAGACACATAATCAATATTTCCAACAGTAAATATACAGGACAGATAAACAAAGAGATTATTCTAGAAGAAACAGTAAAAATTCAGGAAATAAAAGTGCACTTAGGCTCTGTCTCTTCAAAGTCATTTAAAAAATGCATTTAGAATAGAAAAGCATATTAATAAGAAAGAGAGCTCCTGGAATTTAAAATTGTATTTTTAAATTCCAAAAAATCAGTAGAGGAATTGGTGGACAAGTCAAAAAAAATCGCCCAGAAAGGAGAAACAAAAGATAAAGATAAAGAAAACATAGGAGGGAAAAAAAGATAAGGGCCATAAGGGAAATGATCCAAGAGACTCATTATTTAAATAAATGGGATAGCATAAAAAAGAGGAGAGAAGGTGTAGTCAAAATATAATCAGAGAAATAATTTAAAAAATTTTCTCAGAGGCAAGGGACATGAGTCCCTAAATTAAAGGGTACAGCGAATGTCCTCCCAAGGAATGAAAAGAAGCCCCATGCCTAACCACAGTATGACAAAATTTCAAAACATTAAGGAGAAAGAGGAGATCCTAAAAGCTTTCAGAGTATAAATCACCCACAGGTCACATGCAAAGGAATAAGAAGCAGAATAACCTTAATATTCTTATCAAAAAGTTCTGCATTCTAGAAGACAATGAAAAGAAAAAAATGGAAAAAAAATAGAAGACAATAAAGCAATACCTTGAAGTAATTATGAGAGACAATGTTTCATACCAATAATTCTATACCTAGCAAAACTATACATTAAGTATGATTGTAGAATAAAAGACATATTCAGACTCCTTAAGACTCATAAAATTAAGCTCACACACTTTTTTTTTTTTTAAGATTTTATTTATTTATCTGACAGAGATCACAAGCAGGCAGAGAGGCAGACAGAGAGAGAGGAGGAAGCAGGCTCCCTGCTGAGCAGAGAGCCCGATGCGGGGCTCGATCCCAGGATCCTGAGATCATGACCTGAGCCGAAGGCAGCGGCTTAACCCACTGAGCCACCCAGGCGCCCCGCTCACACACTTTTTATTGGAAAATTTCTTAGGATGTGCTCCACCAAATGTGTGCTCCTTCTGGTACTATAGCTATCAGACAATTCCTAATGGAGCTAAGTTGGAGCATGGCAAACCACCACCATAGGTGAGCTATAAAGAACATTTTGAACAGACAAGTCAAAAAGACATTTAAGATTGTGATGAAGACAAGTTATGGAATGGCTTTTTATAGAGACCTTGGTGAACAAAAGTCCCACTTGCTTATATTGAACAAATACCATGTTACTTCCATGGAGAGATAGACTGCAGTGCTTCTCAAACTTAAGTAAGCATAGGAATCATCTGTGGATCTTGTTAAGTGCAGATTCTGATTCAAAGAATCAGAATGGGTTGGGTCCTAAGACTCTATTTCCAACATGTCCCTAGACACTTCAAAGAACAATGAGTAGATAACCGCTTTGGGATCACATCCCCTGGAGATGATTACTCTTCTCTGAGACAATGGGCTGACTGCATACTTTGTTTCTCTACTTTAATTCTAAGTCAGAGCCTGGTAGTAAAAAGAAAGAGCACAGGGCCCTACTCTGGCCAAGGAAGTGGTGGCAGAGCAGCAGCATAAAAAGACCAAGGTCATATAAGGAAATTTCCTACCCATGGAACCCTCCCCTTTCCTAATTTTTGAAGGTCCCAACCAGCATGGGCTGAAGCAGGGAATTGAGAGGAATAAACTCATTACCATCTCACTTGCCCAGCTGCCTTGGTTAGTTCATTCGTGTCCTCATTGATTCATGAATCCATCTAACAATCAATTCACTCAGTAAGCATTTACTGAGTCCCTTCTCTGTGCCAAGCCTTGTGATGAGCACATTCATTCAAAAGTGAATCGGATATAGCCTCATCCCTCAAAGGACTCACGTCTAATGGGAAAGATAGACACATTAAAAAATAGCAATTTAGTGTGATATATTTCATAATAAAACGTGAGAAAAATGAAATATATTCATGAAGGACGGGTGTTCTGGGTATAGGTTGATGGTGAGAAAGACTTCATAGAGAAAAAGGTAACACTTAAAATGGGACTTGGCGTATGAGTATTTGTCATGCAGATATGGTAGTGACTGCACTCCAGGCAGAGGAACCAACATGCACAAAGGCATATACTGGTGTATTGAGGCAACTATCAATTGCTGAATATGGTGTGTATTAGTTAGGATGCTTTCAATTGCAGCTAAGTGGATATTCAACTAAAAGTATCATGAACACAGGAACAATAATTAGTTTATTATGTCACATGACAAAAAGTCCAAAAGAAGTTGGTTCCCAGGCAGGTTCAGTGGTTCAATATTGTCAACAAGGTGCTAGAGGCTTTCTTATCCTTCTGCTTTACCATCCTTATTTTTTCAATGTCTTCTGGATTGTAAGATGGTTATCATGTCACATGCAAGCACAACCACATCCAGTGAAGAACAAGAGGACCACTTCAATCTTCATGTGTCCCTTTATTAGGCAGGAAAACCTTTCACTGAAGCTCTCCATCAGATGTCTCTTCCAGTCCTCTGCCCTTGCTCTCTGTGCAAGGAGGCTGGGAAAGTGAGTATATTGCATTTTTAGCCTTTACAACAAGATGCTCTACCACAAGGAAGGAATGGTGGGAACAGAACCTGAAGAAGCCAGGTTCTGAAGGCCTCATATGCCTAAGAATTTTCCATTTTCTCCTACAGACCATTTGAGATAAATTGGATCAGAAGAGTAATATAATCAAATCTGCATTTTGGAAGATAACATTGCTATATAAGCACATAGGAAGAATCTGGAATGGTAGATGTCAACTGATACTAATAATTATCTCTGAAGAGGGGAGTGGGATTGGCAGAAATGAAGGGGAATATGCACATTTTACTCTTTAGCAGTGGTCCTCAACAGGGGAAGATTTTGCCCGCAGGGGATATGTGACAATGTCTCCACTTTTTTTTGTAGTCATGGGTAGGAAAGTGCTATGGGAAATTAGTGGACAGAGGCCAAGAATGTTGGTAAACATTCTACAAGGCATGGGACAACTCCCACAACAAAGAAGAATCCAGTCCAAAATGTCAGTGGTGCCAAGGCTGAAAGACTGGTTATAGACATCTATTTATTATTTCGATTTTTTACTGCAAACCTATATTCATGTAGTATTTGTGTTTTAAAGATGTTTAGGGGCAATTGAATGGTTTATTCAGTTAAGTAGTTGACTCTTGATTTCAGCTCAGGTCATGATCTCAGGGTCCTGGGATTGAGCCCTGCATCAGGCTGTGTTCAGCGTGGAGTCTCTTTGAAAATTCTCTCTTCCTCTGCCCCACCCTCTCACACTTTTTCTCAAATAAATAAATCTTTTTTTTAAAAGATTTTGTTTATTTATTTTGACAGACAGAGATCACAAGTAGGCAGAGAAGCAAAGAGAGAGAGGAGGAAGCAGGCTCCCTGCTGAGCAGAGAGCCGGATGCGGGGCTCGATCCCAGGACCCTGAGATCATGACCTGAGCCGAAGGCAGAGGCTTTAACCCGCTGAGCCACCCAGGCGCCCCTCAAATAAATAAATCTTTTAAAATGTTTAAAATATTATTTCATAAACCAAAATTCACAAGCATTTGTTGGAAAGCAAATGGGAAGGGTGGAAACTAGAGATGAGTAGACCAATTAGGAAGCTATTGAAATATTTAATTCAATGGTTTTCATTTTCTTTCTTTTCCCTCCCCCAATCCTCCCTCCCTCCCACACCTCTTTCCTTTCCTCCCTCTGTCTTTCTCTTTCTTTTGGCAGTTGGAACACTTTATTTCAGAGAAATTTTCCTGGACCCCAGTACATCTATCAAGGAATCAATCAATCAAGCAATCAGCACTGCTCTGGTTGAAGCAGGAATGGGGTCTAGAACCCTAGTTTTTGATGCTCTCCCTCTCCCCTCATGGTGGCTTGATATACTTCTACAGAGTACTTAGAATGACCCCAAATAGAGGCTGAGGCCTGGCCTAGGTCAAGGATGGTAGAGATGGAGAGGCTGAGAAGATTCAAGAGTTAAATGTGTGTAGTATGTTTGTCGGACCAATCATGATAATAACTCAGATAGCTAATTACAAACTGTTACAGTTTTGTCAATAGGAAGTGGCATATTTTGGGCCACTTCTAATTTCTAATTTGCTACAAATAACTTTTACCATTTAACACTGAGGAAAGGAAAAATAAATGACAAACTAAGAGAGATATTTAACAGACAGAACTGATGAAACACAGTAATTGGATATTAGAATAAGAGAGAGAGAAAGCTTGGAGGATTCCCAGGTTTCTGGCTTGTATTACTGAGTATATAGGGAAGCTATTCATTAAGGTGAGGAATATAGGAAAGGGCAAAATTATGAGTTCAATGTTAGATGTGTTGCATTTGAGGTGCCTGTGACAAATTCAGGCAGATGTGTTGAGTAGGCAATTAGATGTATGGGTCTGAAGCTCAGGGAGAGGTCTGACCTAAAGACAAATATTGGGAATCATCAGGAAGGAAATGGTGAAACCTTGGAATTAAGTGAGATTATACAGGAAGAGTAGAGTGATCCTAGGATAGAACTGTAGAGAAAAGCAGTAGTTAGGGAATAGGCAGAAAAGGAGGTCTCCCTAAAGGACATGGGGAAGGATGAACCAGAAGCAAAGAGGAGAATAATGAAAATGCGAGTCTTCAATGGAAGAAAAGTGTTTCAAGAAAGAGAAAGTGAAAAAAAAAAAAGAAAGAAAAGAAAAAGAAAGAGAAAACAATAGTCAAATTCAGTGGAGATGTCGAATTAAAAAATGAATATAAAGTAAGTTTCCTTGGTTTCTCTCTCAAGGCCCTTTGTGAAACATATGGAGATGAAAAACCAAAGATAGGAATACCTGAGTGACTCAGTCATTGAGCATCTGCCTTTGGCTTGGGCCATGATCCCAGGGTCCTGGGATCGCGTGCCCCACATTGGGCTCCCTGCTTGGCAGGAAGCCTGCTTCTTCCTCTTCTCCTGCTTGTGTTCTCTGTCTCACTGTGTCTCTCTCTATCAAATAAATAAATAAATAAAATATTTAAAAGAAAAGAAAAGAAAAACCAAGGATAGAAAATTTTCAAGACCTACTTTGTTAGAAACTGTCCCAAACAATTCAATTAAAAGTAGCATAGGCAAAAAAGTGTAATGCAGGGTTGAACAACCAAACCTCATGAGAGGCAGGGATACAGCTGGACCTCAGGAACAACTGGAATCAAGTCTTTGCACACTGCCAAGACTTGAATCCACTGTATCTCAGTAATAAGTTTATCTCTACATATAATCTTCATTATCTCCAAATGCAGACTGGCCTTCTTCACATGATAGCATGGCCTCTGTGCCTTGTATAACTAGAGAGTGACAATCCCTTTCCCAAGCTCCAGTTTGAAAAGCTAAAGGGTAGAATTTGCTAATCCATAATTAAGTAAGCCAGCCATCCCTAGATTCATCTCTGGGTCAATAAGCTATTATCAGGAAGTATGTTTTAGAAGGGAATGGTAGTACTGGGTATCTAAGAATATAACAGGTTCCATTAAAAAATGGAGAGTAGAACATTTCACAGAAGAGGGAAAATTGCTGAGCAGGCAAAGCAACTGAGCATGAGAGATTAGTGAGGGGTCCCTGAAGTCTTTCAGCTCCTGAGATTTCACATGCTTCCCTCTATATTTTCTTTTTTCCCAATGGAGCCAAGTCTGAACACAAACATGGACACAGGAGGCCATGTGGTATCTCTTAAGCCTGATAGTCCTATCCTAATCCCTGTACCCCTTGGTCTTTATCTCCAAATGCCAAGGAAGGAGACTGAATGGCTTATATTTTTGATGTTTCCAGATCAACTCCCTCTCTTCCTGAGCTCTTCTTTCTCAGTGGGGAAGCAATCAGTCCCCCTCCCCACAATGGCCCACCTACTGTAGCTTGGTCTCCTTCTCTGTGGACCTCAGCTAAGCCCAAGGAACCCACATCATCTTACCACTGTGACCCATCTCATCCTACCACTGTGACAGACGCACTCATCTTTGATGCCAAAATGACCTGACTTGCCAGACAATTAGGCCATACTGGACTGCCTAATTTCAAATTAAAGGATTCTAGAAGGAAATGTGATGGAATCTACACTTAATAGTAATGACACATTTCCATAGTATTTTCCAATTAAAAAAAAATCCTCATGCATAATGGAATTGTATCTGTTTGTATACTTAAAATCATATGTGAGTTTTACATTTGATTTAAATGTTTAACTTAATAGAAGTTCATGTTAAAGCCGAGCTGCTTTCATAAAGAGTCTCATTTTTGTGAAAATAAGTATAAATATGTTGAAAAGTACAATGCTGTCCTTGTCTCAGTTAACCTATGCCATTGCCAGCTTAGCTGTTCAGGCTAAAGATGAGTATCTCCCTCTATTTGCATGGCACTTTACAGATCTCTGATACTTTTACACCCACCATTTCGTTTGATTTAAAAAATATTTTTAGCAGGTGGACAGGACAGAAATTATTATCCAGATTTCTCATAAGGGGAAACTGAAGCATGGAGACATGCAGAGATTTGCCCAAGATTACTCAGCTATAAGGGACTGAGCTGGGATTACATCTATTGCCTCTAAGCCTAGGGCTTCTTCCCTTCCAATACAAATGTCTGTTCTGTTTCTGAGACTAGATTGATTGCAAGCTCTTTGAGGGCAGGATTGTGTCTTATTTATTTTGGGTAAACCCATATGGCTGATGCTCAAAAAAATTGGTGACTGACTGATTTATCAAATGAGGCCCAGATTCACCTGCTTCTGAAAGCTGAGGGGCACAGTGCTGGAATTTATGAGAAATTTATGAGAAATTTATGAGAAAAGTAGCCTCTCCATCTATTGCTTGGCCTTGCCACCAGGGGTCAGCACTAGTGCTCCGGGATCCAGAAACTAGGGCAGCAGGAAGGAGAGAGGAAAGACAACAGTAACTTTGAACTTCTGTTCCTAATGGCTAGTGAGGGGACTCCCATTGCCCGTGGGAAGAACCAGTCCACCACATGCACTGAGCCCTGACCTGAGCCAGGTAGGATGTGACAGAATCCAGGGTTTTTGGCAGGGGTTGGTGAGACGTGGGCTGGAAGGTGAGGATTAGCACAGAGACATTGAGGCTCCAGTTCCAGCCCTGGTGCTTTGACCTGCTGTGTGACTTCAGGCAGACACATTTTACCCTTTGGTCCTCAGTCTCCCTATTATATGGCAGGTTAAACTAGAGTGTTAGTTCATAACAAGACTTGCTGACCAGCATAACCTGAAGAGTTTTCAAAACACAAGAGTCCCAAGACGTCACTCCAAATCTACTGAAGCAGAATCTCCAGGAGGTAGGAACTGTGATTGTGTCTTTGGCCACAGCTTCCTTGCTGATTCTACTTACACATCCTCCATTTGAGAACTGCTGGGCTGTGTTGTTGTGAAGAGCCCTGCCAGCATGTGGCCCCTACCTCTTCACAGGCAGTCTAAGGCAAGGGAGATCACAAGACATCTCCTGAGCATTCATAACTCCAAGCTGTTCTCTTAATCTACTCCCAGGCGTCACACTGGCTATCTGGGGAAAGGTTCCTTCCCCACTGTCCTCCCTTATCACACCCTGGCTCTCTGACCTTGCTGAGGTGGAAGCCACAGGACTTCAGAAGTGCCACTTCCCTTGCTATGGGCAGCACACCTCAGGCCCCTGGTATCTGCTTTACCTTCTTTCCTGAGAAATGTCCTTTATATGCTGGAGAGCTTCAGCAGGATCTTAGAATGAACAATCACAGGACTGGGAGAGGGAAAGGAAACATCCATGAGATAGGAACTGAGAGAAGGGTTTTCTGTTGTGACTAAAAGCAAAAAGTAATAAATAGACCCTTCTGTCACTAAAGATAACAGTAGGAATAACTCCTCCCATTTGGGCATTTTTACAATTTCCAAAATACTTTCACAGTCATTGACCACTTTGTATTTTGAACTTCAACAATCAACAATAGCCCTTAGAGGGAAGGGCCATTATCTCCAGGTCTGAAGGCCCTGCTTTCCTGGCCATCCTAGATAAAATAGCACTTCCTCTAACCCTTCATTTTTCATCTTCTTCCTTTGCTATATTTTATAGCCCTTATCGCTACCTGGCATTTTATCTTACTTTTATTGCATATATATTTGTTAATTTATTTATTATTTATCTTCCCCACTAGAAGATAAGCTTCAGGAAGGCAGGGACTATAGTCATTTCATTCACTGTTGAAGTTCCAGTGGTTAGAAGAGTGTTTGGCAATATGATGACCCCTAAGTAAATATTTGTTTAATTAATAATTGAAATCTATAAATGGGGAAATCAAGCTCCACAAAAGGGAATAGCTTTGTCCCAAATCACACAGCTGGTCCCTATTTTACACAGAACAAGATACCATGTCCTTCTTTCTCTTGACTCTCAGGACAGTGCTCTCTCTATTCCCATGGAGTCATAACTGCTGCACAGTGCTTTGCTCTAAAAGCACTCTGTTGATTTGGTGGCTAGGGCACTAGAAGAGGGACATTGAACTTGGTGGTCAGGACTAATGGTAACCACTACAATCTTGAAAATGGCCATTTGCCTTATAAGAAGGAAAGCTCTGGCATTAGCCATAAGCTAAGCCCCTGGGCCTGGCCAGATAGCATCCCCTCAGTGGTCCAGAGAACTGGGTAAGAATGTGGATGACTATGTGCATACCCACTGCTGAAGGCACTCCTACCAACTGTGGATGGGCTAGCAGGGGTGGCTGGGAGTTGTTTTTCATTATTCCCCTTTTTGTGGAAGGCTGATGAGTGTGAGAGTTACTTATACAGGCTCAGAGGCCAGCCTGCCAAGATTAGGAAGCCGGTTCTAGCACTTACCAACTATATGAATTCTGGCAAACATCTCCTAACCACCTCCGTTTCCTCATCTCTACCTACCAGCTAGAGTTACTGTGAGAGTTAAATTAAGTAATCCATGAAAAGTATTTGGAGGGGTATCTGGCACAAAATAAGTACTTGATGCATGTTAGCCATGATTGTCGTTATTTTGCTAGAACTCATTATTTTACTTTTTTCTTGTTCTATTATTTATTTTATTTCACCATCATCATTGTTATCATTTCTCTTATTTTGCCTTATTTTTTGTTCCATATATTCTATGTACTTTTCTTCCTCCAGCCCTACGGATTGGTGGTAGATGGGGAAATGGAGGCGCAGAAGCTCCGCAGTGGTTTGTCCCAGGTTTCATAGTTCACCAACTCACCAAGAAGGCCACACCTTCCCAGCTGAGGGCTTGCTTTTGATGAGTTTGGGCCTCTTGGGAAATCTTCTTGCCACTAAGTTAGGGTCTGAGTCACACTATGCAAAATGAATGATATCAAGCACAAGGAGGCAGATGCTTCTGGGCTGGACTTAGCACTATGGAGGTCTATTATCCAAATGTTGCCTGAGACCCAGCCACTGTTGGTCTCCATCTCCTATAGTTGAGACTTTTGATCCCAGCTGTAGGCCCAGAAGAATCCTTGGCAGGCATCCTGTTACTGGGCAACCCTAGTCTCACCTACCAGCTTCAAACATCAGAGCCTTGCTATGGCTTGGTCCTGGACCTGTGCCCTAGTTTGAGTCACTGGGCTCTTACTGATAATGTGACAAAGTCTCCACTTTGCCCACCCCAGTTCTGATCCCTAGTTCCATCCTTGATGATTTGAAAGTTGAACCCTGCCTTGCCTTTGCTGGTCCCCTCACAGACTGAAATCTGAGACTTTTCCTCTGCTGGAATCCTGCTGTGTGTAGACAGACACCCTCCAGCTGTAACATCCCAGTTGCCCCCTAGAGTGTTTGGCATCATCTACCCCCAGACTAGTTATCAGTTGCCATGTTTTCTGCTGAGATGTATGAGACTGAAGACCTCCACTGCCCCCCTAGATGTCCCATTTCCAGCTGTTACCCCAGCTTTCCAGAGAGCCTGTTCTGCCTGCCTTATTGCAGGGGTAGGAAGGCCTATTCCACACTGCCTGTCCAGGTCTTGTCTTCTGTCAGGGCATCCAGGTTTGCTTCAGCAAACTGAGTCCATGAGCCCATGACAAGGAATTTGCACCTACTAAGTCTGATAAAGAAGTTCTCAAGTATCAGATGCTACTACCCAAGGGTCTCCCTGAGTTCCTGAGACAAGCCCATGGGCCATCCTGTGATCTAAGGAGACATTGTCTGCTGTTTGGACTAGACTTTGTTCTCCTCCCTTGCTGGCTGCATTAACTGGGCCAGGCTTTATCTGACTCATGAGAACCAAGGCAGCAGTCATTCTGCCAGAACATTTAGAGCCACCACTTCATGCAGAAAGTTGTTCATGTGCTGGACTGATAATGACCAATAATTCTGCTGATAATCAGATCCTCATGGGATTCAGCCCTCAGTTATCATCACTTCTCGTGAGGCCCTGCCAAGCCAGCTGTGGCCCTTAGGGGCCATCAACCTTCAGAATGGAACCCAAGACCAAAAATAATAAAATACCTAGGAATAAACTTAAGCAAGGAGGCAAAACACCTATACTCTGAAAACTATAAAATGCTGATGAAAGAATTTGAAGACAGCACTAACAAATGGAAAAATACTCTATGATCACAGATTAGAAGAACCAATATTGTTAAAATGTCTATACTACCCAAAGGAACTTACAGATTTAATGCAGTTCCTATCAAAATACCAATAACATATTTAACAGAAGTAGAACAAACAGTACTAAATTTATATGGAACCACAGAAGACTCCAAATAGCCAAAACAATCTTGTGAAAGAGAACAAAGCTAGAGGTATAACAATTCCAGATTTGAAAATACACTAGAAAGTTGTAGTAATCAAAACAGTATGATGCTGATAAAAAAAAATAAAACAGAGATCAATGAAACAGTAGAAAGCCCAGAAATAAACCCATACTTATATGGTCAATTATTCTATGACAAAGGAGGCAAGAATATACAATGGGGAAAAGACAGTCTCTTCAACAAACAGTGCTGGGAAAATGGGGACAGCTACATGCAAAAGAATGAAACTGGACCACTTTCTTAGACCATATACAAAATGGATTAAATGGATGAAAGACCAAAATGAGAGACCTGAAATCATCAAATTCCTAGAAGAAAACATAGACAATAATTTCTTCAAAGTTGGCTGTCGTAATATTTTTGCTACATATGTCTCCTGAGACAGGGAAAACAAAACCAAAAACTATTGGGACTACACCAAGATAAAAAACTTCTGCACAGTGAAGAAAACCATTACCAAAACAAGAAGGCAACCTACTGAATGGGAGAAGATATTTGCAAATAAATATCTGATAAAAGGTTAGTATCCAAAATATATAAAGAATTTATACAAATCAACACCCAAAACCCCCAAATAATCTTATCAAAATGGAAAGAAGACATGAATAGACATTTTCCCAAAGAAGACATACAGATGGTCAACAGGCCAACAGGCTCATGAAAAGATGCTCAACATCACTAATCATCAGAGAAATGCAAAATAAAACCATAATTAGATATTACTTCACACCTGTCAGAATGGCTAAACTCAAAGACAGGAAATAACAAATGTTGCTAATGTTGTGGAGGAAAAGGAATCTTTTTTGCACTGTTGGTGAGAGTGCAAATTGTTGGTGCAGCCACAGTGAAAAGAAGTATGGGAGTTCCTCAGAAAATCAAATATCAAGTTAAAAATAAAATTACCATATGATCCAGTAATTCCACTACTGGGTATTTACCCAAAGAAAACAGAAACACCAGTTCAAAAAGATGTATGCACTCCTATGTTTATTGCAGTAGTTAAGATATGGAAACAACCCAGGTGTCCATTGATGGATGAATGGATGGATGAATGGAGATATATATATATATATAATCTTCATATATTTATAATCTTCATATATATAGTACTTCATATATATGTCAAGTGTATATATATATATATATATATATATATATATATATATATAACTTCATTACTCAGCCATAAAAAAGAATGAGATCTTGCCATCTGCAATGACATTGATGGACCTGGAAGGTATAATGTTAAGTAAAATAGTAAGACAAGTACCATATGATTTCACTCATACATGGAATTTAAGAAATAAAACAAATGAATAAACAAAGAAAATAACAGAAAAACAAAACAGCACACTCCTAAATACAGAGAACAGCTGGTGGTTCCCAGAAGGGAGGTGGGAAGGGGGATAAGTAAAATAGATGAAGGAAATTAAGAGTACATTTATCTTGATGAAATGCATTGATTTTTAAATCATATTGTATACGTGAAACAAATGTAACACTGTATGTTAACCATACTTGGAAAAAAAAAAAAGAAAGAAAGAAAAGAGTCCAAGGCTTCCCCAGAAAAGCAGAGTAGAGTGGCCCAATTTGTAGGCTGCTGGGCCTGGCTAGGTCACTGAGCTTGGTCCTTAGGGATCATGTCCCCTGTCCTTCTTCTAACTCTCAGCCTACCAGGCTGGTTGAGGTAGGGGCAACAGGAGATACTCTGGGTCGATCTGACCTCTTATGGGCAGAGCCACTGTGGCAGTGTGCAGGGACACTGTGTTCCTGAGCTAGAAAGTCAATATTTCCCACCCCAGGGTTTCACTTCTCCAAGGGTCATTTAATGCCTTTTCTGGGCATCATCTTTTGCCCTGCCTCAATCTCTGGCTGCCTACCCTGATGTTCCTGTGACACAGAGAGCTCCAGTCTACATCTCATCTTCCAGCCATCCCTGGTTCCCTGCCTTGGGCAGTAAGAAATTCCTGCCAAGACAAGGGTCATTTTTCAGCAAAGAAATGATTGGCTCCTTCCCATCTGCCAGAACTCCTCATAGTGTGGGCATTTGAAATGGGAGTCTTCTGCCACTGGGAGAGGAATAGAAGAGGAATTCTGAAGTCTTTCGTGGTAGGCCTCCCTGGTGAGGAAACCTGGGGGACAGCAGGGGCTCAGGGATTTAAAAGCATAAAGGTATATCCTGCTTCTCTAGTATAATCAATTCTTGGATTGGTCACAAAGAACATGGGAGGTAGAAGGACCCTTAGAACCACCTGGCCCATTGGTTTCCAAACTGAGATATTCATCAGAATCACCACAGATCCAGGCCCTCCCCCTTAAGGTTCTGACTCAGAATATCCAAAGAGGGGCTTGACAATCTATATTTTTAAATATAGATGTGCAGCTAGGTTCTGGAAGCACTGGTCTAATCCAGTGCACTCACATTACAGATGGGGGAACTGAGGCTCAGAGAGGCATATTTTCAAGGTCATATGGCAACAACCTAACCTGATGTTGAAGGCCCTCCATGATCAGTTTTAATTTATCTTTTCTCATTCTAGCATTTCATTTATGCACCCTTATGGTTGCTATATAATATTCAGGATGCTAGTTAAATTTTAATTTCAGACATACTTATACTGAAAAGATTATTCATTGTTTATCTGAAATTTAAGTTTAATTTAACTGAACATTCTGTACTCAAACTCACTCAATCTGGCAACTCTAAGTGTCCTACACCACAGACCACCTGAATGAACTTTGTCATATGTGTCAGATATAATTTCTGAATTTTTTCTTCTAGGCCTTTGCTTATGCTGTTCTCTCTGTCTGGAATACTCATCGCATTATTTCCCCCAAATCCTGCCCATTCTTCAACCTTAATGCCACATCCTCTCTTAAGCTTTCTTGTTTTTTGAGCTGATCTTCATCTAGCCTCCTTGTCTCTCTACTTCCACGTCCTCATGCTCTATCTTGAATGTGAATTCTTTATCTACTTGTCTTAACTCTCCTGTGGATCATAAATCAGCCCGCCGTCACAGCAGGGACCATATTTGAGTACAGAGTTATGTGTAAACACATAAGCTCTGGAGTCAAATGGGTTTTGCTTGAATTTCAGCTCTGTCACTTACCAACTGTATGAACTTGGGCAAGATTTTTTATCTTTTTGGTACTCAGTTTCTTCATCTGTAAATGGGAATTTTAAGAGTAATTTCTACACAGTGTTGCTGTGAAAACTAAATAAGATGAAGCTTTGAGAGCACTTAAAAGAGAGCTAGTATACAGAAAGTGCTCAGTGTATGTTAGCTATTGTTATAAATCATCATCTCTATAACCTCAAGGTATAGCTCGGAGTAGTTATCAGTAAAGTCTTCTCAATGAATACATGAATACATGAATAAAAGTAAAAGGCCTGGATATAAGATCCTGTGTCCTACTGACAATGCTAGACACCAATGTGAACAGCTTTGCATTGAAAATACATGTGCATTAGAAAACCCTCAGGAAAAAGTTTCTGCCCTTGAGGAGCTGTATATAATATCATATTCCTCTCTGGGGATGGAGATTGTTACAGTTTCTCTCTTCTGTAGTACTACTAGAAGAGACAAATTTCTACAGTTTGTCTCTTCCAGTGTACAGTTAATTATTGGAAATGAAAATCTAGACTTGTGCCTTTCACTTTATCCTTACCTTCCTATGAATTGCCAAGAAACTTTATTTCCATTGGGCTTTGCTCTCTCCCTTTGTTACACTGAAAATCATTGATTGGAATATTGGCAAATATTTGGAATTCTTAAGGGGGAAAAAGATGAGATAAATGCCATGTTCTGTTCAGGTTCACTTTTCTGATTCCTCACCATTGCCACTCCCAGCAAATACAGTATTTGAGGGTTCATTGAGTCTATGGCATTTATTAAATGAGCATAAAATAAACAGGTAGAACTTGAAACAAAAGGAAGTGAGGTAGGTGGTTTTCTAGTGCAGTGGTATATATTATTATCATCTGAAATCACAATGACTTTTGTTAGAAGACACTGAGTATATTGCTTGATATATAGTAGGTGCCTATCACATTCTTAGTTCAACCTGGAAAAGTGACTGATCAGGCTCTGCCACAGGAACACTGCCTGAACTTTGGTGCAAGTACCATTTATAGTCACCTCCGGTAGGCTCTTGAGGCCAATAAGAACGTGGGAAGTTAGTTGGGCTAAATTTTCCTTTGTTTGTATCTAGTGATGGGGGCTCACTACTTTATAATTGTTGCTATGTTCTTATCTATGCTATGATCTTTGAGTGCTCTAGAAAGCTCTGACTGCGGCATCAATGACAGATCTGGTACTAGAACCCAAACCTCTCGATAACTCAGACTAGGGTACTCTCCATTGTACTACCCTTGGAATTATAAAGCTATATTTATTCAGAGGTGTTGGGAAAAGAACTTTCCTAAGCAGCAGATGACCTGGGTCCAAGTCTGAGCTCTGCCACTGACTTGCTGTGTATACTTGGGTAATCTCTTTCCTTATATGGCCCTCAGATTCCCTTTCTGCACAATGACAGGTTCAAACTGGATGATCTGTAAGACTCCTCCAACTCATATGGTCTAGGATCCTGTAACGAGGTCTAATCAAGATCTCATAATACAGTGGATCTCAAAATGTGGCCCCAGAATCCCTATGGATAACTGACACCATTTCCAAGGTTCAGTGAGGTCTCCCTTTTCAAACTACATAGCTGTGGAAGGAAGTATTCTTTTCATATACTTCAGCAGCAGACTGAATGCAGAAGCATCTACAAGAATGCAGTTCTCTTCTATTAAGACAGACGTTAAAGATAGTATCAAAAATGCGAAACCATATCCCTCTTCTCAGTAAATTTATTTTATCTATAGAAAATATTGTTGTTATTTATAAACTATATTAAAAGCATGTTCTAGAGACAGGGAGGAAGTTTGTGGTGGAGTAGGAGGACCCTAGGCTTGCCTCATCCCATGAATACAGCTAGATAGCTGACAAATAATCCTAAATTACCCCAGAAATCAACCTGAAGACTGACAGAACAAACTCCACAACTAGAGAGCGAGAAGAAGCCACACCTAAGAAGGCAGGAACTGTGGAGATATGCTTTAGGGGAAAAATGGATCCTGGATACTACAGAGGAGAGGGAGGTGGTGGAGAAGGGCAAGTGAGAAAGTGGAGCACACAGGGTATCCCACAAAGAGAACATTTCCTCATAGCCACTGGTTTGAAAAATGAGAGTGGCTGAATCTTGTAAGTTCTTGCAGCTAGCAGGGCTTAAAGCCTAGAGCTTTAAAAAGTCAGTGGGCTTGACTTGGATAGAAATCATTGTGCTGCTCTTGGAGAGAAGGCAGGCAAACAAACCAGGACAGACAGTGTGGAAACAGTGATCTGAGGACTGCCTGGGGTACACAGTGGGGAGAACATTTGCTATTCTCAGAGGGAGTCCATGAGAGTCAGCATTCACAGGACACGACTCCAGGAACAAAGGAGCTAGCTGGCAACAGTTCCATTCCCCGCCTCTCAACATAAACACAGACCCACCTGCAGGAAGCAGCTCAGTGTGGACAATGGCTGCCTAACTTGCTTGCACTAATCTCCACCCCTCCCTGCACTCTAGCAGGTCTCCCCCTCTCAGTCAAACTTGACTCAGTTTCAGTGAGGTGGTCCCTACCAAAGAAGACCAACACAAACACTTATCCGTACCACATCTCCCCAAAACAGAGTTTTGGAGGACATATGTCCAGTGGAGATGGTCACAGGTCTCATTTCACAAGCAGACCTGAGCACACCTAGTTAAAACTCAACCACATTCAGGCCAGGGACCAAACACTGCTCATTGCAGGCAAGGAGAGCCTCTTGGCCTAAGGATGGAGTATCCAAAACACAACAGCAGAGCACACATAGCCACACTGGATGCACTTACTGAAGCATCAAGCCCTGGGCACTACATGACCTTTCCTCCTCAGGACAGTACTTTCAGGAGAAGGAGAGACAACTGGCTTTTCTAAAACAGAGAAGGCAGAGACTTAGACAAAATGGGAAGATGGAGGAATTTATCCTAAATGAAAGAACAAGATAAGGCCACAGCCAGAGATCTAAGTGAAACAGATATATAAAAAAATGCCTGATGGACATATAAAGCAACAATCATAAGGATACACACACGGGTTGAGAAAAGAATTGAAGAGTGGAGACCCTTACCGAAGAAATAAAAGAGTTAAAAAGAATCAAAGATAAAGAGTGCAATTAAGGAGATTAGAAACATGCTCCATGGAATGAATAACAGGTGGGAAGAAGTAAAGGAACAAATTAATGACGTGGAAGACACAGTAACAGAAAGCAATGGAGCTGAACAAAAGAGAGAAAGAATTGTAGAACACAAGAATAGACTGGGGGGACTCAGTGACTCCATCAACTATAGTAATATTCATATTATAAGAGTCCCAGAAGAAAAGAGAGAAAAGAGGGAAAAAAATTTATTTGAGGAAATAATAGTTGAAAACTTCCCTAATTTGGGGGAAGGAAACAGACATCCAGATCCAGAAGGCATGGAGAATTTCCATCAAAACCAACAAAAAGCAGATCCACATAAAGACATATTGCCATTAAATTGGCAAAATACAGTGATAAAGACAGTCATAAAAGCAGCAAGACAAAATAAGTCATTAACTTATAAGATTATAAGAGAAACCCCAGAAAGCTAGCAGGTGATTTTTCAGCAGAAACTTTCCAACACAAAAGAGAGTGGCCTGATATATTCAAAGTGCTGAAAAGAAAAAATTTGCAACCAGGAATACTCTATCCAGCAAGGCTATCATTTAGAATAGGAGATGTAGAGTTTCCCAAACAAAAACTAAAGGAGTTTATTACCACTAAAACAGCCCTGCAAGAAATATTAAAGGGGGCACTTTAAGTGCTAAGAAGAGAGAGTATAAAGGCAGGAAACACAAAAGCAGTAAAATTAATATTTCTGTAAAAAAATCAGTCAAGGAACTCACAAAAAAAAACATAAAATATAATAACATAAACCTAAAACACGGGGAAGAGAGGCATAAAGAATGTATTCAAACTTAAATGACCATCAACTTAATAGACCACTATTTGCAGAAGAGGTTAAATACTAACCTAATGATAACCATACATCAAAAACCACTAATAAACATGCAATGAATAAAGAGAAATAAATCCAAATATATCACTAAAAAAATCACCAAAACATGAAAGAAAGAAAGAAAGAGAAGAAAGGATCAGAGAAAATCTCTAGAAACAACAACAGAACAAGTAATAAAATGGCACTAAATACAAATATATGAATAAATTGACTAAATGCTCCAATCAAAAGACATAGGGTGGCAGAATAGATTTTTTTAAAAAAAGCCTACAAGAGACTCATTTTAGACAAAAAGAAACCTGAAGATTGAAAGTGAGGGGATGGTGAAACATTTATCATGCAAATGGATATCAAAAGAAAACCAGAGTAGCAATATTTATCTCAGATAAACTAGACTTAAAACAAAGATGGTGGCAAAAGACAAAGAAGAGCAGTATATTAAATAGTAAAGGGGACAATCCAACAAGAAGATACAACAATTCTAAATATTTATGCACCCAATATGGAAGCACCCAATTATATAAAAATGATTAATAAGAAATATAAAAGAACTAATTGATAACAGAACAATAACTGTAGGGGACTTTAAGACTCCACTCAAACCGGGACGCCTGGGTGGCTCAGTTGGTTAAGCGGCTGCCTTCGGCTCAGGTCATGATCCCAGGGTCCTGGGATCGAGTCCCATATCAGGCTCCTTGCTCGGCAGGGAGCCTGCTTCTCCCTCTGCCTCTGCCTGCCTCTCTGTCTGCCTATGCTTGCTCTCTCTCTCTCCCTCTGTCCCTGACAAATAAATAAAATCTTAAAAAAAAAAAAAAAGACTCCCCTCAAACCAATGGACAAATCATCTAAATAGAAAATCAAGAAGGAAGCAAAGACTTTGAATGACACACTGGAACAGATGGGCTTAACAAATATATTCAGAACATTTCATCCTAAAACAGCAGAATACACATTCTTTTCAAGTACACGTGAAACATTCTCCCATATAGATCACATATTAGGCCACAAAGAAGGCCTCAACAAACAGAAAAGACTAAAGTCATACCATGCATCTTTTCTGACCATAACGCTATGAAACTAGGAGTCAATCACAAGAAAAAATATGGAAAGACCACAGATACATGCAGGTTAAAAAAACATGCTACTAAACAATGAATACGTCAACCAGGAAATATAGGAATAAATTTAAAAAAAACATAGAAATAAACGAAAATGAAAACACAATTGTCCAAAACCTCTGGGATGCAGCAAAAGTGGTCCTAAGAGGGACGTATATAACAATACATGTGAATCTCAAGAAGCAAGAAAAAATCTCAAATAAAAAAACTTAACCTTACACCTAAAGGAGAAAAACAACAACAAATGAAGCCTACAGCCTGCAGAAGGAAGGAAATAGTAAAGATTAGAGCAGAAACGATATAGACAGTAAAAAAGAAACAAAACAGCTGAACAGATCAATGAAACCAGGAGCTGGTTTTGTGAAAAAATTAAGAAAATTGATAAACCTCTAACCAGACATACCAAAAAGAAAAGAGAAATGATGCTAATAAAGAAAATCATAAATGAGAGAGGAGAAATAACAACCAAAACCATGGAAATACGAATGATTCTAAGAGAATATTATGAAAAACTATATGCTAACAAATTGGACAACCTGGAAGAAATGGATAAATTCCCAGAAAATATAACTACCAAATCCCAAACCAGAAGAAATAGAAAACTTGAACAGACTGATAACCAGCAAAGAAATTGAATCAGTAATCAAAAATCTCCCAACAAACCAAAGTCCAGGACCAGATGGCTTCACAGGCCAATTCTACCAAACATTTAGAGAATAGCTAATACCTATACTTCTCAAACTATTCCAAAAACTAAAAAAGGAGGAGAAACTTTGAATACCATTTGATGAGGCCAACATTACCATGACGCCAAAACCAGATAAAGACACCACAATAAAAGGGACGATAGGCCAATATTTCTAATGAACATAGATTCAAAAATCCTCAACATGGGACGCCTGGGTGGCTCAGTTGGTTAAGCAGCTGCCTTCGGCTCAGGTCATGATCCCGGCGTCCTGGGATCGAGTCCTGCATCGGGCTCCTTGTTCTGTGGGGAGCCTGCTTCTCCCTCTGCCTCTGCCTCTGCCTGCCACTCTGTCTGCCTGTGCTTGCTCTCGCTCTCTCTCTCTCTCTGACAAATAAAAAAAAAAAATCCTCAACAGAATACCACCAACTTAATCCAACAGCACATTAAAAAATATTCACCAGAATTGAGTGGGATTTATTCCTAGGTTGCAAGCATCCTTCAATATTTGCAAATCAATCAATGTGATACATCACATTAATGAAAGAAAGGATAAAAACTGTATGATCACTTCAATATATGCAGAAAAAGCACTTGATAAAGTACAACATCCATTCACAATAAAAACTCTTTAAAAAGTAGGTTTAGAGAGCACATACTACAACATAATAAAGGCCATCTATGAAAAACCCACAGCTAACATCAGGTCAGGAACAAAACAAAGATGTCTACTCTTACCACATTTATTCAATAGAGTATTGGAAGTTCTAGTCACAGCAAGCATACAATAAAAAGAAATAAAAGGCATCCAAATTAACAAGGAAGAAGTGAAACTCACTATTTGCAGATGACATGATACTATATTTAGAAAACCCAAAAAACTTCATCAAAAAATTACTAGAACTGATACACAAATTCAGTAACATCACAGGATACAAAATCATGTACAGAAATCTGTTGCATTTCCATACACCTATAATGAAGAAGCAGAAAGAGAAATTAAGGATTCAATCCCATTTACAGTTATACCAAAAACAATAAGATAGCTGGGAATATACCTAACTAAAGAGTTGAAAGATCTGTACTTTGATAATTATAAAACGCTAATGAAAGACATTGAAGATGACACAAAGAAATGGAACAGCATTCCATGCTCATGATTTGGAGGAACAAATATGTTTAAAATGGCTATACTACCCAAGGCAATCTACATATTGAATGCAGTCCTTATCAAAGTACCAACAACATTTTTCACAGAGCTAGAACAAACAATCCTAAAACTTTTATGGAACCACAAAAGACCTTGAGTAACCTGAGTAACCAAAGCAATCTTGAAAAAGAAAAGCAGACCAGGAGACATTATAATCCTGGACTTCAAGTCATATTACAAAGCTGTAGTAATTAAAACAGTATGGTTCTGGCACAAAAAACAGACACATAGATCAATAGAACATAATTTCAAAAACCCAGAAATAGACCTGCAATTCTATGATCAATTAATCTTCAACAGAACAGGAAAGAATATCCAGTGGGAAAAAGACAGTCTCTTCAACAAATGGTGTTGGGAAAACTGGAGAGCAGCCTGCAAAAGAATGAAGCTAGATAGCTTTCTTACACCATATATAAAAATATATTCAAAGTGGGTTAAAGACCTAAATGTGAGACCTGAAAACATAAAAATCCTAGAGAGAGCATAGGCAGTAAGGTCTCTGACATCAGCCAGAGCAGCATTATTTTTTTTTTAGATATGTCTCCTGAGCAAGGGAAATAAAAGCAAAAATAAATTGCACAGCAAAGAAAACAATCATCAGAACTTTTAGGCAACCTGCAAAACGAAAGAAGATACTTGCAAATGGCATATCCAATAATAAATGTTAGTATCCAAAATATATAAGGAACCTATACAAATCAACACCCAGAAAACAAATAATCCAATTAAAATGGGCAGAAGAAATGAATAGACATTGCCCAGATGGCCAAAAGTCACGTGAAACAATGCTCAAGATCACTCATCATCAGGGAAATGCAAATCAAAACTACAATGAGCTATCACCTCACACCTGTCAGAATGGGCAAACAACGCAAGAAACAACAGGTATTGGTGAGGATGTGGAGAAAGAGGAACCCTCTTGTACTGTTAATGGGAATGCAAAGTGGTGTAGCCACTCTGGAAAACAGTATGGAGGTTCCTCAAAAGGTGAAAAATAGAACTACCCTATGATGAAGCAATCACACCCCTGGGTATTTACCCAAAGAATACAAAAATACTCATTCAAAGAGATACCTGAACCCCTGTTTATAGTAGCATTATTTATAATAATCAAGATGTGGAAGCAGCTCAAATGTCCGTTAATTGATGAATGGATAAAGAAGAAGGGATGTGTGTGTGTGTATGTACATATACATATACATATACATATATATATATATATATATAATGGAATATTATTCAGCCATTAAAAATAATGAAATATTGCTATATATAAGGACATGGAGAGACCTATAGCATAATGCTAAGCAAAACAAGTCAGTCAGAGAAAGACAAATGCCAGATGATTTCACTCATATGTGGAATTTAAGAAATGAACAAATGAACAAAAGGGAAAAAAGAAGAGAGAGATAGACAAACCAAGAAACAGACTCTTAACTATAGAGAAAAAACTGATCCTTACCAGAGGGAAGGGGATGGGGGGTAGGTTTAGTAGGTGATGGGGATTAAGGAACACATTTGTGATGAGCACATGGTGATGTATGGAATTGTTGAGTCACTGTATTGTACACTTGAAACTAATATAACACTCAATGTTAACTAACTGGCGTTAAAATGAAATGAAGTAAAATACAGATATGTTCTAAAATATGTCATTTATGTTAACATGTCTAAATTCTAAATATGTTTTTTTAAATTTTTTAAAGGATTTTATTTATTTATTTGTCAGAGAGAGAGAGAGAGTGCTCACAAGTAGGGAGAGTGGCAGGCAGAGTGAGAAGCATGCTCTCCACTGAGCAAGGACCCCCATTGTGGGACTTGATCCCAGGACCCTGGGATCATGACCTGAGCCGAAGTCAGATGCTCAACCGACAGAGCCATCCAGGCGTCCCTTAAGAATGTTTCTTAAATGAATAAATAAATCAAAGATATTCATTAAATGTCTCGGTTTTAATTTCTAATATGATAAATATCCATAGATACAGCCCACATAAATAAAATTTCTGGTCTTTAATAACTTTTAATAGTGGAAAAGTGTCCAGAGAGCAAGTTTGAGAATGGCTGTTCCGGTATGTCTCTGACTTCCTGTCTTCATTTGGTACATCCTTGTCCTTCCAGTGGTTCCAGCTGTGATCTGCTCAATATCTGGCAGAAGGATGGACACAATTACCTTGAGAGGAAACCCATTCTTCCTAACTCACAGGTCTCAACCATACCAAGATTTTCTTCTCCTTCACCTGGGTTCCTTGGCTTGGACTGGTGATTCTGGCCTTAAACAAGACACCCTATCACAGGCAGTGCCACTTCCTGGGTAAGGAAATAGAGCAGCTGGCCTGGTGAATGTTAATGTGATAGATAGCTCCCCCCCGCCAACCTGCTTGTCTCCCTGCCCTAAATGCTGCACTTTCTATAACTCCAACCCCCTTCCCTGACTTCCTCCCAATGACCACCCCCTAACCACCATCAAAGAAAGCAGGCTTCATGTCTGCTATACAGATTTTGGGAGGTATTGGGTGTGAGGCAAGGGAGGCGCCCATAGATTCAGACTCCTTATGGAGTGTAGGAGGCAGAAGGAAGAAAGAGAGGAGGGAGGATTCATGTTAACTGAGAGAACCCAGTACATGTCAGGTTCTTCATGTCCCCCATTCCAAGGCTAGGAGGTGAGTAAATATTTTTATCCTCATTCTCATGTTACAGCCAGGGAAACAGTCCTGGAGACAAAGTGACTTGCCTTAGGTGTGTACACAGTCAAAAAGTAGCTGGGCATGGATCTGAACTCAGGTTTGGATGATGCTTTACCAGAAGCAGGGAGAGTCAGGAACATCCAGGAGAGGAAGAGAGAGAGCAAGGGAACTAATAGCTATTGAACACCTACTATGTGCTGAGCGTGCTAAGTATAAATAGGTATTATCTCATTGACACCTGGCAGTAGCCCCCTTATGTAAACAGTGAACCCACAGTTCACGGATGAGACACCAGGCTTTGAGAAGTGAAGTGTGTTTCCTAAGGGAACCCTGCTAGAAGGTAACAGAACCAACATTCAGATCTAAGTCTGTCTGGTCCCAAAGCTGTAGATTCTTCAATAATAACAAATAACATCTATTGAGAATTTACTTTATGCCAGGCATGATACTAAATCTATACTAAATGCTTTAACTCATTTAACTTAAACCTCCCAAGTAGATAGGTGCTGCTATTATTCCCCATTTTACAATTGGGAAAACTAAGGCCATAGCAAGCCCGAGGTCACCTGGTTAGAAAGTAACAAAGCTGCAATTTGAATCCAGGCAGTCTACCTCCAGAGTTCATGGGCTTAACACTGTTTTCTAATATCCTCAAAGCTAAACTGGTGTGAGAAGCCCGGAACTGAAACCAATCTCCTGGTCTCTCAGGTCACTGTTTTGTGCACTATTGCCTCTAGAGTAAATGTCCAAAGCCCCTTCCTCCCAGTAGCCTGAATCTAAAGAAGGAGATAGACTCCAGGGAGCAAGAGGTCATGTGGCCATCCTTGGAGGTCTGTTCTCCTGCCATTCAGCCTCTCCTCCAAAAGTTGGTTCATGGTTCTCCATCCTCAGGTCCCTGGCTGTGGGGGAAGAGGGCATATTCTCAGAAGAGGGAACACTACTCTGCTCTGGGTCTTCATGTTACTCTCCCACCCCGTGCAAGGGGCTTTATCTCATAAGACTGTGTCCAGTGGGAGGTGAGCGGGAAGGAGCCAGTTGTCTTGTCTATGGCTGACTGTCATCCTGACAGGGCCCAACAGAGCAGACATCTGAGGCACCACAGAGGCCAGAGCTAGAGAGAAGATGAGAGATCAGTTATTGTAACCTCCCCAGGAGACAAATGGGGAAACAAATGGCCACAGAGTAAATTGTAAGCAGAGCTGGAAAGATTCTCACAGACTCTTGGGACAAACCTCTGGACCAAACCGCTAATGAAGAAAGTCCTCAAAGAAGCAGTGGCATCCTCAGAGAGTCCCAGGATTTGGTCCTTTGCCCGAACAGCTGGGGTCTCTGAAAGGGAAGTGAGGTCAGGGGGAGTAAGTTATTCTGGGCCTTGTGATGACACATGCCCCCAGAGATTCATGCCTGGCTCTTTGCCATGGAGTTCCTAGGAGCCTTCTGGCTGCCAGCCACAGCACCCTTCCTGCTGAGGCTTAGGGGAGGGGAGAATCACTGCTTCTTAATGGCTTCCTGCCCATAAAGCCTCTAGAACTGTCTGGTGCCAACTTTATTTTTGTTGAAAGAACTGACTTCAGTGTTTCCAGGAGGTTCAAGTTCAGATTCCAAGCTGAACTTCTGGATCTGTTCAGCCTGGAGTACTCAGGTTTCTGAGCATGGAAATAGATGAAGGAGGAAAGCTATCATCTCCTCAGATGTTCAGAAAAGGGCATACACCTGGGTGATCCAAGGTAGGAGAGAGTTACGATGGCCTGAGGCAGGTAGATCAATGAAATGGCCTTTGTGGACTCAGATTCTCTTTGGAACACTACCTGACTTCTTACAGGCAGCACAGGAGGTCTAAGAGGAGCTGTAATTATTGTCCAGAATGCAGTTTCTTCTAGACTTGCTCAGTACCTAACCCCAAACGGGAGTCATACAAAAGACCTGGGACTTACACAACTGTGACCCTGCCTCTCACTGCACAGCCGGGAAAACTGAGGTCCAAAAAGGAAAGTGCCATCCCAGGGTGCCAGAGTGATTCACGATTCTTAACTTGAGAGTGGGGGTTGGAGAATGAGAATGACCCAGGGACCCAGAGTCTCATGGCTGAAAAAGTTTCCCAGGCTCATAGCTTTTCCGCTTCAACCAGCTGTCTTCACAGTTGCCTAGGTTGTGCTTGGGTTGACTGTTGGCCTCCCTGGGCTCTTTCCTGGCACTCTTTCCACATGCCCTGTGTGGTTTTGGTTGTACACAGAGACCCCCAGGGAGAGCTGGTGTGTCATTCAGCAGGAGGCAAGAAGGCATGCATGCCAGAGTGCAGGTGGCAGAGTGACGGGGGAGCCAGCAGGCAGGACAGACTCCTCCAAGCTTGGGAACTGTAATGTTCAAGGAATTTCAACTGGCATTGTTCTCCACTCCCAGCCAACCGATTAACGGTTAACGGTGCTCAGTTTGAATCAGTGACCCGCCTCCTGGTCCCTCCTCCTTAGCTAGCCTCTCTCTCCCTCCTTCCCTCCCACCTTCCCTCCCTGGGGCCCTCTGGGAGGCGCCTGAAGAGGAGGCAAGCTGAGTTCAGGCCAGCAGCCGCTGCTCTGTTCCTCTCTCCTTGCTGGTGCACTGGTGCAGTAGATGGAGCGCAGGGCCGGGGCTGATTCTCACGGAGGCAAGCATCCTCTCCAGTCTAGTCCCTAGAGAGAAAAAGGCCTGTGCCCAGCAGGCCAGCTCCCTACACTCCACCATGCCTCTGCTGGATGTTTTCTGGGCTTGCTTCAGGAAAGTGAAGGTAAGTGATTGCACAGACCCAGCCCGCTCTGCTGCTCAGAGAGGAAGGAGGCAGCTGGGGACCACTGAGTCCCAGCGGAAAGGCAGTTGGGCTTCTGAGACTAGCTTGGAGCTGGAAAGAATTGATTCAAATCTTGCTTCTGTCACTTTAACCAGCTCTGTAAATGTCTGCTGTTTTCCCATGAAAATAAGTCGACTAGCTGACGACTATCATAAAACCTGCCTCCATTGCTTCCCAGGCCTTGCCACAAAGGCGATATTCTTAACCCCTTTGAGCCTCAGTTTCCTCAGCTTTAAAATGAAGCCAGTAGTGGTACCAACCTCTATAAGGTGATGAGGTTGGTATTATTGTTTATATATGAAATGTTTGCAAATAAAAGAGACAATGCGTGTTAAGTTCCTAGCATGATGCCTTGCATATAGCATCCATACGAGTAACAGTAACTATTATTATGATTATTATTATTAATTTCCATCAACATATATCAAGCTCTGTGTTAGGCGCCATAGGAGTTCCATGAAGACAAAAAGGGACATGGCTTCTGTCCTCAAAGATGAGGAAAGAAAAGTGACAGATCTTTATCAAGCACCAGTAGTGATGGACACTATGCTGGATAGTTGGTCAGTAAATATTTGTTGAGTGCCTACTGTATCCTGGGCATGAGGAATACATGAGCACAACAGGACCCACAGGGATTTGCAGGGCATAATTTCTGCTCTCAAGATCCTAGGAACTGATATTTATTTAGTATCTGCTATATATCGGACAGAGGCACTTTCAGTTTATTAACTGTGGTGGTAATCTTTACCAAAACCATTGTTTTCCTGTTCTTATAGATGCAGAAGGGACACTGTAAAAGATTAAGGAAGATCACTCAGCTATGCCTGACAGAGTTAGGATCTGAACTCCTAAGCCCATACCTCTCTTGAGACTGTGTAGCTTCCCACAATTTAATTCAGGAGGGAAACTTTTAACTAACTAGCCTGACTGAGGGAAGGCTGGGACCCTTGGAAGGAAAAATCACTTCCACCAGAAGGGACTTGGGAAGGTTTCGCCAGAGGTCACATTTGGGCTGAGCCTGTGGCTTGAAGGAGGAGAAGACTTTGTCAGTCCAAAAATCGGGGAAGGGCATTCCAGGCATGCCTGGCAGAGGGACATTGGTGAGCAAGAGTCTGGAGGCAGTCAGATGGTGGTGAGTTTAGGGGAGGGCTGGTTTCGTGGCATCCTTCAAGTACAGGGTCGGAGGGGAGAGAAGTTAGAGAGGGGGAATGGGGCTGCCTCCTGTAGGGTTTGCAATTGATCCATGAGGCTGTGGTCTTCACCTAGTGGGGGGTCCTAAATGAGATTTTCACCCATCTGCGGTGAAATGGAAGAAAAGTGGGAATAATGTACAATTTTCAGAAAGCTAAATTAATTCAATTCAAAAGACTGTTCTTTATTTAGGGATTATTACATCTTTCTGATGGGGTGGGATTCAAGAGCAAGAGATTTTAAAATATGAGCAAATAAAAAGTTTGTAGCGGTCTGTTCCCTTATCTGTTTATTTAAAAATTGTCTTTCTCATCTATGAAATTCTGAAGTCCAGAGACTGTTGTCTTAAGGGATTGGGAGGATTTCAGTAAAGTAGGGATATAATTCAATGGACACTTTTAAGAAATACACTCCAGGGGCGCCTGGGTGGCTCAGTGGGTTAAAGCCTCTGCCATCAGCTCAGGTCATGATCCCAGGGTCCTGGGATCGAGCCCCGCATCAGGCTCTCTGCTCCGCAGGGAGCCTGCTTCTCCCTCTCTCTCTGCCTGCCTCTCTGCCTACTTGTGATCTCTATCTGTCAAATAAGTAAATAAAATCTTAAAAAAGAAAAAAGAAAAGAAATGCCCTCCAGCAGTGTTCCACTCTGGTGTGGAAAGGCCCAAGTGATGATGCCGAGGCCAGGAAGGTGGGTGTGATAGCAATGAGGCTGGGTGGGGAGGAGAGGATGGGAGATGGATAATGGTAAAGGGAATGTTGGGGGGAAGCAAAAATGTCTGTGAGATTTGACACCTGATTGGTACCACTGTCCTCTACTCCAGTTAACCATTCTGGGTGCTTGGCAGGGATTGAAATCACTTTGCAGTCATTACCTCAGTCTTTCAGACTCCCAGCTAACACTCCCTGCCCATGTCAGCCTCTTAGAAATCGTTAGGACAGGAGAGTCCCCCAAAAGGCTTGGAGACCTCTATCCCTGTCCCAGACAATAGCATACACACACACACACACACACACACACACACACACACACACTTACTCATGCATGCCCACAAACACAGGATGTACCCATGTGTATGTGTTTATAATTACACACTAATGTGCATAGACACACCATTCAAGTGTGCACACACATGCATAGCAAGACAAACACATACATGTACATGTTCACGCACAGTGCACATCCCCAATTACATAAACTCATGCACATATGCCTGCATACACATACAGAGACAGGCACACAGGTATACAAAGAGACACGCTCCCTTGCACAAGCATGCAGACACACACAGACCTAGACATGTATGCAAAATCACGTAGATGTACAAAAGTGTGCACATGGCACAAAGGTACATGTACACACACGCCCACACACAGGGCTGTGGCAGATGTTATATCTCAGGGTTAAGAGGCAGCCTGCCACACCCACCTACATGCTGCTTTGCCAATGCTACTGCTTTGAGGTCCCAGTCAGATAGGCAGGCCTTTTGGGCTTCTAAGCCTGGTCAGAGGCATGTGCTGTGATGAGCCACGCTCACTTTCTGAGCCAGGTTCCTTGTGAGCAGTCGCCTGACTATGGGAGACCTGACTGCGGAAAGGGGCATGACTGTAGCCAAGCTGGCCATAGCTGAGAGGGATCTTTTATATTGTCTCATTCAAACTTCTTGTGGTCCTAACAGAGAAACCGATCCCCCTATCTTCCCATACTATATGGTGCTCTCCATCAGCTGAAGAGGTTGTGAATGGGGGTGGAAGCAGAGAAACTTAGGTTTGAATTCCATCCCCCTGATACACACACAA
>NW_019154165.1:3562146-3687353 GCF_002288905.1 Enhydra lutris kenyoni | reverse complement strand
ACACACACACACACACACACACACACACACACACACACACACACACACACTAGCTTTGTGCCTTTGAGCAAGTCCTCTCTGAGCATCTGTTTCCTTATCTTAAAAAAATGATACAAATCAGTGCCCGCCTTACAGAGATGCCATGAGGATTTGGGGAGGTTGTGTCTTTAAGGTGCTTAGCATGGGGTAGGTGGTCAACACATGACTTGTTGGAAGCATAGTTCCAAACTGTACACTGGGGGCACTGAGGCAAAGAACAAGGATTATTCTCTACTTGGAAACTCCAGGGTTAAGATCTCAGGTCTTATCTGCTCCTTAGCCACAACTTCCCTTCAGCACCCTATACTCTGGCCCTGCCTGAATTTAGAGCCAGAAGAAACCCATCTGGGAGCTGAGGGGTGCCATCTCAGAAGCCAGGGATACTGGGAAGGTAGCAAAACACCAGGCCAGGGCCCGGGACTGCTTGAGCTGCGCTGGGATTAGAGGCAGCCTAAGGATAAGACCTTTGAAGGATGTGAGATTAACCCAATATAAATAGTTCCATATATATCTGATGTTTCTTCTCCAGAGGCCAGCAGGGTCAGAAAAGTATCAGAGGCCTCTTACCACAACCACACATACATATGAGTCCGTACTTCAGCCTCACACTCACACTCACACGTGCACACACCACATAGAACTCCTTCTTTGATGTGTCCTTTTGCTCCCTTCCAGCACCCAGTATGGTGTTAATGCACATAAAAAATGATGAGCATTTGGATCCCCCTCATGGAGCTCTCTTTGTATCAGGTGGGCATATCTTTTCTTGGAGGGCACTGACCTGGAAGGTGGAGAATCTGACTGGAGCTCCATCTCAGCCATGACCTACCTGTAGGTGACTTTGAGAGGGTCAATTCTTCCTGCTGTATCTCAATTCTTTTCTCTTAGAACAGATAGTCATAAAATACCAGAGATGGAAAGATCCCCAGAGGTCACCTGTTCCTCCCCCTTCCCTCCCTCTAAACTACAGATGAGACCCAAAATGGAAAGATACATGCTCAAGGTCACAGGGAAGGGGGGCAGCCAGGACACAGCTGGGTCCACACATGGTCTATGTAATAGACCATAATCTCCTTCCTTCCACTGCGGCAAAATCCAAACACAACTTGTCTGCAGTATAATCTAAGGGCAATACCAGGTGGGACTTTTATACACATATCACATATACATGTACACATAAGCATACATGGTAATACCCATATCTCACCCAGGAGGCAAAGCAAATTATGGACAGAAAAGTCCTTTGTAAACTGGGAAGCCTCAGAGAGTTTAGCCATTCAGTCATGGTCCAACAAGCGACACCATTTTTCCCCAGTCACTATACTCACATACTTAGTCATGCATATGAGTGCATAGGTGCACAAGGGCTCTCCTGATTCACCCAAGGACATATTCTCAAGCACCATGTCCTGTGAATGCACTGCCAGAGTGTACATGGGACTTGTATGTGGCTGTTCTTACACGAGACTCTTAGGTACCTGTTCATATGGGTGAGTGCTTTCACACTCCCTCCGCCTGCTCATATTTATGTAACTACATACACTCACGGGAGCACACATACGCATGTGTGCTTCTTCACCCCTGGGGCTCTTTCTGTCCCCAGGCCAATTCACAACTTCCCAGTCTTTGTGCAGAATCAGCCTGGCAGAATATGGGGTGAAACTGTGATGGGAAATGGGTGATTCAGCTGTTGTACTCCCAGCCTCCAGGATGTCTCTACTTTTCCAGGCCTTTGTCCTTATTGTCCCAAGGAAGACCAATTTGCCACATGTAGTGTGTACTCATTGTGGGAGAGGCAGGAAGGAGTGTAGAGAATTCAGGAGAGGATATGAATGTATAGAAACTCTTAAATGCTTCTGGATGGCAGTCCCACATTCCATGTAGGAGTCCTAGCACATCTTGCCAAAAGGATGGCCAGATATTGTTGCATGCCTCCAGTGATGTAGAGCTCACCACCTCTTCAAATAGGCTGTTTCTTTTTTCTAAGGTTTGTTTATTTATTTGAGAGAGAGAAAGGGGGCAGAGGGAGGGAGATAGAGAGTGAGAGAGAGAAAGAGAGTCCAAAGCAGACCCCCCACTACTGAGCATGAAGCCCGACTTGGGGCTTAATATCACAACTCCAAGATCATGACCTGAGCAGAAACCAAGAGCCATATGCTTAACTGACTGCACCACCCAGGCACCCCTCAAACAGCCTATTTCATCTGAGGACACTGTCACGGGTCCCTTAACCAGTGTGTGTGTGTGTGTGTGTGTGTGTGTGTGTGTGTGTGTGTGGTAGGTATACACCTGTACATCTGAGACTTGTACATATAGTCACCTCTCAATTACTGGATTCAAAGAAAAGAATTATGACATACTCTCAGGTCATGGGAAAGCCCCTTAACAAGTGCAGGGCAAGGCCTTATACTCCATAGAAGGAGTCTTCACCCTCAGGATCTCTCTTTGCAGTTTCACAGTTTAGTCAACTTGAGTGGTAGGTACTGGCTCCTGACATAGGTGAAAAATCCACACTATGGTTTGCCCCTGTGTGGCTAATGGTAAATCGCCAAGTTGCTGGCATATGTCACGTATTTGTGAGACCCAAATCAATAGTCTGAAGTAAAAGAAGAGGTGTGCTAACATTATTGGCACACATGGACTTAAAGAGAGTTTTGAGTTGGTTTCTGGGTGATCTAGAAAGCTTTCTGGGAGGAGATTTCTGACTCAGAACAGAAAGCAGATGTGCAGAAAGAACACTGGACGTGGAGTCAGACTGGCTTGGATGTAATGCCCAGCTCTGCCATATCTAAGCTGAGTGGTCTTGGGCAAGCCGTCTCTCCTCAGTGGATCAGACTTAGTGGAATTGCCAATGAAATAATGTGTATACAAGCCCAACACATAGTAGGTGCACAATTGGATCAGAATCTGAAGAGATGATCCACGGAGAAAAAGAGTAAGGAGGATTCTTCGAGGAGGAGTAAGTTTGGAGACCCGAGAAAGAGGAGGCACAGAGCCAGGGGGCTTGCCCTGGATATAGAAATTGGGTGTGGGTAGTTATGGGAGCAGGGGTCAAAATGAGAGCAGGGGTCAAATTTGGGTGGGGAGTTCGACTTTACTGAGGGTGGTCTTGATGCAGTAAAAAAAAAACAGGGTCTCTAAAATAACAAAACATGGAGTCAAGCCCTTCACTCTCTGAGTCACAACTTGCTAGCTGTGTGAGCTGTGTGACTTTGAGAAAAGCACTTCATCATTTTGAGCTTTAGTTTCCTGCTCTGTGAAATGGAGGTGATAATAGTACCCACTTCATAAAGTTGTTATGAGGCTTGGCTGAGTTAACGTATATAAAGCACCTGGCACCCAGTTAGTGAGCATTAACCATTTTTATTATTTGTACACTGGGGAAAATTATAACTCTTACCTCACGAGGTTGTAGTGAGGATCACATGAAATAATAACGGCAAGGCCTGTTGACATGTTTATTTATTGTTATCTTGAAGAAAATGGGAAGTTTCCTTGAACTGGGCACAGTCTTGAGGAATTCATTCCTTCACTCATTACCAAGCAATATTTATTCAGGGTCTATGTCAGGCCCTGAGGAGATAGACAAGGGTTAACAAAACAGCTGTGGGCCTCTAACCTCATGGAACTTACTGTCTAGTGGATATAGAATGAAAGTTTTTCATACTCACAATCCCCAAGTGCCCTGCTGGTGGGTATGACTGATTCAGTCCAGAAAATGCCAAGGTATTAAACTGTTCACTTAACAATTTTAGTCTATCTAGCACCAGTGCATGACAATTCTCATCTAGTCTTCAAGGCAAAGGAATGGCTAAGCTGGAGTCCCAGGTACTTCCTGCAACAGCATAGCCAGAACCATCTTAAAAGTGGGCCCAGACTGGAGATGGAGATAGGGACCTCCAGAACTTGCCTGATCTGAACTATTAACCCTGGTTCCTCTCTCCCAGTTGCTCATTTCAGCAGAATTGATACTGTTTGATCAAGTCATCAAGAGATTGGACAATATTTGTTCTGAGAACTGGGAGAGATGGAGGTGGGCACAGGGGAGGTGAGATGGAGTGGGAAACAAAGCTTTGACTTTGACTTATGTCTTGGACACTAATTCTTACTTTACCTTTAGTTTCATTGGCACCAAAAGGAGTATGAGTTGGGGGCTGGTGGGGGTGGAAGACATATCTGACAATATGGTTGATGAAGACAGAAGTAACTGGAAAAGGTTGCAGATTGGCAATGCCAGGTTTGGTTTTTTTCCCCTCCAAAGTACTACAGAAAGTTATTAGCTAACATTTACAGAGAACACATTATGTGGTAGACACTGTTCCATGCCCTTCACATATATTAACTAAGTTTATCATCACAATAACTACAAGGCGGTTATTTGCATCATCCTCATTTTACTGAAACACAGAAAAAAAAAACTTAGGAAAACTAACCCAAGATCACACAACTATTATTGGGATTTTAAACCCATGTAATCCAGGCCCAAAGTCCATGTTCTATCCACCATGTTTATGTAATCTCTGCTCAGTTTCTGCACCTATAAAGTGACTATGTTAGACCGGTTTATCTCTGAGAGTCTTTCCAGCTCTTTCACTCTCATCATTTTTCATATATACTTCTTTCAACTTCCAAGCAAAATGGAAAGCAAAACTGCTCTCCAAATGTCAGTGATGTCTACTCAAGGTCCCTGGGGAAGGGGCAGGGAGCTCAGGCTCAGGAAAATGAGCCTGCGCAGGAGGTTGGTCCTCCCAGCAGCCAGCAGGGCCTGAGAACAGCTGGAGGCTTGGCAAACTCTGGGAGCCATGGCCTGGCCTGCATTTCCAAGTTACTAGGAACAATAAGAGGGAGCAGCAGCTCGAGTGGCCTATGCTGGGATGTGGGGTCGAGGTTTCACAGAGGGGTGGAGGAGTGGAGTTCCTTGACCCCAGCTCTCTGGCCCACCCCTCAAGCTGCTGCTGCTGCTGCAACCTGGGACCTTGGAGTCCACTTCAACTGACAGTTCCAAGGCTTGGGTTGCCAAGGGGCAGAAGAAAGGAAGCCCTGCACTTGGGGAATGGGGTTTGACATCCTGCAAATTGGTGTGGGCTGACTTTCCCTGGACTCTTCTCTGCCCTAGGCTGGGTCACCCTTGGAGCTTGGGAGAAGAATATGGTATAATGACATAATCCAGTAGCTGCTGGAAATGGGACACTAATCTTCTAGCCCAGGTCAGCATCTACTTCCCCTCTCCAAGCCCCTGTTTCCTCAAGTACCACATGGGGAGGATATTCTTTACTTAAATTGATTACAATAATTACATATATGGAAGGGCCTGCCATAGAGTAGGAGCTCAGTAAATCTGAATTAAATTTGAAGATAGTTGATTGGATGTTCTAGGTGATACTGGACCTATGGTTTGTGCTCTGAGTTTCCTTGTCTGAAAAAAATAAGATTTACCTGCTTGAGGAGAGCCTGGATTTAGGAACATCCTCTAGAAGTGAAGATAGTAGAAAACCTGATGTTACTACCCCAAGGCTCAGGGAATGGACTATTTAGGTGACTCCCTTCTTCTCTTCTCCCCACCCCTACTCCGACCCCTTGTTGAACTAGATGTAGAGTCTGTAAAAAAGGCTTTGCTCCATCCTGGAACTACTGTGTCTCTCCTCCTCTTCAGTCTTTCCCTGCACTCACTCCATCCAAGGCCCCTCTCCTGGAAGGACTCTCAAGCTTTGACCAGGAAGAAGGGTCCCTGTTGGCTGGTGGGAAAGTCAAGCCTTAGAGATATGACATTCCTGAGATTATCCAGAGAACCCCTGGGGGTTGCAGCTGTGAACTCTCTCCTCCCTGGCTCTCTCTCGTCTGCTGTGGAGGCAGAAGGACAGGAAGGAAGGACAGAAGGACAGAAAGAGTCCCAAAGGCAAAGGGCTGGGCATGGAACAGCCCTGCTGACCAGGTGAGAAATGGGGAGTGAGAGAGAAGGAAAGGAGGTCCTTCCACAACTGGCAGGAAGGAATTAAGGTGAAAAGAGTTCAAGGCAGCAAGAATTGCTGTCGTGGGAGGAGTTATAAAATGATACACAAATCAGCATTCCTGAGGCTACAGGTCAGATACTTTCTTGGGGGATTGGTGAGGTGAGTAGATATGAGACCACCATAGTTCTGGTGGCTAGGAAAGGACAGTCAGGCTTTCTAGGGCCACACTCCTAGCAAGCATAGGACACTTTGTACCCTCACAGAGGGCACAAAGGAAGTAGACCCTCTGGGGATTCCTCACAAGGCTGTCCCAGACTCTGTTCTACAAAGATAGAAATCATGTCTTCTATTGCCCTTTCCCAGCTGGGATTGTCCCTTGCCCTCCTCCCTGTGATGGGAGAATGAGAATTATGAAGGACTCACCTATCATTATAGGCAACAAAGAATTGGAGGACCAGCAAAGAATTGGTCGAAGGCACATGGTCAGGCCCAGAATGCCTGTGTGGGTCAGTCTTACTCTAAATTAGGTCTCCTTTCCTCTTTCCAGGAAAGAGATTGGCATCCCTCAGGCTGTAGCACCCTCTCTCAACACACATCACACCCTGAACAGGAGCACATGTCCCCAGGCCTCCAGGATGGGGTTTAAAAGTGGTATCATGACACCAATGCTCCAATTTAGGACCTGGTGGCAGGATGATTCCAGACTCTGCCCACACAATGCCCTTCATTACCCAGATGTCTCCATACTGGACTCCATGCTCCTCTAAGGACCCAGCCTTTGTCTTACCCACCCCTGTGTCCAGCTCCACACAGCCCCTATTCTGGGCCTAGCCTAGAGGGACTTGACTGAGTGTATAGGACATACATACATACTCAGACACATACCACTGGCCAGATCCACTGCACCCCATCCTAGCAGAGAAACCCTAAGGTGCAGAGATGTCAGCTCTTGAGGAATCAGAAAACCCTGCTTCCCACAGTGGCCACAGTCTGTGTTGGCAAAACACCAGCTGGGGCTGGGCGGAGGTGGTGAGGGCCCACTCTGGAGGCCAGGAGGGGCAGGCTGTGAATAGGGTTCTGTGTGGCCTAGCTGATAGGGCTGGGGGAGGCTGGAATGTGAAGAACGTGCTCTCATGATTGGCCCCAAGCTTGGGCCTGAGGCACAGGGCTGGCCAGGGGATGAGGGGGAGCAGAGAAACCAGGCAAATAAGGTTTGAATAGTCTCCAGGCTTGCCCTCAGATAGCAGGGCAAGGGCTGGTCACAGGACTTGCAGGCCCAGCAGAGAAGTTGCTGGAGAGAGTGAGGTCCATCTCAGCCTTGGCTGAGGACTCCTCAGGTTTGGACAAGGTCTGCCTTTGCAACTTGTCTCCAAACCACCCCACTCAGACCTCCCACCTTCTCACCCAGCAGCAAGCTTTCTGTTCCCATCCCCTTTTTAGCTCGTGTTCTCTCTTTTTCACACTTTCAACATGATTCCCTGTTTCTCTCAAAAACTCCTGATTTGTCTTTTTATTACCCACTAGACTGGAAGCTCCTTGAAGGGCAGGGACTACATCTGCTTCTGTGGGACTTTGCATCTGTGTGTCTACCACAGTGCCTTCTGGACAGCTCTGAGCAGATTCTCCACAGACCCCTCAAATCCAACAAGTTCAAAACCGTGATTCATTACAAAAGGAAGATTCCCCTTCCCCCTCCCCCCAACCATGCCTTTTCCTCCCTTCCTGACCTCAGTTAAGCCCTGTTTTCCAAACAGTTGCATAGGTCAGAAACTTTGGATTCATCTTCGACTCCTTTTTTGTATTTCCACATCCTGTCATTGACTTTGGTTTTACCATGTAAATAGTTCATATATTGGTCCTCTCCTTTTCTGTCCCAAAGGCCATTGCTGCAATCTGCTCTGGCCTCTCTGTCTCTAGTTTTGTCTAACCTCCCCAGGTCCCATTCCCAATCTATTTTTCACCCAACAGATAAAATAACATTTTGAAATATAAATCTGACTATGGTACTCTTCTCTTTAAGCCCCTTCAATGGCTCCCCAGTGGGCTCTGGGTAAGGTTCAAGCTCCTTCACATGAACTACAAGGTCCATAATCTGGTCCCTACCCACTGTTCCAGACTCATTTCTTACTCTGCTCTCCAGCCAGACTATACACTTGCACAAATCACATGCTTTTATACCTCCTTGCCTTTTCTATGCTCTTCTTTCTACCTGCCTTGCTCTTTGCCCTCTTGTCTGCCTCATAAACAACTATTCATCTTTTTAAAAAAATATTTTATTAATTTATTTGACAGAGACAGCGAGAGAGGGAACACAAGCAGGGGGAGTGGGAGAGGGAGAAACAGGTTTCCCGCAGAGCAGGGAGCCCAACATGGGGCTCGATCCCAGGACCCCGGGATCATGACCTGAGCCGAAGGCAGAACCCCAACCAACTGAGCCACACAGGTATCCCAACTATTCATCTTTTAACACCTGTTCCAAATATTGCTTCCTTCATGAAGGCCCTCTTGACAATGCATCTGCATTCCCAGCACTCCGTTTGCTGATATCCACAAGGTTTCATACTTTCCAAAAGCACTTACATGGAACTGTGATGATTTGTGCATGTGGCTTCCCCTCCCACCCACTTGGTTGTGATTTGCTCAAGGTCAGGGAATGTGCCCAATTTGTCTGAATCCCTGAATACCTAGCACAGGGGCTGGCCCTGACAAAGCCTATAGGGAGTGAATGAATGAATGAATGAATGAGTGATTGGAACACTGTCACTATTAATCCTGGTCCTTTTCCAGAGTGGCTATCTCTGTAACTGCTAGGTTCCCAGGTTCAGAACAGCCCCAAGTACGGGGAATATGTTCTACAACAGGAAACAAATAGAGCCTCCACTCTGTAGCAGAACACTCTGATGTAGAAGTTTATGCCTCACCTTTCCCTGTAAAATTCTCAGCCACTAAGATCAGGATCCAAAGCAGAGTGGACTCATAGTTCTGGCCCAGTCTAGGTTATCTGGGTCCCCACAGAGAAAATAATAGGATACAATAAAATTGGGAGCTCCATAGGCCTAAAGTATAAACTTGGTTCTGACATTTGAATAAGTCATTTCACTTCTCTGGACCTCATTTTCCTCATGTGTTACATGAGAATAAAAAAAACTTACCTTGTGGAATGTGTGTGATGACCAAGTCACTTATTTGTAACCTGTAAATTCCTGTGTAAAATTAAAGCCTAACTAGCACCTGAACTATCTTTAATTCTGTCACACCCATGATGGGTTGGGAGATAGGGTGGGAGAAGAGGGAATTGAAAGTGAATAGAATAGGACTGCAGAGTAACAGTCTGCTCCACCTATCAGTTCATCTCCTAATTTCTCAGAATGGTCACATTTAGGACCTCACAGGGGACTGCTTCCTCCTTCTCTCTTACTCGTTTATCCTTTTCTTTTACTCCCCTTTTGTCCACCACTGAGAATTATATTAACTTGCTTAATCATAGGTCTCATAGCTTGTAGGGGAATACAGTATCTGTCCCTCTTGACTGGTCTTTCCCCTCTTTTTCCACCTATCTCATTCTATTATTTGTTATCTCGCTCATACTAGCATCCCTCAAGGTCCTTGTCAATTAACACTGGGGAACACTATCCATCCCTCTTGTCTTCTGTGGCCAATTGCAGGTTGAAGATTCACCAGGTTATTTTGTGGTCTACCAGGGTGGAGCTGAACTTTATCCATTTTAAAGTGATCTAGGGCTGAGACTAATCTCCTAAGACTAGCAATCATTGTAGTCAAGTGTCTGCACCTGTTGTGGCAATCACTGTTCAGGGGATAGGAAAGATGACAAATAACTATGACAACTCCTTTCCTGATAAGCTTTTGATTGGCTGCATCTCTTCTTTCAAATTAACATCCCAACATTTCCTGAACTACTGCAAAAGCCTCCTAAAAGTTCTCCCTGCTTCCACCCTAGCTCCACAATGCATTTCCCACACAGCAGCCAGAGAATGATCTTTTTATTTTTATTTTTTTTAAATTTTTTTAAATTTTTTTCAGCGTAACAGTATTCATTGTTTTTGCACCACACCCAGTGCTCCATGCAATCTGTGCCCTCTCCAATACCCACCACCTGGTTCCCCCAACCTCCCAAACCCGCCCCTTCAAAACCCTCGGATTGTTTTTCAGAGTCCAGAGTCTCTCATGGTTCACCTCCCCTTCCAATTTCCCTCAACTCCCTTCTCCTCTCTAACTCCCCTTGTCCTCCATGCTATTTGTTATGCTCCACAAATAAGTGAAACCATATGATAATTGACTCTCTCTGCTTGACTTATTTCACTCAGCATACTCTCTTCCAGTCCCATCCATGTTGCTACAAAAGTTGGGTATTCATCCTTTCTGATGGAGGCATAATACTCCATAGTGTATATGGACCACATCTTCCTTATCCATTCGTCCATTGAAGGGCATCTTGGTTCTTTCCACAGCTTGGCGACCTTGGCCTTTGCAGCTATAAACATTGGGGTACAGATGGCCCTTCTTTTCACTACATCTGTATCTTTGGGGTAAATACCCAGTAGTGCAATGGCAGGGTCATAGGGAAGCTCTATTTTTAATTTCTTGAGGAATCTCCACACTGTTCTCCAAAGTGGCTGCACCAACTTGCATTCCCACCAACAGTGGAAGAGGGCTCCCCTTTCTCCACATCCCCTCCAACACATGTTGTTTCCTGTCTTGCTAATTTTGGCCAGAGAATGATCTTTTTAAAGTGAAAATCAGATATTGTCATTCTCTTCTACACCCTCCAATGGCTTCATAATGCAATTTAAATCAAAATCCCAGTTATCACCCTGGCCCTCAAAATCCCTTTCCTCTCTCTTCAACCTCTGCCTGGAATATTCTGCACCAAGATTGTCACATGACTGGCTTTGTCTTATCATGCAAGCCTCTGTTCAAATTTCAGAACCTCTGTATAATAATAAAGGGGACAATCTGATAAGAAGCTGTAACAATTGTAAACATTTATGCACCCACCGTAGGACTACCAAAATGCATAAAACAGTTAAAAACAAACATAAGAGAACTTATCAGTAATAATACAATAATAATAGGGGCCTTGAACACCCCACTTACATCAATGGACAGATCATCTAAACAGAAAATGAACAAGAAAACAATGGCTTTGAATGACACATTGGAACTGATGGATTTAACAGATATATGCAGAACTTTCCACGCTAAAACAACAGAATGCATATCCTTTAAAGTGCACATGGATCATTCTCCAAAACAGATCACACATTAGGCCACAAAACAATCATCAAAAAGTTCAAGAAGATCAAAGTCATGCCATACATCTTTTCTGAACATAAAGCTATGAAACTAGAAGTCAACCACAAGAAAATCTCTGGAAAGACCACAAATACATGCAGATTAAATAACATGCTACTAAACAATAAAGGAAGAAATAAAAGTATATGGAAACAAATGGAATTGAAAACACAAAGGTCCAAAGCTTTTGGGATGCATCAAAAGTAGTTCTAAGAGGGAAGTATATAGCAATATGGGCCTACCTCAAGAAGCAAGAAAAAACCCCAAATAAATAACCTAACCATACACCTAAAGAAGCTGGAAAAAGAACAACAAACAAAACCTAAAATCAGCATAAGAAAGGAAATAAAAAAGACTACAGCAGAAATAAATGATACAGAAACTAAAAAAACAGCAACAACAAAAAACCACAGCAGAACAGATCAGTGAAAACAGAAGCCAGTTCTTTGAAAAAAAATCAATAAAACTGATAAATGCCTATCCAGACTTATAAAGAAAAAAGAAGAAAAGATTCAAATAAATAAAATCACAAATGAGAGAGAAGAAATAATAAGCAAAATCATGGAAATACAAATAATTCTAAGAGAATATTATGAAAAACTATATGCCAACAAATTGGAAAAACTAGAAGAAATGGATAAATTCCTGGAAACATATATATTACCAAAACTGGAACAGGAAAAAATAGAAAATTTGAGCAGACGAATAACCAGCAAAGAAATTGAATCAGTCATCAAAAAACTGTCAAGAGACCAAAGTCCAGAACCAGATAGCTTCACAGGACAATTCTACCAACATTTAAAGAAGTGTTAATACCTATTCTTCTTAAACTATTCCAAAAAATAAAAAAAAGAAGGAAAATTTCCAAATTCATTCTATGAGGCCAGCATTACCCTGATACCAAGATACAAAAACCAGATAAAGACTCCACTAAAAAAGAGAACTACAGGCCAATATCCCTGATGAACATGGATGCAAAAATTCTCAACTAAATACTACCAAACCAAATCCAACAATATATTTTTAAAAAATCATTCATCACAATTAAGTGGGATTTATTCCTTGGGTTGCAAGGGTGGTTCAATATTTGCAAATCAATCACTGTGATACATCACATCAGTAAAATAAAGGATAAAAACCATGTGATCATTTCAATAGATGCAGAAGAAGCATTTGACAAAGTATAACAACCATTCATGATTAAAACCTTCAACAAAGTAGGGCTAGAGGGAACAGACCTCAACATAATAAAGGCCACCTATGAAAAACCCACAGTTAACAGCACCCTTAATGGGCAAAAACTGAGAGTTCTCTCCCTAAGATCAGGAACAAGACAAGGATATCCATTCCCACATGTATTCAACATAATACTGGAAGTCCTAACCACAGCAGTCAGACAACAAAAAGAAATGAAAGGCATCCATATCAGTAAGGAACAAGTGAAACTTTCACTATTTGCACATGGCATGATACTCTATATAGAAAATCTGAAAGATTCCACCCAAAAACTGCAGGATCTGATACATGAATTCGGTAAAGTCACTCAGGATACAAAGTCAATGTACAGAAATCCGTTGTCTTTCTATATACCAATAATGAGGCAGCAGAGGAAGAAATTAAGAAAAAAATCCCTTGTACAGTTGTACCCAACATAATGAGATACCTAGAAATAAACCTAACTAAAGGGGTAAATAACTGTACTCTGACAACTACAAAACATTGATGAAAGAAATGGAAGATGACACAAGGACATGGAAAGACATCTTGTGCATATGGATTGGAAGAACAAATATTGTTAAAATGTCCAAACTACCCAAAGCAGTCTACACATTTAATGCAATCCCTATCAAAACACCACCAGCATTTTTCATGTAACTAGAACAAACAATCCTAAAATTTGTATAGAACCACAAAGACCCCAAATAGCCAAAGCACTCTTCAAAAAGAAAAGCCCAGTTGGAGGCATCAAAAGTCCAGACTTCAAGTTATATTATAAAGCTGCAGTAACCAAAACATTATGATACAGTCACAAAAATAGACACATAGATCAATAGAACAAAATAGAAAACCCAGAAATAAACCCACCACTATATGATCAATTAATCTTTGACAAACAGTAAAGAATATCCAATGGGGAAAAGACAGTCTCTTCAACAAATGGTTTTGGGAGAACAGCACACCAACATGCAAAAGAATGAAACTGGACCACATTCTTACACCATATACAAAAATAAATTCAGAATGGATTAAGACCTAAATGTGAGACCTGAAACTGTCAAAATCCTAGAAGAGAGCACAGGAAGTAGCCTCTTTGACACTGGCCATAGGAACTTTGTAGATGTCTCCTGAGGCAAGAGAAACAAAAGCAAAAATAAACTATCGGGACTTCATCAAGACAAAACATTTCTGCACAGCAAAGGAAACAATGAACAAAAATTAAAAGGCAGGGGCGCCTGGGTGGCTCAGTGGGTTAAAGCCTCTGCCTTCGGCTCAGGTCATGATCCCAGGGTCCTGGGATGGAGCCCTGCATCGGGCTCTCTGCTCAGCAGGGAGCCTGCTTCCCTTCCTCTCTCTCTGCCTGCCTCTCTGCCTACTTGTGATCTCTGTCTGTCAAATAAATAAATAAAATCTTTAAAAAAAAAAACTAAAAGGCAACCTACAGAATGGGAGAAGATATTTGCAAATGATGTATCTGATAAAGGGTTAGTATCCAAAAAAATATAAAGAACTTATGAAACTCAACAACCAAAAAACATATAATCTAATTAAAATATGGGCAGAAGGCATGAACAGCCATTTCTCCAAAGAAGACATACAGATAGCCAACAGACACATGAAAAGATGTTCATCATCATTTATCATCAGGGAAATGCTAATCAAAACTACACTGAAATATCACCTCGCACCTGACAGAATGGCTCAAATGAACAACAAAAGAAACCACAGGTGTTGGCGAGGATGTGGAGAAAAAAGAAACTTCACACACTGTTGGTGGGAATGTAAACTGGTGCAGCCACCCTGGAAAACAGTAAGGAGGTTTCTCTAAAAGTAAAAACAGAACTACCCTATGATCTAGCAATTACACTGCTCGGTATTTACCCAAAGAATATAAAAACACTAATTCAAAGGAATACATGCACCACTATGTTTATAGCAATATTATTAACAGTAGCCAAATTATGGAAGCAGACCAAGTATCCGTTGACTTATGAATGGATAAAGATACTGTGTGTGTGTGGTGTGTGTGTGTGTGTGTACACACACACACCACACACACACACACATGAATATTACTCAGCCATAAATAAGAATGAAATTTTGCCATTTGCAATGACACAGATGAAGCCAGAGAGTATTATGCTAAATGAAATAAGTCAGTTAGAGAAGGACAAATACCATGTGATTTTACTCATATGTGGAATTTAACAAACAAAACAATAAGCAAAGGGGGAAAAAAGAGAGACCAAGAGACTCTTTATAATGATAGAGAACACCCTGATGCTTACCAGAGGGGAGGCAGATAGGGGTGATGATGGGAATGAAAGAGGGCACTTGTGGAGATGAGCACAGGTGATATATGGCATTGGTGAATCACTATATTGTACACATAAAACTAATATGTTAACTAACTGGGATGAAACTAAAAACAAAAAAAATTTTCAGCTCTTCCAACACACCCTCTCTGTCCACCTTTTCTAAAGCAATTATCCCTATTATCCCTCCCCCCCTTTTTTTATCCTATCACTTCCTACTTCATCCTATTTTTTTAGTTTCACCTTCTTGGTTCTAAGTGATGTCTGAAAATTCCTCATTTGTTTTTTTGTTTGCCTATTCATTGTTTGTCCCTGCTCTATGAGAACAGGGACCTTATCTGTCTAGATGATTGCTACAGCTTTAGCATAGTGTGTAGTGCTCTATAGGGTACTGGTGCTCTATAAATATTTATTGAATGAATGACTTTAAAATGTGTTTTATTTTATAAAGTGCTTTCATGTAAACTGATTTCTCACAAAGCCTATGAAGTTGGGATTATTACCATTGTAGTCTTAGGGATGCAGAAACTGAGATTCAAGAAGGTATGTCCAATATTACATAATAAGGTAGCCCTGAACTTGAGCTTTCCAATTCTAAATACTGCTCTTCCTACCAACATACCATGTTTCTAACCAAGGATGGTATGTGCAAAGCAACTGTTAACTGATTCTTTGATAATCCTTACTGTTGGTTCTTGGAACAGCCTTGTGAGCTGTGCAGACTGTCTCCACTCTCCTGACTTAGGGAAACTCCCCAATCCATGAGAGTGAAGTGAACCAGGGGAGTCAGTGGAGTGGGAGAAAGTATTATGGGTCAGGCAGTCAAAAGTCTGGGCTTTTAGGCTCTACTTGGCTTCCCATTGTACTTCATTCTCCTTTTCTGTAAGACTCAGTGTGTCTTTCTGTAAAATGAGTAGATTTAACTTGCTGACTTCAAAGATTCCTTCCAGTTCTGACATTGAGTGGGTCTCTGCAATGTATTGACTTCTCTGTTTCCTTTGCAGTGCTTTCCATTGCTGCAGAGGAGAAAGAATACCGGTAAGTGTGTGAGGTGGGCGGTCACAGGTGTCATGGGATGGGGCAGAGCTTCTCAGTGGTTCTCATGGCCTGGCTGATCTTGTTCCTGAACAATGGCCTAGATGCGAAAATCTGGATACATCCTCTGTCTCCCTCCAGTGGGCATTTTCTGACCTCTTCCAGTTTTTCCTTTTGGAAGGGAGTGAGCTTGCAGAACTTCATTATTTCTCAGATGGAGGGTTTTCTCTAGTCAGGGAGCCAGGGAGGATTTTCCTAAAGAGCTATCACCAAGTATACCCATCCATATGCTTCCCTTGTTCCCAGGTGCCTACTTTCGACCAGGATGTATATTAGGGGTGGGAGGTATGTTGGGAAAAGGAATAAGTAAGTGGAAGATAAAGGAAAGAAACATGACATTTAGGATTCAATGTCTGTGGTATTCCCAACACTTGCTTTATCTAAAAGGCTTCTAGGAGGGTTAGTTAGGATGGAGGGAATATACATAGCCTTTTTCTAACAAGTTTCTTCGAGCCCGACTACATATTTGCCTTCTGTCGCTGGTGTCCTACTTGGGTGTGGGCAAGTTAGTGGCGTTCTGGGAACAACTCCCTTTCATTGAGGAGGACACAGTTGTCTGGAAGGGATACTTGGTTTGGGGAGGAAGAGAAAGAAGGATCCTGGCCAGGAATTAATTTGCTGCCAGAGTCTGAACTCTGGGTATTGGCTGAGCTTTGCTGAGGTCATTTAGGCCATCCTCCTGGCTCTAGCCCAACTTCAGCCATTCCCTCTGCGTACAGTTTTTCAAGATGAGCTCAGGACTCGACTGAGCATGGTTTCTAGGTGGAAGTTAGGGCTGAGGGTCACAGAAACAGAAAGGCATCAATGAACAAGTGGCATGCTAAGGGCCTGTGTGAGGCGCCTTAGGGAGACTTTAGAAGCGACCTGATCTCTTGCTCCTGAAGACCTCCCCAAGCAGTTGGAACCAGTTTGGGCACAGTTTTACCTGAAAGCAGAAAGGGGATCTGGTGACCTCCCAAATATCTTCCCACCTTAAGATCTCCAGTTCTTGGGTGGTGGCTGCTAGAAAAAAAGAAGAGTTGTCAGGGTGAGGTGTTTGTTTGCATTGCCATGACTGCAGATGAGAGAGGACCTATTTTGAAGTAGGATCCCTGCGGTGATCAGCATACAGCCTACATCTGCTCTTCCACTCCCCACCTCCTCCCCCATCACCATTCCAGCATTTCTTGCAGAGCACAGTTCCTGCTTTGCAAAAGCAACTTCTGGGTACACAAGATCTGTGAGCTGTCCATCCTGGGAGAAGAATAAACTTCTCCATTTCAGAGACACCAGCTGCAGAGGCTAAAAGGAAGCCCCTCAGACCCTGAAATAGTGACCCCTCAGATGAATGCACTTGCTGCTGCCAAGTCGCCTCATTAGAATGTCTGTGCCAAGCTCAGTCAACCGGGCTGAATCCTGGAAGGGTGGGCACCAGGTGGCTGAGAGCCTGTGGCTGCCTGAGGAAAAAGAGGAGTGTCTTTTAGGGGGTGGGCCCAGGCAGAAGAACTTGCCACCTGCAAAGCTTAGCTAGTACTAATTTTTGTCCTACTTCTTTAGGTTAAAGTTTGAAAATGACTATTTAAGGGCAAAGTCAATCCAAGGACCATCTGGCACAAATTATGACTTTATGTGGATGTGGCAACAGAAGCAACAAGGCACTGGAAATCAAAGGACCTAGATTTTAGTCCAAATTTCATTACCAGTTCACTGTGTGAGCCCAAATAAGGAACTCCCTATCTCTGGACCAGTGTCCATTTTATAGTCCCATCTATAAAATGGAACTTAGTGCATGGAGCTCTTGTATGCATCATACAAGATAGTGCGTTAAGAGGTCAAAATGCTGAACAAATGTTATTATTTCTGAGATCTGGCTCAGGGAAGGAACAGAACTCTTGGGATTTTTATTCATTTATTTTTGGAGTATGTAATACCTTCATATACCTCAAACTTCAAGAGATAGGAAAATAAAAATTCTCTCCACCCCTGTCCCCCAACTATCCAGCAATCCTCTTGGAGGTGGCCAATGTTACCAGCTTCTTGGGCCCTTGATGAGTTTAAAGGTCTAAAGTGAGTTTGCTAGACAGCACGTCAGCAGAGGTGGCTGCCTGATTTGGAGTTGGGCGGCGGGCCGGGGGATGGGGGGTTCCTGATGAAGGGAATGTGTGGAAAAGACAGTGGAGAAGGAACTGTGGAGGGGAAATGTGGGGCAGTAGTGGAAGAAGCATGAATATGGATGTCAGGAGGTCTGGGATCCAGTCTTGACTGTTCCAATCGTGGCTGAATTCTCTTAAGAACCTTCCCCTCTCTGACCCTCAATGTTCCATCTGCACATGAAAACTATTGTGTTCTTGTATGCCATTCTGACAAGTTCCACAGGAGTTAAACAGATATGATTGAAGAGAGGACCAACCAGGGACATTGTAGAAAAGAAAAAGCCAAGAAATTGACTCAAAGTTGACAATTGAATATGATTTACATATGTCATCTTCTTCATATTAAGATCAGCCAATTGAAAAAAAAGTTTCTCTGACATGCTATTGCTTTTTTCCTGGTGGTCTCACTGGCAGAGGAAACCTTTGGCACTGTCTTCACAGGAGAATATTAGGAATGTCCAACTTGCTTTAACATATGTAGTGCTGCCCAAGCCCAAGAGGATGGGCTGAAGGTCCTTTGATAGCTGTCAAAGAATCCACCAGCACAATGTTTCCCAGATTTTACAGATTTGTGAATCAACTTCACAATTTTTGCCATCACTTCATCCTGTGCCAGTTCATACTTAATTTTTTCTTTATATCAATCAGATTTTAAACAATAACCTTACTCAAAGCCATAATATCTATGAAATTAGTGTTTGCAGTACTAGTTACATCTTTCTTAATACATGTTGAATTCAGTCTATATTTATCATGATTCAAAATGTATCACTCCAAATCATCCTGTGCATTGGAAAACACAGAGGTAGCTGTAACACAAACCAGTAGGTCAGAAGGAGGTTCAGGCCTTCAGGGCCCACTCCAAGACTCACTAAGTGCTCTTGGGCTTCCTAAAACACTTCATACTCCTTCTAAGCCCTTGTATCATGTTACGCAAGCACGAATTGCTCCTGAGATAGAAATAGGTTCTGGAGCCCAAAAGGAGCTCCCTACCTCCAAACAAAATCTATAATTCTAAATGGCCTCACAGGTGCTGAAGTGAGGCCATTTGACTAGGGAGCCAGGAGCTCTAGGTCCAGTTTTGGCTCTGCTGTTTGCTAGCTGTGTGACCTTGGGCCTGTCCCATTCCCTCTCTGGGCCTTAGTGTCCCCAACTATAAAATGAATAATTTGGTCTAATGACTTCAAAGGTATCTTGCTGCTCTGAAATTCAATGACTTTTTCACTTGTACCCCACACTTCTGCTTAAACCATTGACTCCCAACAGCTTGCAGAGGTGAGAAGCTGCTGAGCTGAGCTTCTACTACTTCTGTGCCAAATCCTCCCTCAGGCCCCTTGCTCCCAGTGTGCAAAGCCCCTTTTGTTGTCTGAAGCCATTCAGGGCTTCTCTCCAGGCTCCTGAAGAAGTGACTGAGGTGACCTGGTGGGTAATAGTTGGCCTGTAACAAGAGCCTGATTCCTCAACCCAACTGGCTCTGGCCTGGCTGCAAGCTTGGCCTTAGCACCAGATTCTGTGTATCAGTTGCCCCAGACCCCTCCCTCGGGCTCTGAAGGAGCAGGGAAACCAGTTTAAAGGGGAAAAAATATAAACAGATACATTAATTTAAGTGCATTTATTTAAGCTGCTATTGGGTATCACTTCCAAGGGTCGGGAGGGCAGACTGAAATACTGAGCCAAAGAAAATCAATAATAATGTTTCAATTAACTTTCTTTTTTTTTGAAAATGACCAAATCATTCTTGTAATGAATTCTTGACAGACTTGGCCATTTGACATTTGCTATTTCATGAAGAATATTTGCAGGGTATAACTTATTTAGCATTTGACCAACAGCTTATCCAGCAACTTTGAATAGTATAAAGATCTACTTAGTTAGGGGATATCTGGAATTGATTATCATTTGAGACAGGAAACCTTACAACCAGGACCTATAATGAATTCAGCCAATGCAAAAATACTGGACTGTGAGTTGAGAATTCTAAGATCTAGTCCCAGGTCTGACATTAACTCTCTCTGTGACTTTGACTTAGTTGTTTCTTTTCTATGGGCCTCAATTTTCTTGTCTGAAAAATAAAAAGGTTGAAATAGAAGGTCCCAAAGTCCTTTGTACTCTGATTCTGTGTCTTCCTTGACCCCTGCCAGAGTCAGAGTGAAAGGAGGGTGAGGTGGAGATAGGGTCAGTAGAAAGGGCAATTTCAAGATGTTCTTTGGGATTGGAGAAGGATTTCCAGACCTGCGGAGGAGTGTAACAGCTTCCTTCTGGGTCAAAAGGGGCTGAGAAGCTCAGGTTCCCAACACTTGTTTTCAGAAGTGCAAAACAGAAAGTCAGGCCAAGGCTTACAGACATAGGTCAGGCAAATGTCCTGAAGCACAGCCTAGTGGGACATTTTTATAGCCTGGACCAATCCAGAATATCAGAGCAAGGGCTGGATGGCATGGGATAAATACCCAGGGGCTAGGAAGGGAATGATAATTGCAGGAGGAATGACAGGTCTGGAAAAGACCTGGGAAGTGTTATTGGGCACTTCTACCAGAACATCCCATAAATCCTTCAAACTCAACAATCAGCATCATTATTCATCATCATTCTCCTGGAAACCTTCTCCTTCTACAGGACTCCCTTTCTTGATTAATGCACCATCATCATCCACCCAGTCAAGCAAGAATCATGGGAATCATCTGGACTCCTCCATCTCTCTCATTTGCTGTCATCCACTTCTTTGTGATGTTTCCTACTTCTGCCTCTTTTTTTCCACCCACACTAGGATAGCCCCCCCATCTCAGGCCTTAGTAGCTCTGGCATGGAAGGTTGCTATGGCTTCTTAACTGGTCTCCCAGCCACCACGCTTTCCCTTCCAGTCCACTTCCCATACTGCTGCCAGAGTTCACCCTTTAAGAGAACAATTTGGTTATGCTCAAAAACTTTTGATTGTTCCTTATCTTTGGTCAAAGTCAAAATTCTTTGCAGTGGTATTCAAGATCTTTCACAACTTAAACAACCTATCTTTCTTTCATCTCCTGCCACATCCTCACATTTCTGAGCTTCATGGGGCAACTCCTTATTTCCTATACATACAATGAGCTCTCATATTGTACTCTTCACTGGAAGTGTCTTTGATAGCACCCCCACACACAAACACACAAAAACACTTGGCCTGTTAAGCCATCCTCTAGACTCCCTTTCCATCAGTTCTACATCTCTATTATAACACTTTATATTGTTCCTCATTTGACTCCTTTCTTTCCTATACCTCCTACAGACCATGAGTGTATGAGAGGTATATCTGACTGACCCCTGTAGTCCCAGAACTGAGCATGGGGCTTAACGCAAGCAATGAATCTGGCAAGGACTGTCTTTTATTTTTGATGGCATAGCAAGAGAACTGCTGGTAATCAGGCTACTGACTTCTTCTCAGCAGACTTTCTTCTCTGTCATTTCAGCTCTGCATTAGATATTATAAGTTGACACACAGCCCCCGCTGTCTCCAGATGACAAATTGTCTGGAGATGAGGCCCTGAAGTTCCTGTTAATGGTTCCAGCTAATGGTGCAGATTCATGTAAAACGCATTTCTACCAAAACCTGGAAACTTTGAGGTTGCCTTACATATCAATCCAGGATGGGCACTTAAGGACCTTATTAACCAGTTGTTTCAAACCAAATACTGAGGAACTCTAGCATTCCCAGAGAGTCAATGGGATATGTGAAAGGGGGAGAGAGTTGAGGGTACTTCATTTGATCAAATATATTTTACCTTTTGGGGATTTCATGAGGATTTCATTTGGAGACTGGAGTTGACCACATAAAAGTAGATGTTGGAGACCACTGCTCTAGCCCAGTGCTTAACTGCTAATAGCCTCCCTTTTATACCATTCCTGCTATGCATCCACTTGGGCTTGGACCAAACTCTCCAGCTATGGTTAAGTATCCCTTTTTGTTCTGTACTTAGTGGAAAGTTCTTATTTATGTAGAACCAGAATCTGCCTTACAACTTTCACCCAGCTGTCCCATTTTCACCCGTTGGAGTCTCAAAGAAGTTGTTTCTTCTTCCCTGTGACCAATCTACTGGCATAGAATTTCTCCAAGTCTTAGATGGAAGTGACTCTGTAGTTCATACAGTCCAGTGTCTTCACTGTGGTTCGGGAGCTCAAAGCCCAGAGAAGGCAGGGATTTGCATGACAACAGACAACTCATCAGTGGTAAAACTGAGACTAGAAGCCAAGTTCCCATTCCCACTCATCTATAACTCATTCCCACTCATCTATAACATCTTCCCCTGAATCTGTCTTTCCCCATAGTAAATAGCTCCAACTCCTAAAATGATTTCTCACAATCCTGATGACTATGCCCTAAACTTGTTTCTGATTGCCAGTAACCAGTGCTTGAAGATCAGCAGCTCAGCTGGTGAAAACTCTATGGCCCCCAGGATTTTGTTGGCCTGGGGTAAGGGCAAAGGCAAAGGAAAGCAAACTGGCATCAAAAAAACAGAACTGTTCCCACTGGGCAGTCTGGATGCGATTCTCCTCCTCTTTCCATAGGACCAAATTCCATTCAAACAGTGCTCCTCCCATGTCAGTCAGGGCAGCCAAGGTGCAACTTTCAGAGGCCCTTCTGACCTGTTTGCTAGAGGGACCCTGCTGTGTGACCTTCCACATCCCAAACCCAGAAACAGGAAGAGCTGGTTTGGTTTACATTTTGAGAAGAAAAATGAAAACATAGGAAGTGGGGCTCCTGAGAACAGAAGCTTCCAACTCTGTGTCCATGTGCCCCTGGGACAGGATATTTCAGAGAATACATTCCACAAGAGAAGGGAACGGCCTCCTTATTAAAACAAAGCACAAAGCCCTTCAAGGTTTGGAAAGAGAAAAAGGCCAAAAGGAGACTCTTAAAGAGAGGAGGGGCAGCCGGTTCAGAATCTTCAACCCTTCTCCCCTATCCAGCACTTGGAGCTGTTGTACTTTGATCTTACTGCTGTTATCACCACATCTGGCCCACACAGATCCCCCTGCTCTCTTTAACCTATGGCCCAGAAGAAGGCTTAAGCCTCTTTTCTTGTTTATCTGAGTATCATCAAAGTAGGCTCTCACTCAGAACCTTCCTTTATAAACCAAGAAACAGCAGACATAAATTAATTACACAACCCACAAGCAGCAGAACAATATTCAGGCTTTACAAAGTAAGTGCCTCTTGTCTTAAAGCCAGCAAAAGGAGGCAAGCGCTTTACCAGTCCCCAGATATCTCCCAGGATCACTGCTTCATTGCTCCACATGAACCGCTGTTAAGTTTGCCTGGCTTTCTCCCCTCTCAGCTCTCTGTCTCTGGGAGGTTGGTTCTATCTTGTTTCCCAACCGCAATTACCAAAAGAGCCAATGCAAAAAGCCTTTTAGAAAAAAATCTCCCACCCTTCCTCCATGCTCCTCTGTTTTGATTCTTAAATTCCACATATGAGTGAGATCATCTGATAATTGTCTTTCTCAGACTGACTTATTTTGCTTAGCCTAATACCCACTAGTTCCATCCATGTTGTTGCAAATGGCAAGAGTTCATTTTTGACAGCTGAGTAGTAGTCCATTGTATATATTAAAACAAGATGAAATCAGAAAGGGAGACAAACCAGAAGAGACTCTTAACCATAGGAAACAAACCGTGGGTTGCTGGAGTGGGGAGATGGGGTCATTGGGTGATGGGCATTAAGGAGGGCATGTGATGTAATGAGCACTGGGTGTTATATGCAACTGATGAATCACTGACCTCTACCTCTTAAACTAATTACGCATTATATGTTAATTAATTGAATGTAAAAAAAAAAATTAAAAAAAAGAAAAAAGAAAATGAAAAAGCCTTCCAGAACCCCTTAGGTCCTTTCCAGTTCTGGTGTTTGCATCTAGGAACATGATTAGTTCACAGGTAGTCAGCAGGGTAAAAGTGTGGATCATCTGGATGCCAAAGGAACATGGTCCTACAAAGAAACAGTGCTGGTCACCTCTGGAGCTTCCACAAGCACACACAACCACGTGTTACACGCATCTATGTGCACACACACACAGCATCTTTACCAAAAATCTTAGTTTTGCAGAGTAACAGCTCCTTTAAAACACAAAAATGTACTCCTGTCTCTTGCCTCTCAAAGGGGACTATATGTCCCCTTGGGCCAGGGATAAGCAGAGCCTCTTCCTGGAAGATGCATCCAAGACCATCTGCTTGGAATGGCTCATTCTCCTTAAAAGATCCAGGTTGGAGGGAGCATTACTTTTATATTAAAACAAGCACAGATATATGTTATGGAATAGCATGCAAAATTCACATGAATTTGTGAGCTAAAAGTGGAGACTTCAAAGGAAGTTTATGCCTGTGGCTGACTACATGGGCTTCTCCATCTCCTTGGGGCCAGGTGCAGAATGGGTCTTTTTCAGTTCAACCATTTGGTATTTGGGTGCAAAAGTTTGAGAAGCACTCACTGGAATGGTGGGTTTCCTGAAAGTGGAAACTTCATTTCGCCTCTCTCTGTATCTTCATGCCCAATACAGAGCAAGCCACAGACAGGGTGTGTTCAAGAACTATTTGCTTCATCTTTCCATCTACCCATCAGCCCATTCGTCCTTGTCAAGGAACAAGCAAAAAAAAAAAAAAAAAAAAAAAGATAGCCTTAAAGTGGTGGAAATAACTCAGTTTCTGGAGAATCCAGACAGCTCTGGGTTGGATTCTGACTCTGTCACTTATTAGCTATGTAATGACCTCTCTGAGCCTCGGTTTTAAAATGAGGATCGAAATACCCATCTCCTGGGTTGTTATAGGAACGAAGTGTGGTAGTGGGTGTAATAGTGCTCTATGAGGCTCCCAGGCAATATGCAAATCATAGTGATTAGGATTATAAAATGACCACCATGCCTAGCCCAGGGAGGGGAGAGATGTTTTCTGAAGCCCAGAAGTCTGATTTGAGATTAAGAAGACAGGATTTGAGGCCTCAGGAATGAGTCCCTGGGCCTCTGGGATGGGGAGGGTGGATGTTGAAACATGGCTCTAGAGCCCCACCCGCCCCCTTCAGGGAAGCAGTGTGCAGGCCAGAGGGCAACTTCTTCCACTGGAGTGACGGAAGGGTCAGATGTACCGGATAGACCTCAGCTCTCCAAAGGCCAGATGCGCTTGTTTCTCATGCCTGCCAAAGAGCTCCTAGGTGGCCCAGCTCACAGCAATGGTCATTTGTCAGTAGGGGCTAAAGTATAACCAGGCACGATGAATTGACTACTAACAAATTCTGTGACCTTGGGCAAGTCTTCTTCAACATTAAAATGAGGAGATTGGAGAGGGTGGAGTTCGAAGGCCCTCGATGGCCTACACACAGTGGTTATGTGACCTCTAACTGAAAAGGTGTTTGACTTTCATTCTCAAAAAAAAAAAAAGAAGTTATCAATCTGATCACCTGATAGTTTGATACTGGACCCCAGTTTAAAAAAAAAAAAAAAGAAAGTGAAAAGTGCTGTGGGGAGGTCTTGCTGGAACCTTTTTCTGTTTCTAAAGCTGCTGGTCCTTCTGCCTGTGTCAGGCTGAACTGGCACTCTAGGATAGCAGCCCAGGTGAGGGGTGAGTGGATAAAGCAGGTGTTTCCCAAGCCCTGGGCTCTGACCCAGGTACCCCACAATGTAAAATGAGGAAAGGGAAGAAAACAGGAAATCCTGTCCACTATACGCACCTAATTGTTCAGGAAGAATGCCTTCTAAGCCGGCGTGTTGTCTCAGAAGTCAGCAACAGCTGCTGAGCTGTAAAGCTGACTGCTGTGGTCTCTGGGATTCTGGGACTCCCCACCCCCATCTCAGCCTGTTTAGAGCTTTGCCATAATTCCAAGTTCATTTCAAATACTGTTCCCCGCCCCCCCTTCAAATCCCTAGCATACTGTGTGTGTGTCTTCTAGCATGGATCATATTCTGCCTCACATTGGAGCTATTTCCTTTCACATGTGGATAAGAAATAAAATACATTCCCCAAGGAAAGATTTCAACCTGTAATCTAGATACAAAATGGAGAACCCTAGTCCTATAAACCCTCACTCCCACTTTCCAGAACTAACCACTGTTTGGAGGTTTCCTCGCAGCTTCACAGAAAGCTCCTATTGTTGAAGTGACTGAAAAGGCCAGAGCCTGATGCTTTGGACAGAGTGCTGGCTCTGAAGACTAAACACTTGGTTTGTGCCTCAGCTCTCCATTTGCTGATCAGATAAGCTTGGGTAAATTCGGTCTCCTCTTGAGTCTGTCTTCCACTATGTGAAATGGGATAACAATTCATCTCCTGCTATCTCCCAGGACTGTTGTAAAGACCAAATGAGACAAAAGAAATAAAAGCATTTTGGGAAACTATAAGGGGTGCTCTATTTCTCTCCATGCTTGTGTCTGCAGCTTGAATGTAAGCACCTTGAGCACAGAAGTCTTTGTCACTCTGGGGCTGGCTTTCCATTGCCCTTAGCCCAGATGACTTGTCTATAACATGCAGGTAGTGAATAATGGGAGATAGGGAACTGAATCCTGGAGGATGTGCTATACCTAGATGGGTTGGTGCTTTGTTCCTATCCTGCTTCCGGGCACATAGTTCTTGACCTTCCTTTAGAGATCAACCCAGCCGAGAGGACCATTATTTTGTAAAGTTTACTTGGCTTTACTTTGAAAATCCTGCAACTGTTATTTCCAGCCTCTACCTCCCTCAGCTCCCAGTTCCTCAGATTCTGGCCCAGCTAAAGCTTTTGGAGTTCCGTGTGTGTGTGTGTGTGTGTGTGTGTGTGTGTAGATATAGATACAAATATAGGTGAGTGATAGAGAGAGCTAAGAAGATTCAATTCTTTATTTTTTACGACTTTTAAAATTTTTTTAAAGATTTTATTTATTTATTTGACAGAGAGAGGCAGTGAGAGAGAGAATAAAAGCAGAGGGAGTGGGGGAGGGAGAAGCAGGCTTCCTGCTGAGCAGAGGAGCCCAACTTCAGGCTTCATCCCAGGACCCAGGGATCATGACCTGAGCTCAAAGGCAGAAGCTTAACAGACTGAGCCACCCAGGCTCCCCAAGAAGATTCAATTTTTTAAATGGACCGCCTGTAAATGGTTAGAAACAAGAGATGGAAAGCTCCTCAGGTGTCATTTAGTCCAATCACTAACCTGTAACCTCTATGAAAACTGAGGCCCAGAAAATGGAGGGATTTTCCTAGGAGGCTAGTGGCTCTGACAGCCAAGTTACAGAGGAAAAAGGGAAGGCTCTGGGCTGAGGGCACTCAAGTTAGGGAACTGGTCTGGAGAGAGTGTGTGGGGCCCAAAAAGAGATGAATGTGGGCAGGGGGTGGGGCATCAATCAGGGGAAGCAGATGGGACCATCTGCAAAATTCCCCTGTAAAGTGGAAATATAAGAAACATGAGGGGCGTGGTTTAGCAAGTTATTAGGAGTCTGGCTGAGCAAGGAGAAGGAGGAGAAAGGGAGAGAAAAATAGAGTCAGAAGGGGGTGGGGAAGGAGAAGAAGGAAGCCTAAACCAGGCAGATGGAAAATATTTAGCGTAGTAGGCTCAGTAAGGGCTGAACATAGCATGTCAGTAGTGTTTTGTGGTGTATGGAACATCTAGCTACCTTCTAAGTTCCCACCAGCTCGGCTGCCTGACTTCTTTTAGAGTCTCAACATGCAAACTAGTCCTTATTTTCTTAGCGGATGCAGGAGTTTCCCATGGCACTGCTTGCAGAAATGGTCCCACACTGTAGGTGTGGCCTCAGATGTGGCAGGTGAGGGCACTACATGTACAGCCTGGACCAGTCATCAGAGCAGGACTGCACCAGCTCTGGGGCTGCAATCCCATTTTAGGCACACAGTCACATTGTGAGGTGAACTCAGCCCATTTTTCCAGATGAGGGGTAACACCATTTGCCAGTGAAAATTATAACCAAAAGAACAATACAGATAGCTACGTATGTATTGAGAACCCATAGTTCATCATAGCTGATGAACAATGAGGGCCCCAGAAGCCCCACCGCCTGTATTCTAATGCCCAATGTGCCTCTCATCCGTGGTGTGAGCTTGGAAAATTTGCTTAACCTCTCTGCCTCAGTGTCCTTTTCTGTAAAGTGAGGATAATGATAATGCCTTCTTGAGAAGATTTGTAAGGATTAGGTGAGTTGACCCAGGTACAGCTTTGGCACAATTCCTGGCACCTAGTTTTCTGCAAATGAGGGTTACAGTTGACATCCTCATTATGGCTGGGCATGGTGCTAAGTGTTTTACTTATATCATGGTGTATAATGGTCACTCGGGAGGTAACTGAGGCCCAGGTGCAGGAGGAACATATCAAGTCCACTGGCCTTTAAATTTTCCTTAGAGGCAGACTCTTTTCCCTGGCCCAGACTGAATTCTGTGTAGAACTCTGATATATAGAATAGATTAAAAAAGCAGCACGGCTCTGACTGATGCAGTCGGGTAGGGGTGGGAGTTAGAGCCTCCACCCTCAACCTTCCCATGTTTTCCCCTCCCCCAACATCCCCAAGGCTGGCCTTGAGGGTCTTCTCTGGTCACTGTGAGGAACAATCTGCAAGCCCACCGATGTAGTCCATCCCACCTTGTTATACTCAGATGAAGATATCATGAACCCTGAAAGGGTGGCACAGCTAGCCAAAGGCATAGGGGGGCACAGGTGGCCCCACTGGGCATGGAGCAAATAATTTAGTTGAGGAGAAAAGCCTCCTTGGTTAAGCTAGAACACAGAGACTGCTAGGCCTGGGCAGAGAAGGTGAGCAGTCGGGAATGGGAGGCTGAGCCAGAGGCCTTGCCCCTGAGTTCTGGGTGTGAGCAGACCCTGGGAACCCTCATATCCTATGGGAGCCACCCTAGATCTCAAGACAATAAGACAGCACCCTACCATCATGGGACCTCTCACAGGCTTTGGGGATCTGTTTGGCAAGGTGCATAGTCCCCTGTCCCTGAGGTCTCTAGTCTGTGGGATGCATCTGCCATGGGGCTAACTTTTACCATTCCAGCTGGACTCTTGGCCTTAGCAAGGCATTTTTATAAGGCTCCTTTGCCTCCAGGAGTCTGGGAAGGCAGCCTGGCTTCCAATGCACTGATGTCAGGGAAGCTCGGGGAATGGCCCGATGCTCCGCCCCTCTTACAGCTGTGCGTGCGGGTGCCCGTCTGTATTCAAGGTGTGATGCTCCTGAATCTAAGAACCTGTGTGTTGCCAACTTTTATTTCCAGACTTCAGCACGGGTTACCTGAGGACACCACATGGAGGAGAAATTACAGAATTTCCTCCCAGAGAACCTTGGGACTTCTCTGGAAATCCCTTCTTCTGACCTAATCTCTTGAGCAACTCAGGCCCCATGAGAGCTCTGGAAGACTGAATCTTCCAGAGGCAAAAACTGGAGGGCAAAGCCTGAGGGAGGGGCCCTGAGTCATTTGCCCTCCCTGGATAGGCCTCAAGATCTTCATCTGGACCACGAAGGAGTGGAGCAGATGTGCTCTGTGGGCCCACCAGCTCCAGGCTGGTCTTCTGTGGAAGCCCCCCCCCCCCACACACACTTGTTTGCTTCCTCATGTGCTGGTCTAGAATCCCCGGGGAACCCACCAGGCAGTAAATGCATAAATAAATCTTGCTCCCTGCCATGGTTTGCTGGCCCTTTGGACCATTCATAAGAAGGCATGGATGCAGGAGGCAGATTAACGATCCCTGACTCGAAGACTACTCCTCTGACATAAAGGCAAGGCCGGCTGCTAAATGGACAGAGCCCTCAACCCCTGAGCCATAGTGCAAGATATGCATTACCATGGGGCTGGTGGTGCACCCCGCCAGAGGATGGGAAGAGGAGGAGAGGACTCTGTGAGTTTTGACCAGGATAAATGTGTAGGTACTAAGGCTGGGGAGTGGGGGTGGGAGGGTGGCCGGGGGTGGACCCAGATAAAGGCAGAAAGAATCGTTGAAGTTTCAAATCTGCAGCCTACATGATTCAAGGGCAGGAAGAAAGACACGAAGCAGGGTGAAGGGCTAAGGGGCAATCCTGTCACTCATAAAGGCATATCACTGACACTTGCACTTTTGATCCCCATAACATTTTAGGGAGGTAGGTGTTATTGTCTCCATATAACAAGTGAGGAAACTGAGCCCAGAGAGGTGATATAACATGTCATCAAGTGTTCAGGCTGGCATTCAGGGGAGCCCAAGGGTCTCAGTTGGTTAAGCTTCTGCCATTGGCTCAGGTCATGATCCCGGGGTTCTGGGCTTGAGCCCCGTGTGCATCAGGCTCCCTGCTCACCGAAGAGTCTGCTTCTTCCTCTCCTTGTGCCTCTCCCCCTGCTCATGCACTTTCTCTCTCTTTCTCTCCCTCCCTCCCCCTCTCTCATGCTCTCAAATGAATAAAATCTTTAAAAAAAAAAGCAGCTGTTTTCAAACCCAAGGGTGCTTTGAGAGTTGCAAAGCAGAGTTGCTTCCCATCCAGCAACCTGCTAAGACTTGGCCTCAGGGGCCTGGGAATTATCTTTCCCATTTTACAAAGGCCTGGAAAAGGTTGATGGTCATACCGGAGTCATACTGAAGCAGGGCGAGAGAGGGGAGAGGCTGAGGCTCAGGTCCCTCACCTACCTGCCTTCAACTGGAAAACTGCAGAAAGCTGCTAGAAGCAGTCCTCCTACTGTCATTTTCTCCACGTCTGGTCATGTTTCCCTTACAGAGGCCCTCAGATCCATTATCTCAAGTTTTGTTTGCAGGGCAGAAAAAATTATTTCCATTTTCTAAGTTCGGTAACTTGCCAAAGGTCACAGAGCTACTGAGTGGTGGAACCAGGACTTGAGACCAGAGCTGTGCCCAGACTCCCCTCTGCTTTCCCACAAAGTGCATTTGGCCAGCAAGAGACAGACAGAGATATGTTCACTGAAGCATAATGTCTGAGACCCAAAGCAGCAAACTGGGGTGACAATTCAGCCCTTTGCACTTTTCCATCTGAACCTCTGAAGTGCCAAGGCAGTCCTGGGGCCTCTGAGGGAGAAACACAGAATCCAGTGAGCTCAGCTCTCCAGAGCAGACCCCAGAGTGCCAGCTTCTGTGGTATACTCAATGCCCTGTCAGCCCAAAGTCAGTCCAACCACACAAATGGCAGGATGGTGGACGGGCGTGAGGGGGAGGGGGGCAGTTCTCTCTTCCCGTCTCCCTACCCGTGGTTGCATTTCATGCTCCGTCACCTTTACACTCCTCTATCCCGGTGACATTGGGGAAAGAAAACCCCAAATGTCTCAGCCAGCATTTGATTTGGTCAATGCCGCTTTGGGGCCAGTCACTCATTCATCCTCTCAACTGTCATCAGTCCTTTAGCCAATATCCCCTAAGTGCCAACTCAGTGCCAAACTCCTTCCTGAGCAGCGGATATGCCGTAAGTAATAAAACACAGTCCTGGCCCTCAGAGAATTCACACTCTTATTGGAAAGGATAACTGACCTCAATATAGAATGACTGCTGAATAAACTGAGCTGTGGGAACACCCAGGTAGGGAAGGGCCTACGGTATTCACAGGAAGGGCTGCAGGAATATGTAGGACTTTGCCAGGTGCAGGAGATAGGGCAAATACCTTAGCCTCTTTGTGCCTCAGTTATCTCATCTGTAGAATGGGAGAGTAACTACCTGCAGGGTTTCTGTAAGAGTCCATGAGTGAAAATGTGTAAACAGCTGACAGCAGGACCAGGCACACAGAAAGCACCAATATAAGTGTTTGTTAAAAAAAAAAAAAAGAGAGGGGGGGGGGGGGCAAAAAAAAAAAAAGAAGAATGAGCATTCTTGTGAGAGAGAAGATCCCATGTAACAAACACATCTGGAGGGGTAATGAAGTAGAGAGTATTCTGGGAATGCTTGCTGATTTGGCTGGGTGAGCTTGGGTGGCAGTTTGAATGTCAATATCAGAGGCACGGACTTGTCCCCTGTAGCTGAGTGGCAGCCATTTCCAAAGCTGGATCTTTGCCACGGAGAGTGGCAGAGGAGTCCTATGTGAATCGTTAGCACTCCGTCTATCAGCCCAGTAGGTGCTAGGTCCGAGAGACTGCCACAGGCCAGAGCGCAGTCAGTTGCCACACATGAGAGGAGGACAAGCCCTGTGCTTGGCCCCAGACCCTGGTTCAGCATCATCCGGGACAGGGTGGCTAGGTAGGGGAGAGGCTATGTATCTGCCCTCAAGGAGCTGCTCCTCTAATGGGAATGTGTCTTGCTTCTGCCAAGAATCAACTCAATCATCCTGGTGGCAAGTGGCGGAGATGGGTGGGGAAGAGAGGCTCTGTTGTGGCCCAAAAGGCCATCCACAGAGCGGTGACAAGCCAAGGCTGTCAGTCTGTAGGAGTTTAAAGCCTAGGGGTTACTTACTTACAAGCTGTGTGACCTGGGGCTCATTGCTTAACCCCTCTGTGCTGTGGTTTTCCCACTAGAAAATAAGGGCAATAATAATCATTTTCCCTCCTTGTAGAATTGTCACGATGATTAAGTCATATGTGGAAAGTGCTCAGAATGTTGGTTCATATAATAAGCTCTTCATTAATGTCAGCTCTTCTCAGTGACGAAGGGCCCACCATGTGCCAGGTGTGTGGTACCCATGGGGTAAAAGGCAGTTGCCTGGAGCACACAAATGCACAGGACCGCTGAAGTGTCAACTTTCCTCAAAGGCTTAAAGGAGAAAAGCCCCTTTTTTCTAAGAAAACAACATGGATGTGCACCAGAGTTAACCAGGAAATTCAAGTAGATGTTTAAGATAAGACCGGGGACTTCAAAGACATCCTCTGCATGGAGCCAAAGCTTCCGGTTATGTCTTTGGCTCCCCCAGCGTTTCTAGGCATTCTTCCCCCTGAGCTGTTAGGATTGTTGGGTATAAAAATTCTAGCCACACAGACGCATGTGAGCTCACAGGACTTCAACGAATGATCATTCTCCGGGATAATTCCGTCATGATACAGGTGAAAACTGAGGATCAGGGTTCAAATTCTGACATCATCACTTATTAGCTGCGGGAACCTAGCAAGTCACGTTACCTTGGTCATCCCTCAGTTTCTCCATCTGTGCAAAGAGGGTGATGACAATCGTAACAGTAACCTACTTTAGAGGGTTGTGGTAAAAATTAAATAGACGAATACCCAAAAGACACCTGGAACCAGGCTGGGTATGTAGTTAGTGCTCAGTACATGATAGCTTTTACTAAATCTGTTCTCACATTCCGTCCCACAACACTGGCAGGTAGACGTCTTCCCGTCCATTTCTTCAAGGAGGAAATTGAAGCCGGAAGTGGTTAGGTCACATGCCCCCCTCCTCTCTGCTCCAGAAGGCATTCCTGCTGCGGGGAGAAGGTGGGAATAAATGAGCTCTGAGGTCCTTTCCAGTTCCAAGTTTCTATGACTCAAGGAAAACTTTGGAGTCCCTTTCATACCACTGTTCCGGCTGGGGCTAAAGCAGCAGAACACAGGAAACGGGAGGGACTAGCCAGGGAGGGAGATGCCTTAGCAGGGTAGGAAACGGCTGCTGCCGCCCTTCCTTCAAGGCCACTGCTCCGAGAGGCTGTGTCCTGCACTCCCGCCCCACAAGAGAGCAAAAGGGAAACTCCTGTGCTTGGAGGAAGCTGACTGGGGCCTCCTTTTCCTCAGAGGGGAACTTGGCCCCTGGGGCAGAGGCAGTGCCAGGACTTCGAGAAACTCAGAAGTCAAAGGCTTAGAAGTACCAAGCTGGGCACAGACGGGGGCCTCCCTGTGGCTGCTTCTCCTGGCTGAGCTCGTCCAGAATGGGAATTGCCAATAGGCCAGAGGGTTCTGGGGGAGAGGAATGAGTTCCCCACTGATTTAGGATCGAATGGGAGAAAAAAATTCTATCAAGGAACAGGGCCTAGTAGAAGGAGGAGTAGATGTGAGATCTCTCTTGACTGTGAAAGAGACTCACTGTGTGATTTTGGGCAAGTTTTCTTCCCCAGGGGGGAAGAATACGTTCATTCAATACTTTGTGAACCCCTACTGTGTGCCAACACTGCCCTGGGGCAAAGGGAGACTGGTGTGGAGATCAACATGTTCATTTCTCATTCCTTTCCAGCTCTGACATGGCATCTATGAAAAGTGAGTGCAAATCTCATGCAAATAAGCACATACCAAGTCACAAACTCCTCTTCTGTTTCCTAGCCTGTCCCTCACAAATGGCGTTGCTTGGCCCTAGCCTAGCGGCACAAGGTATGGAGATGGGAAAGGGAAGAAGCTGTGACCTTCACCTGCGTATCCCTTTATCATTATTCTGATTGAGTCATGGGATTATTATCCTCATGTTACAGACAAGGAAAGGGAGGCTCAGAGAGGCACACGGGTTTCGCCCAGTTAGTGCAGAGCCACTATAAGATCTTGCCTTCTTGTTGGCCACCACAAGAAGTGGAGCAGAAATAGCCAGGTCTGTGAGCTACTACATCATAAACAAAGGCGGACAGAACTCCCCACCATCCCCAAATCAGGGCATGCAAATTTGCCTGCCCTGGGTGGGTGGAGGTGGGGGTAAGGGAAAGAGTCATGGAATTTAGGGTCCTGGTCCAGGTTTTCTTCGTGGCAGATCCTCAGCACTGATATCTTTGAGAATAGAAGTTAATCTTTCTTTAGAGCCTCGAAAGAGCGCTGCAACAGAGATAATTGTCCCACTGAGATGATGACCAAGTCATTTGCATTTTAGGGCGTCAGTTTTGCTTTCTCTAAAGCAAGAGAGCCTATAAGAAAGGAATGTTTCTGCTCCTAAGGTCCAGGATATTCTGGGTGCTAGCAGGATTTCAGGGCATCCTTGTTGGAACCTAGGGTCCTGTTGCTCTGGTCAGACAGACAGAAAATGGGGCTGGGAGGGTGGTAAGAAGCAGGGCGTGGAGGGGGCTGAGGAGCGAGTGAGTCAGTCAGTCCACCAAGTGGGCTAGAGCCACTGTTCCCCTCTCCATCCGGCTATTGCACAAGGTCTTCTGCCACGTAACGTGGTCGGCGAGGTGTGGGGGAGACGGGAGGTGGAGCGGCAAACCTAGTGATGAGATTTGGGGGAGGCGGGAGGTGGAGGGGCTGACCCTCACTATCTTGCACTGGCAGAGGACAGCAAAAAGGACTGGGATCGGTGGTGAGATACCCCTCAAATTAGGGGCCAGTATGGGAAAGGCCAGACGCCAACCCGGGAGAGGAGACCTGATTGCGAGGCGCGAGGCAGCGTGGCAGAGCTCAATAAATAACTTGAGGCCAGTGGAGGCTAGAGGAAGGGGGGTTTTCTGTTCAAGGTGGGGGCGTGGAACTTTCTAGTCGTCGCTGAGGGGGCGGGGCAACCTGGGCAGTCATTCCCTCAGCCCCTCCCTACCTCCACTCGGCGCAGTCCTCGCCCCAGGCTCAGTGCGGGGGCGACCACCCGAGGGACCAGCGCTCCGCTTGGGAGTCGCCCGGTGGACTCATGGCTGAAGCCCCGGGCAGGGGGCCCAGCTTGCGGCTCCCAAAGCCCCGGACGAGGATGCCGTGGAAGCCGCGGGGTGCGAAGGGCGCTCGGTGGGACCCGCCGCACTGGAAGCCAGGTGAACAGAGCTGGGCGGACCCCTGTGGGAGGTCAGGGCTAGGCTTGCAACTCGCTGGGAGCCTTGGCGCTGCCCTCTGGCTAGGCAGAACTCCAGTCCCCCTCGCCTCCGAATCTTTGGTTCCAGTCCCGCTTTCATCTATTTAGTTCTGCGTCTGTTTGTCTGAATCCCATCCCGGGCTGGCACTCTCCTTTTTTCAGACCTAGCGTCCCCGCGCTCCTGCTTTCTTCTAATTCTTAGGCAGTTCTTGCTGTTTCTCAAGGTGCCCCCATACTTTTATCCCAGCTGTCCATCGGGCTGCGTCCCTACCTGCCTCTCTCCCTCTGCCTTTATCCGCTACTCCAAAAAGAGCAACATTTTAGTTGTTAACACATAGTAGGGATTTAATGAATTGTATGTCCCTTATCACTAGTCCTCCAGCACTTTCTTTGTCCCCGCCACTGGCGTCACACTTCCACCCTCCTGTCTGTCTTCCTGTCCCACTATATGTCTGACTTGCTTATGTTTTGACTTCATCCCTTCATCCCTCTGTGCTTCTATCCCTCTTTTTGTCTCTGGATTCTTGGGTCTCACTACCTACCCAGTAGCTCCACACAGCCCCTGTCACTCCAGGGGACCCTTACTGCCTCACTCTGTCCCCTAGTTGCATGACGTGGGCCAGCCAACCTGGCAGCACCTTGATTGCCTAAAAGCTCCATCCCAAGGCCTGTTTCCACTCCAGCGGGTCTCCCAGTCTACCTGGCACTTTGTCTTTTTAAAAATTGAAAAAAGTACATATTTTTCTGAGCTGTAAAAAAAACTCCAGGCTCTGCTGCTTCCTTTTCCCCCAGTAAGTTCTCCCTTGCTCCTGCCCAAATGGCAGGGAGGAAATAGCAAACTGGGTTGGCTTTCTCAACACGGGTTTGTCATGGAACATGAACACTCTTGAAGGACAGGGCCCGCAGAAATCCTTAGAGCAGACTCTCTGATTGTACATATGTGGAGCCCAAGGCCCAGAGAGGGCAAGATTCTCAGCCAGGTCACACAGCTCCTCAGTGGTAAAAGGAGGGTAGAAGCCAGAGTTGCAGTGTCCTGGGCCCTGATCCAAGAGCCTTGATGGGGCCCAGGAGCCACTTTCCTGGTGCTTCCTGTGGGGTCTGTTGATCCAGAGATACCAAGTGTGCAACGTGGGGGCCTTGCTGTCCCCTCTCTCCCTGTCCTCTGGGACCTGATCTGGCTGCCCACTTGCCTGGGTTGGGTATTCTTTATCTGGGGACCACTGTTGCCCTTCCAGTGGTGTCGGAGCTCCATAAGGCAGAGACCCTGGCTGTTGGACCTACCTGCTTTGTTTTCTCCTCCCACCCACCCCACCCCAATGCCTGGGTGCCCATGTTGACTGATGCATTGATACATATGTACAGGGAATATATATATATTCTTCATATGGGAATACACATATTCCTTCAGCCAGGAATGCCTGGCTGAAGATCAGCTCAGAATTTTTATTTAGTGAGTATGCGTGTTTGTGTGTTGGGGTGTGTGTGGAGGGGGTAGCTATGCTTGGAGAAGAGCACATTGAGAGGGGCTTCAAGAGCTCAGAGCCTTAGATGAGTGGCCCTTGAGCATCACCATACATCCTATGCCTTCTCTGATGTCACCCACAGGCCTCTGCAGGCTATTCTTCAGGGGAAATAGACAAGGTGGGTGGCCCAGGGATCGTTCTGTCTGCTTGAATTGAGAATACCAAGCCCTGGAGGCTGGTAATCACAGGGTTGGACTGGGCCAGACTCTGGGCAGGCCTGTGAAAGTGAATCCCCTCTCCCCCACCAGCCACCCTCCAACTTCATAGACACCATATCTGGTTGCAGCATGATGTCAGACCACAGTGCGTTGATGGAACAGCCTGTTGGGTAGGAAGGAAGAGCCCACTCATCCTCCTCCATTTCCTCCTCATCCTTTCTGTTTTGTCCCAGGAGCTGCTTCCCTTGAGGGAAAAGTGGCTAGGTCCCAGGCAAGGGGGCAGGATCCTGAGCTCTGTTCAGAGGCCGTGGGTGTCCATTGCTTCCAGGTGAGCTGGAGGCAGTGCTGGAGGCAGGGATCAGGTCTCTAGACTTCTGGGCTCATTCGGCCCCAGCATCTGCCCTGCCTCTTTCTCTCCCTTTTATCTCAGCCTTCTCCTCCTTCCTTTTTCTCACTTTCCTCAACTTTTCCTCCTCATCCTCAGAGGACTCTTACACCCCCAAGTACTTCCAGTCCTCTGCAAAAGCTCCAGAGATGTTGGGTTTCTGGGATCCTCACCCCTCCACAGGAACGAACACACAGAGAAGCTCACAGAAGCAGGGAATGTTATGGAAAGAAGGTCCCCGGGGCATCTGGGTGGCTCAGCTGGTTAAGCATCTGACTGTCAATTTTGCTCAGGTCACCATCTCAGGGGTGTGAGATTGAGCCCCTCATTGGGCTCTAGACCCTCTGCCCCTCCCCCTGCCCTTCCCTCCCCCTCTCTCAAAAAGAAGAAAATAAAAGAAAGAAAGCACCCGAGAAACCAGGACCCAGCTCTGTTTTTCCAGATGAGGAAACTGAGCCTGGCCAGGAAGGAGTGAGCTCAAGGGCTGAAACTAAGTCAGGCAGAGGGGAATGTTGTTGAGGGGGCACCAGGAGGGTTCCTCTGGTCTCAGCTGCTTGTGGGTGTGCCTGAGGATGGAGTGGGGCAGGGAGAAAGCTTCGTGTTAGAAGTTGACTTGCTTTCACTCATCTCACTGCACGATGACTATCCTCTGAAGGGCAGGAATGAGGCGGGGGGTGGGGTGGGTGTGGACATCCTGCTCTGGGTATCTGTGGCAGGTTCACCAAGGGCTTAGCCCCTCTATTTGTTGGAGAGGAGGCAGGCAGACCTCCCTGAGGGAATGGAGGGGTGCTCCATTTGCTTGCAGCAGAAAACCTCTGGCCTCTTTGAGACTGGTCAGTAAAGCCAAGTCAGGGGCCCATCCTGGATGTGAAATGGTGCCTACCACACTGTCATGGCTCAGTTGGGTTTGTTGCGTGGATGCTGGGGGCTGGCTTTCCAGCTGCTGTCCCTTTGCCTAGTATCTGTTGGAATGATGCGGGCAGGCTCTTGGGTGTCTGGGGAATAGTGGGAGGCAGAGACTGAGGGGGCCTGGGTTCTCCCTTTCCAGCTGCTTAGTCCAAGTGCTTGGAGGTTCATCATGAGCTGCCCCATACATTCCTTTCAATAGTTCCAGGAGGCAGGTGAGAGGGAATAAATGCATCTGAGTCCTAGCTTGGAGCTGGGGGGAGGAGATGTCCTGAGAGAGTAAGCTATCCCTGAAACTCCCCTGGCCTGTGCCTGTACTCCAGCTTTCCTCACAGCCAGCCCAGGGCTCCCAGCCCAGCACGGAGCTCCCCCTTTCAGGGTACTCTCCGGTGTGGGGTGGGCACAGCCATAGTGATCTCCTGGGCTGTGGGCTGAGAGGTGGTCTTTGTGCTCTTCCCAGGACTTAGCTCCATCCCCACTCCCACTTAGCAATGCACAGTGGAGTTCCTGTTACCCCTCACCTTTTCAAGACCCTCCCACTACCAATCCCTTTCTTCCTACATTGGCACTACTCTGGCTGCCCGTCTTGGTGCAAATGCCCCTGCCATGGCATGGCATTTTTTTTTTTAATGAGCTGTAACTGTCTCATGTTGTGGGGATCTGAGCAGTAGCCCCCTTTCATGAAGCTGGGCGGGGGCCCCCAAGACTTTGAAGAGCAGGCCTTTACCGTCCCAGGCTTGACTGGAGGCCTTTCAGACCTCAGACTGGAGGTCTGAGGAAATATGTGTGCAGGTGTGAGGGTATCCGTGGTCCTGTGCTGCCCGGGGCTGGTCCAAGTGTAATTCGTTTCCCCCTCATGGTTCCTACCTGCCTTCTTTCTTCTCAGCTGGGTTCCCTGGGAATTATTTGCTGCTGCTGCTGCTGCTTTAGCTCCATGGAAAAAGGTAGTGGAAGCACCTGTTCAATCACCCTCAGCTGTTCCAGAGTGGAGCTAAGGGTCTGCCTGCCACAGTCTGAAGGATCTCCATTCCTAGGCAGTAAGGGCTCTAGGGGGCATTAGAAGTCCAGATAGACACTTATTGGAACCCATGTGTCTTGGAGTGTGGCTCACAGTCACGGCATCTGGAGTTTCTCTCTGCCACCTCCTAGAAGAAATGAGCTGGTTGGCCTTGGAAAAAAGCTGAGCTGCCCAACACCTTGCTTGGCCGTCCCTTCACATGCCACCACCCTTTACAGCCCACCCTCACATCCATTGTCTTAATTTTGCCTGATAGGGGTTATGCTCTATCCTCATTTTACAGGTGAAAATCCTGATGGTTGGAGTGGCACAATGACTTCCCCTCCTTGACACAGCCAGAAAGTGGTAGAACTGGGAGTAGTATCCAGCACTTTCTCTTTATTGCTTAGTACCTCTGTCACTGTATCTAACACTTAGGAGCACTTATTGTGAGCTAGCCACCATTCTAAGTACGATTTAGCTCAGAGGATCCGCTTAACAACCATATAAAGTCCGGACTGTGATTATCAGCCACACTTTACAGGTGAGGAAACTGAGACACAGAAAGGTGGAAAATAATTTGCTTGAGGTCACATGGCTAATGAGTAGCAGAGTTGGGCTTTGGGCTTTGTGCTTGGGCTGTCTGGCTCCAGATTCCATCATACGGCTCTTTGTATGACACAACTGGGCTTGGATAGTGATAGAGGGAAGCCCCATGTCTAGGGCATGGAAATGCATACAATCACCCCAAGGCTTTTCCACCTGCCCTCAGTCTGCCCTCATGCACTCTACATTTCCCTGCTTAATGGCTGAGCTGGCATCCAAGGTAGCAGCGGCAGCAGCAGCATCACCCTAAGATATCCAGGCAGTAGTGGGGGCTTGTGGGAAAACGGACACCTGGGACCTAAAGGCTCCAGTTATCACCAGAGCCATTCAAGATGCAACCCAGGAGACCGTGAAGAGGTACCATTTCCTCATCTGTACCAGGCCCCATTACTGTATATCTGCTCCACACAAGACTCTGACTTAGGTCAGGGCCTGGGGGTAGATCAGAGAGCAAGGATTGAAGGCAACGAGCTATCTCCTTCTGAAGAGACTGAGTTCTTGCCTTTCTAAAGCTCATGGGTTAAGAGAAAGAGATCAAGAAAGACCCAAAGAAATAGCCTAGATATTTCTTGGCTATTTTATTTTATTTTATTATTATTATTTTTTTGCTTGGTCATTTTAAAATGTCACAGTGTGCATAGAAAATATGAGAATTGTAGATTTTCCTGACTATTGTGTTCACTTAGTCATTCAAAAGATGTTTTTATTGAGTACCTACTCTATGCCAGGCACTGTGAAGTTCTTGTTCCACTTATTTATAGCAATTGCTATAAATGTATTTTTACTTCTGTAGTTTTTCCTTGTTTAATTGTCTGGTTTGATTACTTTTTTTAAAGACACTACTGGGTGTCTCAGAATCCATCATCTCTGAGTCACTTAAATATATCTACTAAAAGGTGATTGGGGTTTGGTCATTATTTATGTGATTGCAATTTCTTCATGGTTGGTTGTCCCTTGAATATCTTCCAACATTACTGAGAAACTACTGTGGACACTGCTTGGTGCTATGTGGTGGATGGAATTGGCTCTGACATGGCTTCCTCCCCATAGGGAAGCTATAAAGATACTGCAGGACCCACACTTTTTATAGCCTTTTTGCATTTTTCAGAAGCAAGATAAATTTGGCCCCAACTCAGGACCTTAGGGATGTTCACAAATATAACAGCCCAGCCTCAGGAAGGAGGTCATCTACCTTCCCACCCATTACAGACGTTCCTGACTCTGGGTAGGATTTTGTTTCCAGAAGTGAGTTCTGGAGTCTCATCTACAGGTCTCATCTACATCCCAGACCCACAGGGACCTGACTCATCTTGAACAAAGTGCCAGCTCCCGTCTTGCCATTGAGAGGAAAGAAGGGGTGCACCCTGGGCATAGCCTTGCTTCAGCATTTCTCCTCTGATTCTCATCAGGGCCACTAGGGAAGGAAGGTGGGAGAATTCCAATTTGTCTGCAGACCAAGACAGGAGGGGGGACACTTGTGGCTATGCCTGTCTTTGCCATTGCCTGGGTGACCTTAACAAAGTTGTTGTCCTAATAAACATGAATTTTTGCTCTCATCTGTGTTGGGTACTCTAGCAAAGAAATTAGATGGATGTGGCCCCTGCTTTCCAGGAACTTCAGCTTCATTTCTCCCGTCTGTTAGGTATGGAGAAAATAACCCATGGATCTGATGGGTTAGCTTGAGTGAGTCATGTCTTCTCAGTTTCTGTATCTGTAAATGTGGAGGAGGGCAGCTGGATGGCACATTGTCTTGAGTACTCCCAGTCCCCACTAATAGGAGTCCTCAATTCGACAATAAAGTCATGGTTGTGAACTTGTAACCCTCGTGAGGAAACACAAGAGAGAAATCAAATCTTAACACTATTTCTCATAGAATTGAAATCAGCTTTCTGATGTCACACTCTTGCGAGCCCTCGCCTGTCATGATTAATGCATATGCCCCAAGTTGTCCATGCATTTCTCCCCGGAGGTAGAGTTTGGACTTGAGGCAGAGAGCTGGGGGTAGGCGGGAAGTTGCAGAATGCTGGGGCCTGAGCAAGGTGGGAATGGCAACTTCCTGCTCAAGTATTCAATGTCCAAGTTTCCCTCTTGGTTGTCCCTACTAATCGAGATCTCACTGAAGTCTTCGGAATGTCCCATAAATTACCCGCAGCAAGCCACTGAACCTTGACGTGCACAGGCACATGTATTTAAATTCCCCAGACCGTGCCAGGCACATTCAGAGCCTAATAAATAGTCTGTGCGCCTGGCCAGCCACTCGCTCCTTCACCCTCCGTTGCTAGCTCCGGCTGTGACTTCTCCCCGCCTACCCCGCTTCCCACCAGCGGTGGGACCTGAGGAAGAGGCAGCGGTGCGGTTATTGGAGGAGCTGGAAGGCAGCGCCCCGCCCACCACAATTTGGGCGACTTTCTGGGGAGTCCGGTGGGCCGGACTGCGCCCTCATTGGTCGAGAGGCCCGTAGGTGGGCGGGGCGTCCCTACCGCCCAACTTGCCGTTGTTCCCTCCCAACCTGAGCCGAAAGTGGCCTCTGGTTGACAACAGCTAAGCAGCCGCTGCAGCTGCTCCTCTGGCTGGCACCATTACCCCCGCCCGACCCCAGGCTCCGCGCGTGCCCCAGCCGGGAGCAGTCCTTCCTGCACTCACTTCCTGCCCACTGGCCGCCGTGTCAGGGTCTCGAACCCCAAATGGTGGACGCGGCCTCCAGGTAGGAGTTGGGGTGAAGTCAGGCAAAAGTCCGGACCCACGGGGCCTCCCTGGGCCCCCAGGACTGGCCTAGTCTCGGGAGCGCTCTGGCCCGCCCCCGCTCTTAGCGGTTCCGCGAGGCAGCGCACTCAGGAGACACAGAGGAAGCAAGCCGACCCACTTTCGCCCCCCGGGATTTGGGGTCTGAGTCGCCGAAATTGGGGGACCCCCTGAGCCCGCTGGCAGCGCTTCTCCCCACGGAAGCCCCGCCAGTCGGGTGGTAGAAGGAGACTTTTCACCGTTATCCCGGGCCTGGCGGGAGTCTGGAGCCCTAGCTCTGGGGCTTTGGAGGGGGACTTGAACAGGGCAGGGGTGGCGGCCCTTCGGGCTCTGTGCCACCTCGCCTACCCTTTTCCTTCCTCTGCTTTTGAGGGCATTTCCAGGAATCCCCGGTAGGGCCCTGTGGGCTTTCCCCTTGGCCATTGTCCTCCCTTCTGAGAAACGCTCATACTTTCCTGGTATTAAGGTGGCTGTGGGGGACCAAGTGAAAACCTTTGGATAAGTCACATCTTTCACGGCTCCGTGGCCCCATGAAGTCCCAAGTGGGTTTGGATTCTGGAAGCTCTGAGGAAAGGCTTCCTTTTAGTGGAAGTTTTTGGGATTTCCAAATTAGGTAGTCTGGGGTTCTCTCCATTTCTCTTCTCCCAAGACTCTTTAAAGTGGAGCACTGAATTAGGACTCAGGAATCTGGGGTTCATCCACTAATTCATGTGACCTTAGGTGAGTCATGCTACTTCTGCGGGCGGAAGTGTTTTCAACAGCGCTCAACCTGAGGTCATGGGCTGGATTTCAGTGTCTAAAGGGCCAGTGTTTTCCATGACATTTTGACTTGTCCCACGGGTCCAAGCTCCTCACTGGTATAGGTAGGTAAAAGGTTGTCTTGGAGATGCTTGGGGGGACAGGAACTATACAGATGGAAAGCTCTGTGGTGATTGTGCAGGCAAACCAGCAGGAAGGGTGAGTAGGACAGCAGCCAGATTCAAGGTGGGGAGGAGTGGGGCCAACTCAGAGCCTGGGACCCCAGAGGTTGGGCTGGAAAAGCCTGGCTTTCTCTGTCCCCCTTGGAGCCCCGAGGTCTGCCCACCTAGGAGGAGAGGGTGATGAGTCACACCCCGGGCTATTTTCAAACCCTGACTCCTACTGTGAGACCTGTTCCCGCCCCCACTCTGAGGGTTGCTCTATCCACCCACCATCTTTTCTTACTGCTCTCTGAATTTTCCCCTCATTTCCATCTGCCTGGAATAAAGGAGAGACAATTTCTATCTGGGGGTGGAAAGGCAGACAGCCCAAGGGCATAGAGAAAGAGGCATGGCTGCAAGTGGTTTATGAATGGAAGATGGAGCAAGTGGGTAAGAGTGTGATGGGACTGATGGTGTTGGGGTTTGGGTTTTTTTTTTTACCCTAAAGCTGTAGCTACCGTATCACTGGGCATTCTGGGTTTGGAGCTCATTTCTGGGATTTGATGTCTAGTTTTGTTCCCGATTTGGGGTTTGGCATTTCTGCTCCCTGGACCTCTGTCATTAGGGCTAGTAAACACCACATGGACAGAATCCATTTGCCCTCTTCGCTGGCCTTATGTCCACCTCTTAAGCAACTCTTTGAGAAGAATGCTCAACCTCCTGTGCGTCTGCGGCTCCCCTCCCCCACCAGGAGAGGAGACAGGGTTGAGAGATAGCTGGAGGTGCTTAGAGCAAGAAGGGGAGCAGAAGGTGCACAAAGGGGCTGTGTATCTTGTGTGAGTGCTGGAGAGTGGGGCATGAGTTGAGCAGGGTGGATGGAAGAGCCTTCTTAATTAAAGCACACCTCGGGAGTTTGAGCACAGGAGCAAAGAGAGTGCCACAAAGAGGCCTGAACTTTGATCTTCTCTGCCTTCTTGAAGTTTTAAAGTTCCACCCTTAGGGCTAGGGATTGGAGAGGGAGCAGAGTGCCCCCTGGATCCAGCTACAGGGATACCAGCAGCAACACAAAAACTAGAAGGTTCCACGGGAGCAGAGGATGGTTTCTGTAATCTGGATGCTGTTGCAGCTGCTGGTGCCTTTCTGCTAGGACACTCTTGGAGTTCACTGTTCTGGAATGTTCAGGTTCAGTGGATATCAGGCTTAACAAATGCAGACTGTGCCCTCACTTTTTTGGAGAAGGTGGGGCAAGGGGTCTTTGGCTGGAAGAAGGAATTGCCTCTAGCTTGAATAAAAGAGAACTTTTTCTTTGGACTCTAAGTTTGGGTAATATCGAGTGTCTTGGCCCTGGGCCCAGGCCCTGGGGAGGCCATTATCAGATAAAATAGAGATAAATGATCTCAAAAATCCAAGGGCTTTAGGATGGGAAGTGTGAGCTCCCCCACTCTGCAGCCCTAAACAAAGTAGTGGAGAATAGGCCTGGGCACATAATTGTTGGTGTCAACTGTGTACTAAGGCTCTCTTCATCTGTGACCCATGGCCTTGGTTCGTGTGTATGGGAGGAGAGGGGGATTCATCCCAGAATCGGTCTGTTGAAGGTCTGAAATGCTGTGTTTGTGTGTGAGTCTTCTCTGGCCCAGCCCTCTACTCTGGGAACTCACATGTCACTGACTGCTGTCCCTGTTTACCCCCAACCCTCAGGGTGCTGGTATGGGTAAATGGACGTTAAATTCCTCAGGAATCCAGGGTGGTGTGGGGCAAAGCACAAGGGACTGAAAGCTGGACATACGGGAGGTTTAAATCTGGGCCCTGCTGCTCCATTTGTGACTTCCCCGGCTCTTGGTTTCTCCCCACTGTTTCCACTTCATTGGATTAGATGAGAGGATCCATGGCTAAGTGCTTTGTAAACTACCAAAGACCATACAAATTATTAGTCATTAAGTTCAGGCTTGGCTAGGTCTTGGAGGACACAGAGTGTAACCCCCACCTTCAGGGAATTGACCATCTAGTTTGGGCGTTAGTGGCATAAATCATGCGTGGCAAACGAAGCCTTTACCTCAGTGAGGACTTTTCAAAAAAAAATATTATGAAGGCTTTCAAACATATATAAAAATAGAGGAAATTAGTGTAGTAAGAGCCCATTAGCCCATGGGTATAATCCTGCCTATTAATACCTCCATCTGCTTCACCTTCTTTCTTGTTATTTTGAAACAAATCCCAGACATCTTATCAATTTATCTATAAATAGTGCAATATATAGATCTCTAAAAGATAAGGCTTTCAAAAAAAAAAAAGCTACTGTACCATTAGCACATACAGAACAGCCTCTTAATATCATCAGATATCCTGACAGTGTTCATCTTTCCAGCTGTCTAGGAGGGCTGTTTTGCCTGGGGAGGCCTGACTAGAGAGCCTGCTTGTTGCTTTTGACTGAGGGGAAGGTGACTGACAGAGGCGAAGCAGTGACATTTGAGCTGAACCTTTGAAGAGAGGCCTAGGCAAAGTTAGAGCTGGAGCAATTAGGGAGTCCTGGCCCCTCGTTTTATAGCACTAGCCCCAGTCCCTGGGACTGCCGCTCCCGAGGCTGACTGGGGGAAGCTTCTTGTGGAAACTTTGTGCCTTGCTCCTCTAGCAGTAAATGGGGTGAACTTTCCCACTTGCCTCCCCAGTTCCAGGGCCACCCAGGACCTTGAGGTCAGCAGGCCTGGGAGAATTCCTGGGAGGCTCCTCTCCTCCTGGCCCCTCCCCTGACCCCTGAGGCCACTTTGGAGCAAAACAGGATGCATTCAGGATGAGCGTCTTTCCCAGCTTGTCATCTAATCACCAAGGCCCAGCTTGGAGCTTCCTCTCTCATTCATGATAAAAACCTCACTGTCTCCCTTTTCCCTCCACCTCAGTGAGGGTGTGCTGACTTCCTCCACATCCGGGCCAGCCCTCCTCCACCCTCCTGTGGAGCTGAGGGAGAAGTCCTCCCTCATTCAGGCCTCTTTTCCGACTGCTCCAGAGCAGGCTGTGAGAGGGCCGGGAGACCCCATGAGCGCTCTCCCTGGCTGCAGCCTTCTGCTCTTGGGCCGTCCTTGGGAAAGGAGTGGCTCCTTTCCAACAAGCCTGGGGTCCTGCCACTGTCTGGTTAATGATTGAGCCACATAATAACCACCTTGAAAAGTCACCTCTGGGGGATGGCCATTAACCAACTCCCTGTCCACCCCAGGCCTTAAGGGGGATCCCCTCTTAACACTCACCTCCCTCAAGGGGACACTAACAAACATTCCTTCACGGGAACTTCCCGGGGCCAATTAAACTTCTGGTCCTCTGTTTTTGCTTGGGCAAACAAGTTCATTTGGGTGGTTATTGAGAGGGTCAGGGAATTGATAGGGATTCGGATGGGCAGTGGGGTAAGGGGGGTCTTTAGGCATGAATCAGAAGGGTCTGGGGGTCTTTCCAGGAGTCCCTCACCCCCTCAGGTCAATTTGAAAGAGCGAGAAATACCCACGCAAAGGATCTGCCATTAGTGGGGCTGTGTGCATGTCTGTTTTCAGTCCAGCTGTGGGTCCCTCATCCACACTAGGCAGGGACATGAGCCGTCAGTCATGCTGCTGCTGCTCCTGCTGTAAGGCTGAGGCCTCCATGGTAGAAGAGGAGACCTCCCTCCAAGAGCCAGCATCTTGACGAACAGTGGGAATTGGGAAGGGTCAGGTTGGGTCCCATTTGGAAAGCTCCGGACCCCAAGCAGTTTTCTGCAGTTTCAGTGAGAAGAGACGGAACCAGCATTTAGGGAACCATGGGGGCCTCCAAGTCAGGAAGCTTGCCCTCTGGTTGTGCCTCTCTGTAGCTACCTCAGCATGAGTGACTGTTACTTTCTCTGGGACTCAGTTTTCACAGGTGGTGTGCACTCAGTGGTCTCTCAGGTTCCATTCCAGCTGTAATATTATGCATTCCCAGGTAAAATGTTTTGCTTGTCCACAAGGCAAAGGTCAGTTGGCTTTAAATTCTGCCAGGGCCGGTTACTAAATTGTGCCAGTTGGCTGGTCAGTTTGAGCTGACCAGGCCTTGAACTGCCACAGCTCGGGTTTTGCTCGAGCATGGGCTTTTGTGCAGTTGCTCTCCAGTCCCCTCCCCATGTGTGTGTGTGTGTGTGTGTGTGTGTGTGTGTGTGTGTGTGTGTGTACGTCCCAAGGGGCTACCCTCTGACCCATTCAGCTACAGGTTAATGAGTGACCTGCTGGCCCTGGTTAGCAGCTGAAGGTGCTCCTGGGATCCCAGGTCTCTGAGGGAAGCGGCTCAGGGCTTAGCCAGCCCCACCCACCTTTATGCTTTCTCCCACAATACCCCAGAGGTAGGGAGCCAACCTAGCTCTGGGGAGAAGGGTCTTTAGAGGACACTCGGTCCAACTCTCCTTACGAACCTAGATCTTCCCACCAGGGATTTGTGCAGCTCTTGTGCCCCCATCTTTAGTACCTGGGAGCTCAAGGTTTCAAAGCAATTGCTTTCATTCCTGGAATGTCCAAAAGCATTTGCTTATGTCGAACTGCACACCATATCCCTGTGGCTTCTACAACCCTGGATCCCAGCTCTGCCTCCTGGGACCATCTAGCCAGGGGCCGTTCTCTCTGACTTCCAGAGGTCTGAGGATGGAACCCAAGTCCCCTCGCTTCTTCTGTAGGCCAAATAGCTTCAGTTCCTCCAAAGACTTCTCAAGGGACTTGGGACCAGTCCTCTTCCCAGCCTCATTACTGTCTTTTGCACGTGCTACTGTTCGTGGCCCTGGGAATGGGAAATGGGGCTCTGGAAGCCCCTCACTCTCCTCTGTTTACTTCTAGTCTGAACTTTCTTTTTAAGATTTTATATATTTATTTGAGAGAGAGAGGGAGAACACAGGCAGGGGGAGCAGCAGACAAAGGGAGAGGGAGAAGCAGACTCCCCACTGAGCAAGGAGCCAGATGTGGGACTGGATCCCAGGACCCTGGGATCATGACCTGAGCCGAAGGCAGATGCTTAACAACTGAGCCACCCAGGAGCCCCTAGTCTGAACTTTCCTACAAGACTTCTCCATTATCTTTTTCTGATGGCTCCAGCAGTTGCCTTCTGAACCCCCAGGGTCCTGGATCCAAACAGCTCCTGCAGCTCTCTGATTTGTTTGTCAGTTAGGTCTGGCTGGCCTTTTTCCTGGTGCCCTCATTGCAGAAGGCAAGCCTGTGAGAGGAGGTGCTCACTTCTGATGAGCTGACTGCAGTGTATTCTGTGCGGCCTGTCAGTATATCCTGTTTTCCTGCCACTTACTTTCTTCCCTTGAGCTGGTTAAGGTCGGGGGGAAGGGGGTGTTTTGAGGAGCATCAAAGCCGGAAATGAGCATGAGCCATGCCCACACTGGGGCGTAGAAGGGTGAATCAGATGGGGAGAAACACCAACTCAGCCATTCCTCCTCTGCAGTTGATGATGAAGACCACGATGAGTATTCCTGTTTCCATTTCCAAGGTACTTTCACTTCTACAATTCCACCCTTTTCTCAGAGTGGCCCTGGTAAGAGAAGCAGTGTGATCATCCCAGGTGCCCACCTGGAGCCCAGATGGGGGACAGGCTTGGTGTCTGAGGAGGGAGGATTCAGAGCCCAGGTCTCCTGATGCTCAGCCCTCAATACTTCCCCCAAACCACACCCGGCAGCTGGGGCTGACTCCGCCACTTCCTCACCACGGAGGAACCTCTGCCCAGGCTGAAACTCTGTTCTCATGGTGGAGGGAGCAATCTCCAGGGGAGGTGGCCAAGGATTTCCTGTCTTTTATCTGGGCTGGCCAAAGGCTGGCCTGTCTGAGGTGTGAGACACGCACTCACAGCCAGCTTTTCTGCTCCGGGCCAAGGTCACATCAGGCTGGGGCTATGAGCAGGCAGCTTGGGAAGTGCTTCGCCACAGACCTCTGCCCTGAGCAGCCCTCACCTGAGCAGGGCCTTCTAAATGGCAAAACCAAGAGGGGCATGTGGGAAAGGGGCCAGAATGGAGATGAAGTGAAAGGCATGCAGAGCTGTACATCCAGAGTTTGGGCAGGAAAGTGTGTCATGGTGGGGAGCAGGGGCTCTGGGATAAACAGCACTGGGTGACTTTGGGCCAATCACTTAACCTCTGGGAGCCTCCATTTTGTCAGCTGTAAAATGGAGCTATAGGTACTTACCTCATGGGGTTATTGAGTTGTAAATCCAATAATATGAACAGGATTCTCATTATTGTTGTTGTTTAGTGGCACTTTCTGCCACCTTATCTCTTTGCTGTTTTTCACTGACCTGGGGCTGTGCTGCACCCAAACATGTGGCCCCCGAGGCCTTAGGTCTTCTCTGGGCTTCTCTGTCCCTCAGATTCCACTTCCTCACAAAAAACATTCCTGGGCCACACTCACCTGTAGGGAGGGATCCTTTTGGCCTCCTCGAGTGAGGAGTGACATTTATGATCACGCTAACAACAATAATAATAGTAAACTCTTCTAAATTCTTGACACCTTTGATCTTAATTAGCTCCCATGGTAATTCTGTAAGGTAGGTACTGCTATCTTCCTCCACATTTTACATATGAAGAAGTAGACAGGGAGAGGCTAAAAGAAGAACAGACTCAAGGTCACATGGCTAGGGAATGATGGAACTGGAATCAGGACCCAGGCGGGCTGAGTCTACCACCCACACCCTTAGTGTGCCATGCCTCTCCTTCTCCCTTTTTGGGGTGGCCAGCCAGGAGGCCAGAGCTCAGGCTTGGGTCTCCCTTCCACCCCTGACTGCTTATTTTACCCACCAGTGATCAGTCTTTCCTGGGCAGACAGTCCCTACATCCTTGCCTGCCCCCTCCCCAGCAAGGCAGACAGATGGAGGGGAGAGAAAATCAAAGGGCTGGGTATCGAGGCTCTAAGCAGAGCTGCACAGTGGGGGCGGGTATACAGGAGGAAGCTGGGGAGGTGGTTCTGACAGCGGCAGGCCTGCCTGATTAGCACCTTCCAGGACTAAGGGTGGAGGACAGGGTGCTGGGTGGCATCAGGGAAGAGACACTATAATGAGCTCTCCTGACAACCAGAGTTCATTATTTAGAAGGTGTGGGTGGTTAGGGGTAGGTGGGAGGCTGGCTGAATTAACTTGCTTGACCCCTCCAGCTGGTGTGACCCATGCTGGTATTGGGCATGTGGAAGGGTAAGCTTTTGTCTAGAAGCTCTACCCTCCCCACAATGTTCCCACCTCAGGGCCCTTGGGGGGCTACAGACTTCCTTCCCATAGGCTGTACCTGCTGTCAGCTCCATCGCTTTAGAGCTCATTCTCTGTGATCTTGCCTCCAAATAGAGGCCAGAGAGTGCTTCAGAGGATAGCCCACCTTAGCATCTGCTTCCCTGGGAAGTATGGGCCTGATGGCAGCTCTGGCCCGGTACTCCAGGAGAGTTTGGCTTTTGTTCAGTTTCAGACCTTGGTGCCTAGCACGGGGCCTGGCTCTGAGTAGGAGTGGATTTGGAGGGGAGAGCCTAGGCAGACAACACGGGAACAGATCAACAGGTTGGTTGTGGGCATTTAGGCACGCTCCTGGTCCTCGTCCATAGTCCAGTGGAAGCCACTTGACCTCCTCTAGCCTCAGTTTTCCCATTTGTGCAGTAGGTCTGCTTCGGACAGGGCTGTCATGGGGACCACAAGAGATGTGGGATGGTCAGGTGTTTTCTCCACTGATGGGAAGTTACTTCAGGCTAAGGGTTCATACTGCACAACTCCTGGCCTATGTTTCTTGTGTCCAGAGCCAAGACAACTTCTATTTAATGAGTATTCTAACTTGGTGGACTTGGAGGACTCTGGATCTAGACTGCCTGGATTTGCACCTTGACCCACCACTTCCTAGTTGCTGATTTAGGGCAAGTTACTCAATATCCCCGGGCCTTAGTTTTCTCATCTGTCAAATAGAAACCCCCCGCAGGGTTGTTGTCAAGATTCAGTGAAATAAACCATATAAGAAGTACCTATGCCGGGGACCCAGCAATGACTTGGAACCCTTTGCTTGTTGTTATTATCTCATTTTATACTTGCAAAAACCTCCTGTCGTCAGGGATATAATCATGTCACTATTTTACAGCTAAGGACACCGAAGCCCAGAGAAGCTAAGTCTTGCCCAATGGGATCTGTGTAAAGTTCTTAGCTTGGGGCTTGGCATATATTAAGTGTTCAGTAAATATTAGTGTTTAATCTTAATTATTGTTAATAATGACATTCGGTATCCTAAGTATTATTATTAGTAAGGAACACAACAGCTAAGAAGTAGCAGAGCCAAGACTAAAAGCCACAGTCACTAGCCTGTTAGTCTTCCAACTGCACCCGAAAACCTCTATTTCTAGATATTACACAGTTATTAGGTTGCCATTTAGATTCTCCTTCCCTTCACCCCAGGTGGCCTAAGCATGCACATGGCCACCCCCTGCCCACAAAGCTAAGCACCCCCCCTCCTTTCTGCCCAGAATCACAGCCCTCCCTTTGGCTGCAGAGCTCAGGGGAGGCTTGTATCCATTGGCTTCTAGAGGGGGCACAGACCCCGTGAAGAGGCTACTTCTCTCGGGCCCATTTTCTTTCTGTAAGAGACAATTTTTTTTTTCTGGATCTCAGGGTGGGGCCAGGCTCCTTCAAGGCATTTCCTGCCTGGGAGTTTATATTTGGCCTCAGCAAAAGGAAAAGGAAGTAGGCAAGGGGGGTAGGATGTAGAAGTGGAGACACAGGGTCAAGATGGGTGAGCGCCAAGACTTTGCAGGCCAAGAGAGGAAGCAGGAGACGGTGTATGTCCCTTGCCCTGTGGGCTTGGGGGCCCTCACAGGAGCTTGGGATGGAAGAGCTGAGGGTTCCTTGGGGCCAGAATGTCTTTGCCCCTAGGCAGAGATTATTTTCACTTCTTACACCTCTGGGCCTTGGTTCTTGGCCCCATGGTTTCTGCCCTGGGGCAAGGTGTTCTACTGGTCATTTAGTTGGCTGAGTTGCAAGCCGTGTCTCCTCAGTTCTGTGTCTTTGCTGTAGTGATACCAGAGGAATGGGTGGAGGCAGAGGCCCGCACACTGTTTAGTTGGAAAGCAGGACTTCCTGTCTAGGTGTTGCCAGAACATTCTGTAGCCCTTACCACAATGCAGTGGGAATACTGAGACCGATAGGACCCAGTGCCGTGGGACTTCAGTTGAATGGGGCAGACAGTCTCATGTGCAGCTGAGAAGGTAATGGAAATGCGTAGGGGGTGGAGGTCACTTAATTTAAGTGACCCGTTAGTTGGTAGGGGATTAGTGAGAGGTCAGGGAAGGAAGATCTCATGGGACGTTTGACTTCCATCTTGATGAATACTGGGAGTTTGCAGCTTCGAGTCAGGCTGGGTCTAGGGTGCTGAAGGCCTCACGTGCCAGGTGGAAAGCAGTCTGGTTGTTGCCCTGGGCTGTGGGCAGTGGGGAGCCTGCAAGGCAGAGTAGGAGAGTGGCCAGGTCAGAACTGGGCTCTTGTAAGAAGAAGATGGCAGGACAACCTATTGATAGGAGAGACTAGAGGCTGGGAACTTGGAGGCTTAAGTGATCCAGGCATGCCAACCTAGAGCACAATCAGGCGTGGGAAACCATGACCACTTGATGGAAAAGTCGATAGAACTTAGTGACTAAATACACGAGTTGAGAGAGGACAGACTTATGAAAACACCTGTCCTTTCTTGTAACCATGACCTTGTCAGAGCACTTGGGACTGGGTTGGGGGCAGGGTTCCCTGAGGGCAAGAAAGCTAATGGAGTGACTGCCCCTGAGCAGGTGGCAGCTTTGACCTTCACTGTCATAGGAAAGCCCTGGGCTGGGTCAGAATGTCCACTGCCTGCTTTAACCCTGCTGTACCCAGTGACAGCCTGGGACACCACAGACTGGACTCTGGTCTCAAACTTTTAAGCAGCCCTGGGAGGCCAGAGGCCTGGTTTTGGTCCCAGGACCCTCCTGTGCCTCCCTCACTTAAAGCTGTACACCAGATCTCAGACTACAGCTCCGTTGGGGAGAGGGGCGCAGTTGGGGATTTCTTGTATAACTTCCATGTTTTTAAAAACTCTCAACTCAAACTGCCACCCGTCCCTGGCTGACCTGAGCCTGCCTGCAAGGGATCAACTGTGTCCGCAGACAAGGTACCTCCACTGAATCATGCATCCAGTCTTTGCCTCATCCCTCAGGACATCTTCAAGGAGTGGGTGCCTGAGGCCCCCAGGTAAGGTGGAGGCCGACCTTGGGGTCACAATTCAGGACTGGAGTCAGCCTTTCTTTCATTGTGGGGATTGTCCTGGAGCCAATATATTTCTAGACATTGCCAAAGGTCCCCCAGGGCATAACATTGTCCCTGGGTGAGACTCCCTGAGGTCCTGTGGCTTTGGTGCAGACGTGGAGCATTAAGGAGAGAGGGGTATTTGAATGGAGAGCCGCACGTGTCAAACTGCCACTAGTCAGCCGGAAGATGCAGTGGATTCACCATGCTGCCACCCAGCCGCATGGTACTGTCCCTTCCTGGGCTGTGTGTGTCGGTGGTGCTGCAGTTCTGACGGGGAGACTCCCTTGCATGGGCTTGGGTGCTTGGTATCCAGCTGCAGCTCTGGCTAAGATTGACACAGCATCCCAACAGGTGCAGCAGGGGCCCCATGTCCTGCCTGCGACCTAACAGGCTTGAGGCCAGCCAGTGGCTAGCACAGCCAAGCTGGCTGCTTAAAATCCAGCAGCCTTTCCTGTGCCCCCACCTCCTGTGGGGTTTGGGATGTGGGATGAGAGCTATTTTGGTCTTGCCCCTTTCCCTCCCTTTGCCCCCCTCGCCCATTAGAATCAAGTAAGAACTGTCATTCCTGCTATGAGCAGCAGTAGCGGGGAGACGAGTGTACCCAGTGTCCCGCGCGGGACAGGGTACTGCAGACACCCCCCCCCCCCACCGAATGTCCCATTCAAGGTCAGGAAGCGAAGTCTTGGCAGTCTAAAAGTCATGGCAGCTGTTAGTATGAGCCCTTGTGAGAGCTCCTCTCCCTCTGTCCCTCGGTGGGTGGGGGATAGCCAGACAGTCACCTGTTGCAGCATTTGTGCAAATTTGAATGGAGCCCCACCTCTGAGGGATCCAGGGCTCAAGGCTGGGTGGGCACCCTTCTTGTGGCCTAGGCTCCTTAGCTTATATCCTTACAGGAGGGTGAAATGAGCTGCTAATAAGCATTTGAGGCCAAACGAGATCCAAGCCCCCTGCCAGAAAGATAACATCTCTTCCTTAGGCAGGATCCCTTTCTGGGAGTAAGGGTGGGCAAAGGAGGAGGGCTTTGCAACTCCCAAGAGAAGTGAGCCAAAAAGCCGTTTGCCAAGACCTAGCATTTCCCAACTATAGTAATGGGGCCGGGGCAGGGGGTGTGGTGGGGGGCTTCTGCCTACCTGGAATACCAGCTTGACCTTACAAAGTCCACCTCGGAAACTTGGGTTGTCACACAGACAGCAACATCCCAGGTCTTTCTCTACTCCCTCAGAATGCTGGCTTTTCCTCCTGTGCTCACTAAAGTTGGGAGAGACCATGCTGATCCCAGACCTTGTTTGGAAGACACTCGTCCTACAGTGAGGGCCAATGAAGGAGATGTTTTTCCAAACAGAAAGCAAAGTAAGGTAAAGGAAATTGGCATATTTGCTGAAAGTTTCCTTATGGAGTAGGACAGCTAACTGTTTGATTAAATTACCTTCACAGACACCCACAGACTCGCCCTCCCCTGTCCCACCACATGCATTTGTATTACCACTCATTGCTCTCTTGCTCCTTGTCTGGGGCCTGGAGAGAACGTGGACCAGTGATTAGAATGGGCCTGAGTCTGGCCTCTGGCTAGAATCTTCCCAGAGACCTATGCTGTGGCTTTTTGGTTGACTATGTTTGTTCAGGGCAGTGGTGCTCTGTCTTGCCTGCACTCAAGAATCATATGGAAAACTCTCAAAAACAAATGAAAACTTTCCCAGAGATTCTAATTTAATTGGTAATGACTGAGACCCAGACATGGGAATTTTTGAAAAGAGTTTGTATATTTATTTGAGAGAGAGAGCGAGCGCACACACACATGCACATGCATGTGCTTGTGAGCATGAGTGGCGGGGAGGGGCAGAGGGAGAAGCAGACTCCCCACTGATCAGGGAATCCCAACGATGATGATGATGATGGCATCACCACTGCCTCGGATCATGCCCTGAGCCTAACCGAGGGAGCCACCCAACCAACCCTCAGGTCCTGGAATTTTTAAAAACTCTCAGATTATAATGTGTGGTCTGAGATGAGAGGTTACTATTTTGGTGGTAACAAGGATCCTGTTGACTGGGGCCTCTGTGACATCCACCCATTGCTTGTCCTGGGTCCTGAGTCTTACCCGGTACCTATGCCTGGAGCTGGGTTTTGGGTTGGGAAAGAGTAGGCAGAAGTGGGGTCTGAGCAGCTCTCTCACAGCCCACTGAGTGACCACAAAGTGGAAGGACTCAAGTCCCCTGAGTGTGGCATGAAGAGGGTGGGGTTGGTGATATTGGCTGGGTGAGGCCCAACCTCCCTCAACTTAGTTGGCAATTGCTTTTTCTTCCCCTCCTAGCTCATGCTCACTTTTTTACAAGTAGGACAAATTCTGAACTGAGGCTCACCGACTGTGAATGTGTGCATACCAAGGTCAAGGAGTCTTTTTTTAAGTTTTTATTTAAATTCCACTTAGTTAACATACAAGGTAATAATAGTTTCGGGGGGGGCAAATTCAAGTAGTCTTAACAAAAATTTTGCTCTCTAATGATAACTTTCATACAGCCACTTTCAAAACCAGGCAAACCTGACCCATTCCATGCAATAACCATGGAGGTAGGCAGGAAAGCTTTTGGTCATCACTACCTAGTTCAAAATCCAAAGCTTAGGGAAGGAAGCAAGTTGGCTAAAGTGACTTAGGCAGCGAGTAGGGGAGCTGGCTTGATGGGAAAAAGCTCTTTCTTCAAGTCACTTATCTATCATCTTGGAGCATGATTGCATTTCCTCCGTGGGAGATGTTGCTCGCCCTTTCCTGAGTGCGTAAGCTACCCTTGTTCATGCAGCATTTCTTGGGAACAGAAATGCTTTTCTCCTCATTCTGTCCTTCTCAAAATAGAAGAGAGCTCTGTGCTAAGAGGCTCCTGGTACATGGCCTGTGTAAGTGTAGGTGTAGATCCTGTCATTGACCTCTAAAACCTTCTCCTGCTGTTCAGCCATTTTCCTTTGACACTCCCTCCAGGAAACCTGTGGGCATGGCCTTGCGACCTGATTTGACTCTGGAGCTTTTGAGTATGCCCCTTGCTCTGATTCTTATGGCTCAGATCACCTGGGACCATCCCCAGGTTGAGATTCTGAGCCCAAATCTCTGTGGAATCCAGCTTGTGCCAGCTGAGTGCCATTCCTGACCTGTCCCTGCACATCATCCTAGCCTTGGCCAGAGCACAGCCTGCAGAATATAGCAGTTGAAAACTGCTCAAATCTGTGCATCTGGACACAGAAGCAGGACAAGGGGACACAGACATTCCTTCATCACTCGCCTTGGCCTGCCCGGTGTCACTCTCCCTGCCAGGCACAGAAGGCAATTCTGAGTTTGGAACACCTGGGCCCTAACCTCAGGGGAGTGGACTCTGCTGGGGGTGAGTGGTCACTTCCGGTCCCAGCCTGGGCAGGCTGGGGCGGGTGGGAGGAGTGAACGCAAAGTACTTTAGCTCAGTCCTTAATCACCAAGACATATGTCTCTGACTGCTTCATCTGGGAGGGAGCCTCAGGGCCTCCCAGACCTCTGTGAGGTGGTGTAATGCTGGGAGGCAGTGTCCCTGACATCCTGTTGGGTAATAACCCATTACATTCTCCAGATTCCTGCCAGGGAGTACTTGCTGGGGATTCAGTCCATAGCCCTGCTTCAAACTCCTTGGCTCCTTTGTCTTTTGGAGCTATTGTGGCCTCTTTGAAACATCTGCCTCCTAACTAACCTCACTTCTCAGAGCCATTTGGCTGTAATTTTGACAGTAATATGGATGCAGCCACTTTACAGACCCAAAAGGAAATGCCAGCTGGGCCTCTTTCTTCTGTTTGTTCTTTTTCCTTCAGACCCTTCATTTAGTGGCAAGTGTTTATACTATGCGTCAGGGGTTTTTGGTTATTGTTTTTTTTCTCCCTCTTTAGTATTTTACTTAATGCTCTCAGTAGCTTTTCCAAGTAGACTCTATTACCTCCATTTTACAGAGGGGGAAACTGAGTCTTACAGAGGTTAAATAACTTGCCCAAAGTCAGAGGGCTCACGACTGGTAGCACCAGGATTTCAATTCAGTCTTGTAACTCTACTCTATCAGAAGGGTGGAAAAAATTGAGGGGACATGGAGTTGGTTCCTTTGAGTGTAAGCCCTTGGTTTACCTGACATTTGAGGGCAGGTGGCATAACTCCATGGAAAAGAGAACTGGACAGGAAATGAAAAGATCAGGGTTGTACATGAACAGATATTTCTCCAAAGAAAAATCCGGATGGCCAGCAGGTGCATGAAAAGATGCTCATCATCACTTACCATCAGGGAAATGCAAACCGAAACTGTAAGGAGATACCATGTCACACCTGCCAGGATGGCTAAAATCAACAACACAAGAAACGCCGGTTGTTGGTGAGGATGTGGAGAAAGGAGAACCCTCTTGCACTGTCGGTGGGAAAGCAAACTGGTGCAGCCACTCTCGAAAACAGTATGGACGTTCCTCAAGAGTTCAAAAGAGAACTACCCTATGACCGAGCAATCACACTACTGAGTATTTACCCAACGGGTACAAAAACACTAGATGAAAAAGGATACATGCAACCCTATGTCTATAATAGGATTATTTACAATACGGAAGCTATGGAAGCGACCCAAGTGTGATGAATGGATAAAGAAAATATGGTGTGTGTGTATACACACACACACAGTGGAATACTACCTAGCCATAAATGAGAATGAAATCTTGCCATTTGCAACACCATCGATGGAGCTAGGGGGCTTATGCTAAGTGAAATAAGTCAGAGAAAGACAATTTAGGAAACAAAACAAATGAGCAAAGGGAAAAAGAGAGATCAAGCAAGCAAGAAACAGACTCTCAACCATAAGAACAAACTGATGGTTACTGGAGGGGAGGTGGCTGGGGGGATGGCTGTAATCAGTAATGGCAATTAAGGAGGGCACTTGTAATGAGCACTGGGTGATGCATGGAAGTATTGAATCATCGTATTGTACACTTGAAACTAAAATAACACTGTATGTTAAGTAATGAATTTAAATAAAAAAGAAGGGACACCTGGGTGGCTCAGTGGGCTAAGCCTTTGCCTTCGGCTCAGGTCATGATCTCAGGGTCCTGGGATTGAGCCCCGCATTGGGCTCTCTGCTCAGCGGGGAGCCTGCTTCCCCCTCCTCCTCTTCCTGCCTCTCTGCCTACTTGTGATATCTCTCTCTCTCTCACTCTCTCTCTCTCTCTGTCAAATAAATACATAACTAATCTTTGAAAAAAAAAAGAAAAAGAAAAGATGAAGGTTATAGTCTTAACCGTGACACATAAATGTGGGAGTTAGAAAAGCCCCTTGGGCCTCAATATGCCCCATACTATAGCTTTTTTAAAGTGCTGATTTGAGGGCATCCGGAGGGCTCAGTCAGTTAAGCATCTGCCTTCAGCTCAGGTCCTGATCCCAGGATCCTGGGATCACGCTCCGCATAAGGCTCCCTGCTTAGTGGGGAGTCCACTTCTCCCTCTCCTCTGCCTGCTGCTCTGCTCTCTCTCTAGATCTCTCAAAGAAATAAATAAAATCTTTTTAAAAAAAGTGTTGATTTGGAGAATCTCACCACAGAACAATTAAATCAGCCTCTGAGGATGGGGACCCAGGAAATTGGTATTTTTTTAAGCTTCCTAGCTGATTGTAATGTGCATCCAAGGGTGAGAATCCTTGAGCTAGGTAATATAGGCCAGTGCTTCTCAGACTTTAATGTGCATGCAGATCAACTCAGGATCTAGTTAAATAAATGTCAATTCTGATTCGGTAGGTCTGGGACTCTGCATTTCTAACCAGGTTCCCAGCGATACTGATGGCTGCTGATCCAGGGATCACACGTAGAATAGCAGGAGGCTTGAGGGCTCTAGGTAGCAGTGAAAGAACTTGGTACTCACTCGTGTGACCTTGTTTCCTTCCCAACAACCCGGGCTAGAGCCACTGCCTAACACGAGAGGAGCAGACGGCTCGCCACTCTCCTGTGGGCTCTGCCTCCATGGCTTGGGTAGATGGTGCAGGTATTTGAGATGTACACTTAATTATTGCACTCTCCCACCTCCTTCAGGCTTAGGAAGGAGCCCAGGAGTCACGGACAGGCTGGTGCTTCTCTCCTTCCTTTTGCTCTTTGTTCTGCCGCTAACCACAAAGGACTGAGTGGACTTTGAAGGTGTGTCCTTGCCATGCAGGCCTATCCCTGGGGTTGACAGCTCTGCCTGGGGTGGCCATCCCAAACACGTGGTCCATTAGGGGTGACTGTTTCCTTCTGTGCTTGCCTTTCTGGAAACTCCTAGCAGATCCCTCCTTCGGGACCTTCTCTTTGTCCTGATGATGGGATAGCAGAGCTGGCTGCTGGCAGGGGCTCTGAGGATGGATAAGGGCCTTCTCCTGGGGCTGTGGTAGGATCAGAAGACAGGGAGGTGGTTACGGCAACTGGCTCAGCTGTCCTTACAGCAAAACCATGTCCCTGAAATGCTTCCTGGGCTGAGGCAAAGTCCCTTCCAGCAGCTCTTAGCACAGTTCTCCCAGACTGCCTCTTGTCTAGAGACCTGAGTCCTCTCCCAGGCCTTCATTGCCCCCTGCCAGAGGGTCTGGGGGACTGTTGGCTGAGCTCTGTGGGAACAAATGCCTTCCAGGACCTCTCAGAAGTCCTGATGACCCTTAGATCTTTGTCATAGATTAGAAGGTTGCAGTAACAAAAAACACGTGCATGTGCACAGTTTCGGGTGCATGCACAGACTGAGGGGCCTGTCCGTGTCCATGTACAGGAGCGCCATCCCACATTGATCTTCATGGATCATGGACCTGAGAAGACTTGGCTGCAGCTGTGAGCAGAGGGAGATGCTGGGGGTGGCCCTCACTCTAGGAAACGCACAGATGTTCATCCCCACCACACTCCTGTTTGCCCCCAAAGCTGTCAGGGGCTCCAGAGCCTTCTCCCCTCCCCCCTCAAATCCCCATCAGTGTGTGACCCTTGAGAAGCCTGTTGTTTTTTCTAACCAGCTTCCACCTTTCTGTCCTCTTCCCTCCCTTGGCTCCCCACCCGGCATTCTCTCAAGTACTGTTTTGTCTTTTAACTTCCCGGTCCCAGCTGCTAGGGCCTCATCCTGGATTTCCCTGCAGGAAAGCCCTGGAAAGCAAGAGCTATCCCAGTCTCAGAGAAACCTCACCAGTCTCTTTGGAGTCCCCTGGTCGTGGGTGCTAAGGACCAGGGCTTTGCTGATGGTGTTCAGCCCACCCGACCTCCTTTAGTCCAGGTGCATGTCTCTGTTGAGGCTAGTAGGGGTGCTGGGCCTTCCCAGTGCAGAGGTAGGAAGCTAATCCCACCACTGCCCTCTAAGATTCCCACAGGTCCGCACTGCGTCATCAGGACAATCAGCACTGGATTATATCACATAGGCCTAACCACTGGGGAGAGCTGGAGCAGTCCCGGGAGGCTCCCAGGGGAGGGAGGGCTAGAAATCGATGATGGTATGTGGCCAGGGCGGGTGAGCACTGGGAAGGCTGCTGGATCAGAAGGGTAGGAGCCCTGAGGAGGAGTCAGACTGAGTTTGAACTCTGGCCCCAGCACTGCTACCTTGGTCAACTGTGAAACTATGGAGGAATCCCTTCCTTCCTGAGCCTGTCTAGAGAGCCATAGAATAGAGAGAGTACAACCCTCTTCATGGCATGTTGTGTGTGCTAAGTGAGATTCGGTTCTCAAAGTGCTGGGGAATGTTACATAGAATAATGGTGGGAAAGAGAAGGCTAATCCTTGAACATTTTGTATCCCTAGCTGGACTAGGATGGCCTCCCCAGGGCCATGGAAGGGGGACAGCTTCCCGAAGAAAGGAAAGGTGAAGACATAGCCATGGCTTCTTCCCCCAGCAGTACTCCTTGACTTCCTCCTTTCCTGGGAGTTGCTGCTGGTGGGTTCTATTCTTGAGCAGGTGTGGAAGAGGGAGAGGAGTAGTGGGATAGGCAGAGAGTGAGGCTCAAGAAGGGTGTGCCAGGACATACAGAGGGTTGGGTGTGGGAAACTGAAAGTAAATCCAAGCAGCGAATATGCCAGCCCTCACCATGCTCTCCTTGCCATTTCTGGATCATGAGAACTCGAGGTGAGGCAGCGTACACCCAGGGTGGCTCCATGCCAGCACCCAGCTAACCCCATTTCTCGGCCTATTTCTGACCCTCTGTTCCGTTTTAGAAGCTGAGGCCAAGAGAGCATGCAAGTGGCTCCGAGCGACAGGATTCCCTCAGTATGCGCAGCTTTTTGAAGGTAAGGCTGCTCTGTTGCTCCCCTTTCCCTACCCCCAAACCTTGCCTTATCCCTCTCGTTTTTTGTTTGTAAAATGAGGCCAATCAGATCCTTTCTCCAACCACACAAGAAGCTGTGAACATTGGTCCTGCTCCTGTCACGACCCCATCATCTCCGGTGGGTCTGATTGGCTCTCCTAAGCCCTGGTGTCACCACTATGTTCAAGTACATTGTCTCAACCAGGGAGCCCCTGCACTATACTGCTTCTGAGGGTGCCATTTGCAGATGCAACCCAGGGTTCAGCCTCCGCATGGCCTCAATTTCTCAGTTTCCCTTCATTCTTCTGTTTTTCTTTAGAGTTGTTTATATTTGTTGTTTCTACTTTCCCTCTTCTTCCCACACTTCCCACTGTACCCTGCCTTCACTCCCACTTTGCCTACAAAACAATCCTTGTCCAGGTCACTGTGGACTTGCACATGATCAAATTCAGTGATCCCTCCCCAGTCTTAATCTCATAAGAGCTTTCAGTGCAGTTGGCCACTCACTTCAGCTTCTGGAACACTTGCTTCAGCTTCTGGAACACTCGCTTCTCTTGGCTGCCTCTCTCTAGCTGCCACTGTAAGTCTTCTTATAACAGACTCTGCTTTCTCTAACTGGTGTCTCAATGTTGGGGTATCCCAGAGCTCAATCTTGGCCCCTTTTTCTTCTCCACCTTTCTTTCCCAGGTGATCCTTCTCCAAGTACCATGTATCTTCTGGTGCTTCCCAAATACTTCCGTTAGACCTCATTCCTGAGCTCCAGATTCATCTAGCCAACCACCAATTCAGTATCTCATCTGCCTGATAGGCATCTCAAATGGAGCAGGTCTCAATTCTATCTCCTGAGGGCACTACCGTGCACTCAAGCCCCACAGCCAGGAATCACCACTGAGTCCTCTTTCTCCTTCACCCTCCATTTCTCCTCCAGCTGGTCACTTTCACCTTCCACACTATGTCTCGAATCAGTCCACTTCCTACCACCTCTGCTGCCACCTCCTTTGTAACCCACCATCACTGCTCGCCTGCCTTAGAGCACCAGCCTCCTTCCTGTGTCCCCCTCCTCTCACCTCTCATCAGCCCATGGCAGCCAGAGGGACCCAGTGAGCCTTGGGCCTCACTCTGTCATTTCTCTGCTGCTTTCCTGGCACACTCAGAATGAGGGTAAGCTCACATGCTTTATTCTGGCCAGCAAGACTATGTCACCCAACTTCTGTCTAGTCCCCTTCCATTTGCTCACTACATCCCAGGCTCCTTCCTACCACTCCTTCACACCTTCCCTTCCTCAGAGCCTTAATGTTAGTCCTGCCTGAAATCCTCTTCCCAGGCTCTTGGCCCAGCCAGCCCCCTCTTATTCTGCAGGACTCGGCTCAGAAGTCATCTCTCTATGAGTGCCCCTGACCCCGCCAGCCTTCCTTGGCCCTGTTACCCTGGCTAATGTCTTTTTGTGGCATTTAGAACTGTCTTATCTTGTTCCACACACGGTCTCTCCATGAAGGCAGGGATCATTTTTATCTCATTCACCGTTTTATCCCCAGTACCTGGCACCAAGTAGGTGCTCAAATAATGTCAGTTAAATGAGAAAATGGGTTTCTTTTGGCAGTCAGGCAGAGAGGTGTGGGATTTCCTGGATGCGTTGTCCTCCGACCCTACTCCTTCCTCTCTCCCCTCCCCTTCCTACATCCCAGGGAGTGGGCTCCCCTGTTTGGAAAAGTAGGAGGAAATGAGGTATTGTTTGGCTGCACATTGTCCTCTCTGTCCTCACTCTCTCCATGCTCCCACTTCACCTTGGGCCTGGAAAGAGGTTCCCTGTCTGAGTAGCCCAGGATTCAAAGGGGACTGGGGGCGGGGGGCGAGCTTGGCTCTTGACGGTCACCCAAGTCCTCGGGCCTGCCGTCTCCCAGGGACCTGCTTATTGCCGGGTCCTCTCATCCAGCTCAACCCTCCTTTCCCTCAACCCTGGACTTGCCTCCGATGGTCAACCCCAAGCTCCCTGGGCCTCTCCTTTACTCCAGGCTTGCTCCTTCTGCTTTGCTTTTTGCCTTCCGGCCTCCTCTCTTCCCTGGCCTCCCCTTTCCTCCTCAAGGGTTGCTGGCACTGAGTTTCTGACCTACTACCCATGATTCATCTTGGCTTTTTTTCCGCCATACAGAAGGTCTGTTTCCTCTGGATATTGGCTCTGTGAAGAAGGACCACGGTTTTCTGGACGAGGACTCTTTGGGGGCCCTGTGCAGGTAGGGGGCGCTGAGGGCCAGGCCTGAGAAGTCAGGGCTTGGCTTGTGGGCTTCCCTGGGAAAGAATCAGTCCCCGGCCCTTCCACCAGAGGAGGAGCCCAGCCTGTAACAAAGCTTCTCTGCAGCAGTCATACTGCTCACGGTCTTCTGTGTCCGTGACTCCTCGCCACACAGGCACTCGAGCCAGAGAGCCAAGATCTGGCCTTGATTCATTTTCTCCCTTCAGTTCCATTCCCCAGACATTCCTCTGCTTTGTCCCCACTCTGCTTACACTGGTTTGGGCCGTGTTTCAGGCCAAACCACAACCTTTTGGATCCGGTCTGTAGCCTACTAACTGGCCTTCCTGCCATTCAACCTCCTCACCCTGATCCAGTCTCTCTCTCTATGGCTCCCAGTTTCAGCTTCCAAGCAGGTGCCCCTCCGCTTGGTGTGTGCAGCTGCCTACAGAGGAAAGTGAAGCTTTTTAAACACAGGCAGCTTTGCAATCGGGCTCTGACCAACCATATCAGCCTCAGCCTCTCTGTCACACCAGCACTGGTCTGTTTACTGACTGTTTTCCTCTCTACCTTGTCACAGCCTCTTGTGGAAGCCTGGGATAGAAGTTCCCAGTTTTTTTTTTTTTCCCTTTTTCTCCTTCCGAATCCCATCCCCCTTCGAGGAAGTTCCTTGTCCCACCCTCTGTATGCCTGCTGTACCTCCGTATATACTGTTCTTAAACTTGCCCCATCTCTGTCGTGGTTTATTGTGCATATATGAGCTCCCAGAGAACAGAAGCCATAATCTCCCTAGCACTGTGTCTGGCACTGAAAGCTTCCTGAACACCGGGTCTTTGGAGATGTTCTGATGGCTCAGGCATATAAAGTAGTGGATGGCATCTTGGGACTGTCTTGGTAGATCATGCCCTGCAGGCTTTGGTTGGGACCCTTTGGTGAGTGCTGCTTTTTTTCCTTACAGGAGGCTGATGACCTTGAACAATTGTGCCTCGATGAAACTGGAAGTTCACTTTCAAAGCAAGCAGGTGAGTCATGGCAAGGGTGGGGCCTGGGGCCTTGTGGCACCATGGGGGATCCCAGGATATATGCAGACCACTTGCAAAAGTAGCTCCAGGATCCTGGGACTCTGGGGTGTACAGAGCGGTGCCTTGGTCTAGCTTGGGAGTGAAGTATAAGGGACTCTATGATCCTGCTGTGTTTTGGCAGTCTGGGTTTTGGAGTCTGGGTTTTGGAGTCTGAGAACAAGTACCCTGGCCCGTGGCCTCACACACCCGCCTCGGCACCCCTCTCCCCACTGAGTTTACTCATAAATTGATCCAGTGATGGCCCTTCCTCAGGGCCATCTGCTCGTCTGCTTTGTGATGGCAAGAAATCCTTGCCTAGGGAGCAGAGACAGAATAATGTGGTAGAAAAATCATAGCCTATATGATCTGAGGAGTCAAGATCCCCAGCCATGTCCCCATGAGGTCTTATACCCCTGAGCCTCATTTTCCCCATCTCTGCACTGAACTGGAGGGGAGCATTAATAGCCTCAAGGGGCCTTTCTGACTCTACCAATCTGTGACTGCAGAGATGGAGAGGATCCTCAGTCCATATGTAGCCCTGATGACCTCGTCCTTCTGTAGGGTCCGGTTTCATAGGTTTCTTCTGGGTCTTTCTCCACCAGAGGTCTGGAGCCAGGAGGTTCAGCTAAGCTGGATTGGGAAGCAGGAAACCCCTGGAACCTGGTCCCAGCTCTGCCACCAATAGCTCAGTGGCCTTGAGCAAGCCTCTCCCCTCTCTGGGCCTTGATTTCACCATATTGCAAAGGAAAGAATTAGAAAGTCTAAAATCCCCTTCCAGTTCTGGCATGCCATAGTTCTAATCTAAGACCATAGCCTAGAGGCTTGGAGAGCTGCTGAGGACAAGAGGTCAAGACACCTGGATTCTAACCCTGGCTCTCTCACTGACTCACAGCATGCTACTGTATGACCTTGGGCAAGTGGCTTCTCATTTGTCGGTCAGGGTTTCCCCGTCTTATTCTGTTGCTTCCAGAGCCAACTCCCCACCTAGCACATGTCCTCTATCAGAAGGCGGGGCCCTTTACCTCAAAGTCCCCCAAGAGTTTGGAGGCAGAGTGTTGGGGGTACCAACAAAGGCTTGGGGACCGGACTTCTCTGACCTGACCTGACCCCATGGCTCCATCCCCAGAATGAAGACTCAGAAGAAGAAGAGCAGTGTACCATCAGCAACCACTGGGCTGTCCAGCAAGAAAGTAAATTCTGGTCCCACAGAGGGTCCTCTGACCTGCTGGCCCCCCCGAGCCCTGGCCTGCCGGGGACCTCCAGCTGTGAGAGTGTCCTCACAGAGCTCAGCGCCACTTCCCTGCCAGCCATCACTGTGGGCCTATCACTGGAGCCAGAGGACCTACCCTCACCCTGCCATGTCCCCAGCCCAAGTAACCAGCTCCTCCTTAGCCCCACCCAGGGCCAAGAGGGTCCCCGGGACAAAGCCAAGAAGCACCGTTCTCGTAGCTTCCTTAAGCACCTTGAATCTCTCAGGTGGAAGGAAAAGGGTCGTGGTCAGCAAGCAGAGCCTGAGCGTGGCCCAGCCACTTTAGAGAAGACCAGCAAACCCTCCTCTTTCTGCAGTCGCCGCAGCTTCCTCTCTGCCGGATTCTACAAGGCCAAGAACAGGGTGGCCACCTCAGCTGGTGATGGTGGCGCTGCAACCCCGAGGGCCTGGGAGGCCTGGCCTGTGGCCGCATTTCGGCATCCACAGCAGGTGCACCAGGGTGCCTGCCTTGTGCACGTGCCCAGGGACCACAAACCAGGCACATTCCCTCGCTCCCTGTCCATTGAGAGCCTGTTTCCTGAGGATGGACACCACCTGGCAGATTGGCAGCCAGGGAGGCCCCAGGGCTGTGAAGGGCGTCGGGGCTCCTGTGGCTCCACAGGCAGCCATGCCAGCGTCTATGATAACATGCCCGAGCTGTACCCAGCGGAGCCTGTCCTGGCTGGCGCTGAAGCCGAGGAGGAGGAGGAGGGCAGCAGCAGCTATGCCCACCTAGACGACATTCTCCAGCACGTGTGGGGGCTGCAGCAACGGGTGGAACTCTGGTCTCAGGCCATCTACCCAGACCTGCGGACTAGAGAGAAGGAAGAGGAGGAAGAGGAGGAAGAAGAGGAGGAAGTCACTTCATCCATAGAGATGGCCACGGTTGAGGTCGAAGGGCAAGCTGAGGCTCTGGCCCAGGTGGAGGCTCCGGCCTGCCAAGGGTCCTCGGCCCTGGGCCAGGCTGATGTCCAGCCAGTAGTCCCAGCTCAGATTCAGGTTAGGGCTGAGGCTGAGCCCCTGGCACAGGCACAGGCTGAGGCCGATACTGAGGCCCCGGGTCCAGCCCAAGATAATGGTCAGGAGGCGAATTCAGGTGGGGAACCCACCTCAGCTTCCAGCCTGTCTATGGAAGAAGGACACTCAGTTGCTGACACCGTGGCCTCCTCCAGTGAACTGGACAGTAGTGGACCCTCCGTGAATGAGCCCGAGGCCAGAGGCTCACCAGCTGGACTTTGGGCATCAGCACCACGTGAACGACGAGATTCAGGCGTTGGGGCCTCGCTTACTAGACCCTGCAGGTGGGAGTTTTGAGCAGGGGTGGGGACAGAGGACTCTGTCATGTCTCTCTGTCTCTCCCCATCCCCGTCCCCCCTCCTCCTTCTCTTCCTTTCCCTCTCTCCCTCATACAACTCTCCCTCAAGCCAGTATGTTAGTCCTGAGGCCCAGGGGCAGGGTCTGCCTTCCCTCCAGGTTAAGTTCAGGGCCTGCCTCTGCTGTGATTTTGAGCAAATTCTAGCTCCTCTTCGGGCCTTGCTTTCTCCATGTGCCAATCAAAGGTATTAGAGAAGATGGTCTCTCATCCCCAGCTTTGCCACCTTGGGTTCTCGGAGCAGTCCCTCTGCTGCAGTCTTGGAAGCAGGGTAATGGTGCTGCTTGTTGGCCCTAGATGGGCCTCAGCTCTGGGCTACCCACCCCAACGGCATCTTGGCCACCAGACAGCCCTGGAAACTGGCGTTCAGTTTTTCACCCTGGGGCCCAGTAGCTGTGCTGACAGTGGTCGTATCTCCCCGCATTTGCTTTCTTTGGGGGAGAATAAAGGGACCAGAAGAGTGCAAACTTTCCTAAGATTTATCCACACCTGTTCCCTTGGCCTTCTCGGCCCACCTCCTATCTTTTATCAGGAAGCTCCGCTGGCATAGCTTCCAGAACTCCCACCGGCCCAGCCTCAACTCAGAGTCCTTGGAGATCAACCGCCAGTTCGCCGGCCAGATCCACCTCCTGCACAAGGGCTCACTGCTGCGGCTCACCGCCTTCATGGAGAAGTACACTGTGCCCCACAAGCCAGGATGGGTCTGGTGAGCACTCCTGGGCCACAGCGGGTTGGTGGGGAGCTTCTCGCCCAGGTCCCAACTCCCTCCCTGTTCCCAATCCAGGACCCTGGGAGGGTCAGCCCCCAGAAGGTGGGTGCAAGTAAGAGGGGCCCAGAAGCCAGTAACGGTATGTTGTGCCAGGCAGCTGGAGGGGCTGAGGCCCGAGAGGCCAGCATGGCTTGTACATGTGTCTGTGGGGGGGCGGTGCTCCTGGGATGTGTGTGCATGTGTGTGCTGTGTGCAAGGAGGAGTGGGGGTAGGGGACCGTAGGTCCTCGAGCCGCACCTCCTCCATCCTAGCCTCCAGGCTGCCACCAGTGAGATTGTCCTGAAAGGCAGCTTTGGTTGCTGCTCTCCTGATAAACACCCTGCGTGCGCCCGTCTCCCTCCTCCCTCCCCCACAACCACCGCTGGAGCCAAAGAAGGTCCAGCTTCCTTCCTATCATGACCCTTTCATGTTCTGGCCCTGTCCCAGCTGTTGGGTTCCTTAGCCCGCTGCCCTAAGGCAATGCCACCAGGTAGGCCACTGGGGTCATTGCTCTTCCCTCAATATGCCATACTCTTTTTTTTCCCTGCTTCTTTGCCTTTGTCCATGCTGTTCTCTCTGCCTGGAATACCTTTTCCCCATTTCTTCTCTGGGACAACACCTACCTGTCCCTCAAGAGCCTGCTGAATGCCCACATCCTCCCTGAAGGCTTCTCTGATCCACTAGGTACAGTTCCCCTTCCTCGTAGGTCTTCTCCTAAGTTCTTGCTTGCTCCACCCCCGACCACATAGAGTGTCCCTGCCTGTCGATGCAGTTATCCCCCCAAGCAGCCTGAGAGCTCCCTGTGTTCCTCTAGGGCCGGGCCCTGAGCAGGTGCCCAGGGAGTGTTGGCCCTGGGGACACGGTGTATTTCTTACCCCACCCCCCCATCCCTGCCCGAGCCCCCTGAGACTGCAGAGTCTCCAGGCTGCGTCTGGACCGGGCCCACAGCTCTCAGTGGACCTCTTGTTACTGCCCCAAACAGGTCAGTGCCCAAGTTCATGAAAAGGAACAAGAGCCCGGACTACCGGGGCCAGCACGTGTTTGGGGTGCCGCCTCTTGTGCATGTGCAGCGCACAGGCCAGCCGCTGCCGCAGAGCATCCAGCAAGCCATGCGCTACTTGCGTAGCCAGTGCCTGGACCAGGTGAGCCCTACTGGGGGACCTGCAGGGAGACAGCCCTAGGGAAGAAATCCAAGGCCAAGGAACTGGGTGGGGGGACTGCTGGGGACTTTCTAGCCCACGAGAGACCTTTCTGGGCTTTCCTGAGCTGAAGCTCCCCTCTGCCTGGCTCTCTGCCCACTTCTTTCTGGCCCAAGCACTGTAGACCCCATCTGTGGAAGCCTGCCTTAGCCTAGGTCCTTTTCCTGCTCATTCCCGCTACAGCCATCTTTCTCCTTAACCCTGAGGCTGTAACAGCCCTTCTCTTTGGTGTTGCCATTTTCCAGGCAGGAAGCCTGGTAGGCTTGGAAGTCTCTGGGGTGGACGACACTCCTGACACCCAGCCTGGGCCTGGCCTCATCATAATCTTCCTCCCCACCCACCCCTGCCCTGCACGTCTCTCTCCCTTCCTTTCCTGCATGGGCCAGGTGGGCATATTCCGCAAGTCGGGGGTGAAGTCCAGGATCCAGAACCTGCGCCAAATGAATGAGATGTCCCCAGACAATGTTTGCTACGAGGGCCAGTCGGCTTATGATGTGGCTGACTTGCTGAAGCAGTATTTCCGGGACCTACCAGAGCCTATCTTCACCAGCAAGCTCACCACCACTTTCCTGCAGATCTACCAGCGTGAGTCACCTGCACTTGTCCCCAGAAGCCTGCCCCATTCTTGAGCTCCCTGAATCCCGGGGCTTGTGAGAGATAAACCCCATGAGCTCGTTGGATGATCTGCTATCTGGAGTTGGAAAGGCCCTCCCTCCGTTGAAGGGAGACCACATTCTTTAAAAAAAAAAAAAAAGGATTTTATTTATTTATTTGACAGAGAGAGAGAGAGAGATGGTGAGAGAGGGAACATAAGCAGTGGGAGCTGGAGAGGGAGAAGGAGGCTCTCCGCTGAGCAGGGAGCCCGATGCAGGGCTTGATCCCAGGACCCGCAGATCATGACCTGAGCCGAAGGCAGATGCTTAATGAATGAGCCACCCAGGTGCCCCGGGAGACCACATTCTATTCCCCAAACCCATTATACAGAAAGATGGTCTAAATCCCCGAGGAAAGACAGGGGCTTCCCTAAATGTACATTGTCCATTAGAGTGGGGTTTGATCTAGGACCCAGAGACCTCCCAGAGCCCATCTTTACCTTTTCCTCTCACTGACTTCCTTTGGGACTGCTGTGCCCTCTGCATTCCTAGAAGCAGGAGATTTGTTGCCAGAAGCTTTAGGGGAGTAAGAAAGCCCTTCTGCCATTCCTTTCTCACAGTCCTCCCCAAAGATCAGTGGTTGGCAGCAGCGCAGGCCGCCACCTTGCTGCTCCCTGATGAGAACCGAGAGGTCCTACAGACCCTGCTCTATTTCCTAAGTGACATTGCCTCTGCTGAGGAAAACCAGATGACAGCCGGCAACCTAGCCGTGTGCCTGGCACCCTCCATCTTCCATCTCAACGTCTCCAAGAAGGATAACCCCTCACCCAGGTGAAAAAGGGCAGAATGTGGTAGGGCCCGGTGTGAGGTGGGGGCTGGAGGGTTTGGCTCCCTTTGATGGCAGGCCCTCTAGGGCTGGCCCTGCAGTTCCCAGGCATTACCACAAGGGGTCAGCCTGACTCTTCAGGGGCCTGGGACTGCATGGATGTTTTCAAAGCAGGTCCTTCCAAAGGGGCGCAGGTTATTTTGGGTGGGGGGGGGGGGGGGGGCTTGAACCCAGCAGGTCATCCATATTGTCTTGTGCCAATGCACCATCCTCTCCTCCCCTGACCTCCAGGATCAGGAGCAAACGCAGCCTGGTTGGCCGGCCAGGCCCTAGGGACCTGAGTGAGAACATGGCTGCCACCCAGGGCCTATCACACATGATCAGTGACTGCAAGAAACTTTTCCAAGTGAGTAACCCTAGGCCCAGATCAGGGGAACCACCAGAACAGAGCTTCACACCCCCGGTCAGGGGCAGGGCCCAGCTTGACACGTACCCCCTCAACTTCCCACTCCTGTCCTATGAGGTTTTTCATCTACCTCACTCCTACAGCCAGACCTCTCTAGTGTCCCTGAACATGGACCTTAGAGATCCCGTGGGTTCTGGGATGGATGGGCCCCGAACCTTCCGTTGCTGCCCATGGCCCCAGTGTGTGTGTGTTCTCCCAGGTCCCCCAGGACATGGTGCTGCAACTGTGTGGCTCCTATAGTGCAGCCGAGCTCAGCCCTCCTGGGCCAGCCCTGGCTGAGCTGCGGCGGGCCCAAGCTGCAGGTGTGAGCCTGAGCCTCTACATGGAGGAGAGCATCCAGGAGCTGCTCCGAGATGCTGCTGAGCGCTTCAAGGGCTGGATGAATATGCCAGGGCCCCAGCACACGGAGCTGGCTTGCAGGAAGGTGAGGAACGCACTGCCCATGGCTGCCACAGAGCGGGTAGCGTGGGCAGTGCAGGCAGGGAGGTCAAGAGGCCCCAGGGAGGGAGCCACCCTGCCAGTCTCAACGTGCCTTGGCTTGACCTTGGAAGATGTCAGCTGGCAGAGTTGAGGACCTTAAGGAACCGGGACCCTGATGAGACCAGGGGCTCTCTGTTGGGCCTCATGGGCCAGAATTCCTGTACCAAAGCCCCACTGCAGACATTTCACTCTTTGCAGAGCCTCGCCTCCCATATCTTTCTGCACTATGGCCGTGCTGAGCCCCTCACACTTGCACCTTTGTGCTTCCGCCCCTGCCGTCCTGCTGCTTGGGCTGACCTGGCCCGAGCATTACCTGTCCCAAGCCACAGGAAGTCTTGATTTGATATGCCCTCTCCTTCATTCAGAGCCTCCTGTCATGTCCCAAACTGGAGATGACTTCTCTGTCCTTCTCTTGGCACTAGCCATCTTCTTTCTTGAATTGCAATGACAAGTAAGACTGCAAGCCCAAGGTTTGCTCTGTTTGCGCCAGTCATAGTGAAACTTTCCTTATGGGATGGGGATGAGAGACTCTGGTTGCTGTGCCCTTGGCCTCCTGCCTGGGCTCGATGGTGAGTTCCTTCAGGACGATCACCATCTTCTCTTCCTGTTCACCTCCAGGAATTCCAAGCCCGGTGTCCCTTTCATGGTAGAGCCTGGTAGGCCCCAGAGGATGTGTGTCTCGACATCTCTCTGTGCTTTTGACTAGGTGGAGAAGCAGACGTCCAGAAAGGACTGAGAGGACAGGGCACACAGGGACAGCCTGTCTGGATGTGGCTAGGGCTAGCAGAGCCCCTCTGCAAGACTTCCATTTTCAGGAGATAAAATGAGGACAGCCTGGTTGGAACCAGGGAATGGGGGTGCAGAGTGGGTGTTCTCTGGCTCTGACGGCTGTCCCCCGTCCCCACTCCCATGGCTCACAGGCACCAGACGGGCACCCCCTGCGTGTGTGGAAGGCGTCCACTGAGGTGGCGGCCCCTCCAGCCGTGGTGCTACACCGTGTTCTGCGGGAGAGGGCCCTCTGGGATGAGGACCTGCTGCGAGCCCAGGTGTTGGAAGCCTTGATGCCAGGCGTAGAACTGTACCACTATGTCACCGACAGCATGGCGCCCCATCCCTGCCGTGACTTTGTGGTGCTCCGGTGAGGGGTTCTGGCTGGCAGCCTGCTACGCGTGCGGGACCAGGGAGGTGGACCGGGAATGGATGCCGGGAACCTGACTGTGCGTGTCCCTTCCCTGCAGGATGTGGCGCTCTGACCTGCCCCGTGGTGGCTGCCTGCTAGTCTCCCAGTCCCTGGATCCTGAGCAACCGGTGCCAGAGTCAGGGGTGCGGGCCATGATGCTCACTTCCCAGTACCTCATGGAGCCTTGTGGCCTGGGTCGCTCCCGGCTCACTCACATCTGCCGTGCTGATCTCAGGTACTGGGTCCCCTGCAGCCCTGGCACTCTCCCCACCTCTGTCCCATGCCGTCTGTCCTGGGGGGCTGAGGACAAGTCCTTTCTTCCTTCCTCTGGGCAAGGGCTCCAGGCCATAACCCATGGCTCATGCTGGCCTGCTTCTACCTCCACAGGGGCCGTTCTCCTGACTGGTACAACAAAGTCTTTGGGCACCTATGTGCCATGGAAGTGGCAAAGATCCGGGACTCCTTCCCCACCCTGCAGGCAGCTGGCCCTGAGACAAAGTTATGAGCCTCACCCCCTACCTGGCCCCTTGGCACCAAGGGAGGAAGCGGGTAAGGGGAGGAGAGCAGCCCTCATGTGTTGCTTCCAGGGGCAGAGCCGGGCCCTTGCCGATCTGGCAGCCTGCTGTCCCCTTGGCTGCCTGAAGCTCCTCCACACGTATAAGGGAGGGGAAGAGAATTTCAAGTGTCCCGTCTCTACTCCACCTGCACCCACGAGCCTGTGTTCTGTCCTCCTAAGAGGGAGGAGTCATTTTCCAAAGAAGACGACTGCTGCGACACTCCTGGCCCACAGAACAAGGCACCATCCATCTGAAACCTTGCCAGCTCCCCCACCTGCAGGGGGAAGGAGATAGACAGCAGGGTGTGCGTCCAGGTCTCTGCCGCTCAGAGAGGCCAAGCCATCCTTTCGGGTGCTCAGTTCCCTTTGAGGTTGGCAGGAGGCTCTAATCCTGCCTTTGGGCCTAATATTTGGCTCTGAACTGGCTTTTTCAGAGAAAGGGAATTAGAGAGGGTGAGCACAGGGCAGCCCAATCACTGTGAACTGTTTTATTTGTGTAAATACGATACTGATTTTTACGAGGCTGATTTAAAGAGTGGGCACTAGCAGTAGGCAACAGGATGGTTTGGGGGCAGCCTGGGATATGGGAGTGGGGGTGAGAGGGGGCTCCCTTTCTCAGGTCTCAGGAGACCAGTGAACCAATCTTCCTGGCTTGGGCCCCCTACTTTATCTGCCACTCGCCGGTGTCCTGTGCAGCCTTTGGTCACATACTCTTATGTTTGGAGAGCAAATGGGCTCAATCCCACTACACAGGCCCAGCAAAAGCAGACAGTAGTGAAGAGACACATATCTGTGTCCGTGTCCCTTCTCCTGCTCCTCCTGCCTATGGTAACAGGCTGACACAAGAGCCCCGTCATCAAGCAGAGACCTGGTCCCTGCTTTAGGCAGCTGGCCCTCCAGATGGAAGGGCCGAGTGTCACCTCAGCCAGCTGCGGCTTGATCCCACCCAGCAGCCATCTTGGCTTATGTGGAATTCCAAATGACGTTCAAATGCCAACAGGTGCTTCATTTTTCTTTCAGCTCAGTAAACTGGAGTGGGATGGGTTCCAGCTAATGCGGTAATTTTTAAGCCTATTTTATTTGTACCTATAAATACTGTACAGTCAGAATATATATGTATGTATTTGTGTATATATATAGATAGATAGATAGATACATATATATGCACATCTATATATGCACACATACTCTATTGTGAGTATATTATAATCTGTGGGTGCGACCAGGGGTCGGGAAAGCCTGACAGGGCATTTAAGATGAGGGAGGCTGAAGGCAGGAACCATGTGACCCCTCAGCAGAACAATAAAGCGTTACTAGAGATGGACTTTGGTTGTGTGGCTGTCTTCCCTGAGATGATGGGTTAGGGACCAAGCGCAGGTTACAACTGTGGGCTTTGTGTTAGTGTCAGAAATTGTGAACATTACCGGTGTAGGATTTGGGGGCAGGCCACGGTAGGATTGGGGAGGGCCTCAGTTCTTCTCTTTGGGAGGTGATTTGGGGGTGGGGAATGTGGGACTCCCAGAAGCCAGGGTGTGGGCAGAAGCCACAGACCCCCTCCTATCCCTTGATCTGGCCAGGGTCCCCAATCTGTGTGGCACAGAAGCATGACCTCAGGCATCCTGACAGTAGCTCTAGGGAGAAATGCCCCTGGCTATGCTTTCCTTCCTTCACCTGCTACCCACAGCCCAGGCTTCAGGATGAAGAGTGAAAAAACCCAGCCCCTGCCAGCTTGGAGACCATGTTTTCCCCATAAAGCAGCCTAAGAGAGGTCAGAGTGCCTGAAGGCAGCCTCTGGTCTGGCTCCAGGGGCCAGCAAAGCCCAGGGGGCTAGAAAGGCCCCCTCATTTTTATTTCCCCGCAGGAAAGGGGTATCTTGGCCCCACTGCTGTGGCCATAAAGTTCCCAAGCTCCTAGGGGCTGCTAGAGAGGAAGTATAGGCAACGCGATCCAATCTATGTTTGTACCCATTGAGTGCTGCTGGGTCGCCTGGGGCAAACAGGTCCAGCTGCTCTCCCTCTAGCTGAAGCTCAGCCTCCTCGTGGGGCAAGCAGGCCAGTGACAGCTTGGCACAAGCTTGGCTCAGTAAAAGTGTTGTGTTGAGCCTGCCCTGCTCTGCCTGGACAGGTTGGGGCATCTGTCAAGTCCCACTTCTCTGTTACCTTTCATTCTCTTCTCTTGGGTTCGGCTGTCCCTACATGCCTTTGGCCTGTCTTCATTGCTGCCACCTGGGGATCTCAGCTAGCCTCAGGAGGGAGTGAGGTGGAACAGAGGTCCCATCAGCCCTTTGCCTATGGGAGAATAGTGGAGGTACCCCTCATGTCAGTATGGGAGATGGCTCAAGCCGTGATGGTGTTAAGGGACACTAAGGGGAAGCTCCAGCCAGTAGTTTGAGGCAGACAAGAGCAGCCAGGGGACCTTCTGACCTTTAAGCACCACCTGACCTGGTCACGGAAGGAGGCTGTGGCAATGGTACAGAGCGTAGGGTTGAGCATGCTGTCACTGGGTGACGGTCACAAGGAGACAAAGAGTTGTGTATGAGGGGGATTCTTGGAAGAGCCAGAGAATTCCTCCCACCTTCCAGCTCTGGACCCATGCCCCGCACCAACTTCCCAAGGTGGTTCCCCATATCTGGCATTCTGGGAGAGTTAGTGGCAAGTAAGGGAGCTTCTCTGGGCCTTAGTGTCGTTCCCCTCCATAAAGCAGCCTCTCTGCTGGGCCCACTGTGCAGTCAACAAATGGACCACTGTGGCCTATGGGTGCGGTGATGATGGGGCCTCTCAGTTCCATGCACATGGGAAACACTGCCTGTGACCATTTCTAGCCCTCAGTCATGTACCTCAGCCTGCTCTAACTTGATCTCTTCCTTTCCCCAACGCTAGATGATTCTCCCCTTCAAATTCCCAACCCTGTTTCCTGTATTCTCTCCTCCTGTGTTTCCCCTGATGCAGCTCCTCAAAGAAGCCAGGCAGCCGGCAAGTCTCACGTGGAAACTGGACAATGTATCTCAGAGCTTCGGTCTGTTAGCTTTGAGTCCCCGGTGCCTTGTTGCCAGAGTGGCGGAGAATAGATGGTAGACCCAGGTTCACACTGAGCTGCGTCATTTCCTGGCTGTGATCTTCAGTGACACATTTAACCTTTCTGATTTCTTTTTCCTCACAGAAGATAAGGCTGATAATTACTTACATACTGCAATGTTGTCATTAGGGTTGAATGAGTCAATGGCCATGACTGTGACCGCACAGTGCATAGCACACATGGACGTGAATAAATGGTAGACACGAATAAATGGTAGTCGCCTCTACCCAGCCTCTTACCTGCCTCCCCTTTGCCAGGCAGCCTCTGTGCTAAGGGCCTGGGCTTGGGTGGATGGGCAGGTGTGCGGATTATGTTCTGCTTGGCATCGAGGTCCTATATACCTCCTTGGCTCTCCGACCTCCATAGCCTCAGCTGCCCCCATGCTGGACACACCCACCTCCTCATCAGGTGCAAAACATCCCAGTGGCCTTTTTGTATCCTAAGTACTGATTGCTTTTTCATTCCACTTCCTCCTTGAGAACTTGGCTCCCTGGACCTATCTTCCCTCTGGAAGCCCTCCTTTCTCCATTCAAGGAGAGCTCTTCCCACTTCTTTGACCACAGCTCATGACCCTCTTCCCTTGCCCCTTTCACTTCTCTTCTCCCTCTGGCCCACCTCAACCTTGGTCATTCCCCTGAGTTCTTCCTTTTCCTCCTCTCTGCCTCATCTTGCTCATCAGGGACCTGACTGGTGACCATGGTTTCAGTTTACACTTCGGGGCAGATATTCCCTGTCCCTCCAAGAGCCCCATCACTTCCTTGAGCTCAGGCCAATATTTTCCACTGTGTGAGTGGGCCTGTCTACCTGCAGGCCCCTCCAGCATATCAGTCTCACCAGGCCCAAGCCAAACTCCTCATCTTCCCACATGTAATCTGCTCCCTACTGCCTGCCCTACCTCTGTTGACAATGTTGTCATCCTCGCCCCAATCTCTAAATCAGCCAGAACTCTGCCTTCCCTCTCCCCTTCCCCCATGACCAATGCATATAGGTATCCATCCATCAATCCGAGCACTCATACATTCTGCCATTCAACAAGTAGTTGCAGAAAGTCTGGCATATATGGCAGCCTGGAGGTACAGAGAATGCAGCAGTGACCACAAGCCCCACAAGGTTTCCACAAGCCTCTAGCACACATCCTAGTAGATGGACAAGTGGAGGGAGGTAGGTGATAAACACACGCACAAGCTAACATCAGCTATGATAAGAGTGATGAAGGCAGTCAAGCTGGGGAAGGCAGTGGTGACTGAGCCCTTACCTCCACAGGATGATAAGGGAAGGCCTCTCTGAGGAGGTGATGTGTAAGCTAAGACCTGAGGAAGGAGAAGGAATCAGCCACGCAAAGTTCGAAGAAGGGGAGGAGCTCTGGACAGAGGAAATAGCAAATGCAATGGACCTGGGGTGGAGGCAAAGTTGGCATTTTCTGAGGGTGAGCATGGCTAGCATGCAGGAGCAAGGGGAGGGTAGAAGGAGACGGCATGGGAGAGTGGAGTAGAGGTCTGGATCATGTGGGTCTAAAAGGGGAGCTAGCCACATGCTGCCAGATCTACCTCCACCGTGCCTCCTGCATCTAGCTTCTACCCAGTGTCCAAGGCACACTACTCACATTGCACGCCTTTCCACCCAGACATTAGCACGAGGCACTCACCTCACTTCTCTCTTCTCCCACCCCTTTTCACCTACATTTAGAACCAGGTGAATCATTCAAAAGTCAAAAAGTCAAGTATCATCTATGTTTTTCAGGGTCACATTCGGGACCCAGGATGTGGCCTTGACTTTTCCACCAAGTTTCTTCTTTTCACTTCCCTTCTTCAGCCACATGCCTGACATGCTCCTTTTGTTACCTCTGCCATGAGCAGACATAGAACTGTCATGGACTGGGAGGACACAGGTTCAAGTCTCAGCTCTGCCACTTCACAGCTGTGGGGCTGTGGGCAAGTTATTTAATCTTTTGGGAGCCCAGTTTCCCCACACATTAAATGAGGCTTGGGGAGATGTGCAGATTACTTAACAACCTAGGTCAATTATTACAAAAAGCTAGTACCCCCAAACTTTATCAGTTTGGCAATGCCCATTGTGGGTATATCCCCACCGTGAAGTTGTCCCTGAAGCTTCCAGCAAGGTTTCTTCACTCCCTCTTCCAAGTCATCATTGCCCTTTGTATCTATTTCCAAGCTTCTTTCTCGCTTATGTCTCCTCTTATGATTGTTCTTTGGGTACCAATCACATGACCCTCATTAACCTGGGAGCCCCCGGGATCAGGATCACAGTGAGGTTCATCTCTGAGTCCTTCATGGTATCCAGCCCAGAGAGGCAGGGAGGCTTGGTGGAGGGCATCTGAAGACACACAGAGGTGGGTTCAAATCCTGGCTCTGCCACTTCTTAGCAGTGTGATCTTGAGCAAGCCGCTTCGCGCTCTGAACCTCAGCTTTCTCATCTGCAAAATGAATGTTGAGAGGAGCCCAGGCACCTAGCACAGGTGCCTAGTACATTGACAGGCATAAAGGGAGTGTTTCATCACCGTTGACTATGTTGGCTTGTTCACTCCAAGCCTTTGCTCTACAAGGTTCCCTCTATTTGGCTTGCTCTCCTTTATCTCACACCCTTCCAGCCTCAGCCAGCCTTTTCTAACCAACCCACCTCTGAGCTCCTGAAGCATTTTTTGAGTGGATGACTCAAGCAGCACTTTTCATCACACAAATCCTCAAATGGACAAGCCTGTCTCTTTGCCTAGGCTAGGACGTCAAGGACAGGAGCCAAGTGAGAGTCATCTCTGTGGCCCCAGGGTCCAAAACAGGGTCTTAGGGAGGGTGTGCTGAATGCACTTACGTATTTGTGTGTAGCAGCAGGGAGACATGAGAGAGCATGAGGCACGGAGTGTGCAGTGCACTGGAGCCCAAAGAAGCATGGTAGAGTGGGTGAGAACTGCACCAAACCCTTCCACTGCCTAAGAGGGGATGTATGGATACAGATCTGAGTGTCTACTTTATAGCATTTCCCCCTTACAGGATGTCCTTTCAACCTCAGAAGTCTCCTGTGAGGTATTAGCACCCCCTTTTCCTGGATAGAGATTTCAGAGTCTGAGAAACAAGGAGACCTGCCCTGGAGCACATAGCAAGTAAGGGACTGAAAGGGGACTTCTGCCCAGATTCCTGAGCCTGTGTTCTTTCCACTGGAGCCCAGTGCAAAGGGAGAGGACACTCCCACCTCCCACTGCTGGCTTCAGTGTGCGTATGGTGGGGGCGGAGCGGGGGGACAGTGGGGAGAGAACTGGGAGTGGTAGTTACGAGAGCTGTTGAACAAAGGAGGAAATGTGTTTGAGGAATGCTGGCTGAAGGGCAGTCTGGCCAGGAGAGAGGGAAGAGGACCAGGGATGGTAGAAGGCATAGTGAGGTAGAGGCTGCCCTCCTCTGCCCCTAGCCCACCCTCACAGCCTGCTGAGAGATGGCCTGCTTTGCTCTGCCCTGCCTCCTGGATCCCTGCAGAGCTCCTGAGGGCCCTAGGGTCGCCTTGGGCAGCTGCCATAACTCTAAGACGAGAGGATGGTGCTTCAGCCAATGGGAAGGGCCTGGGACTGAGCAGAGTCCAGGGCTGCATGTGGACTTTCCTGGGCCTTTCCTCCATAAACAATGCTTAAACTTCTATTTTACGACTGCATTGGTATAAAGGTAAACATTATTTGGGCTGCACTGTTCATTATACATATGCCATTATTATACCCCTTTTTTCTTCTGATGTTAAAATCAATGAAGAAAAAGACTTTTCATGGGCGCTCAATGCCAGGCCTAATATACGCCTAACGATAAAGTGGTCCTGGCAGAGGGCAACACGGAGCCCATATTAAAGTTAAAACGTCGCCACTCCAGGGGAGCAAGGCACTCAGTCCTGGACCGCTGGATGCCGGACCCTACACTTCGGGTGATCTAGCCTGTGCGACTGGTAGGGACATTTCCTGTTTCTCTTGTTGGAGTGTAGATGCCCCTTCTCATTTTCTAACTCCCCCCAGCTATGCTTCCTAGTTCAGGGAAGCAAGCAGGTTTCTATCAGGGCCTCTAACTGTCTTCTATGGCCTTGGACAAGTGTTTTGCTGCCAAATGAGAGCAATATAGCTCAGGGCTTGTGACTGGGAGGCAGAGGTCCCAGGGTTCCCAGCCTTCTTTCTTCTGAATCATTAGCTGAATCAGTGGGTACAGCTTATCCATGGACACCATGGACACCTTGTTCAGGTCACCAAAAAATGCTGGCATAAACAAATGTAGAATAAATGGCTGTGTCCTGGTCTGTGACAGCTTTATGTGGGTGGGGGGGGGGAAGGGGAGGTGAGGGGAGGGTGAAATGGGGGGCAAGGGGACAGAGTGGTAAGAAGGGAGGCAGGGCCCACCCAGGGCCTATGCAAAGGAGGAGGAACCACAGAAATGAAAAGCAGCTTCTCTCTCTCTCCCATGTCATTGACACAGCTCGCATTCCTGTTTTCTTATTACTCACAAAACCCTGAAGGTGGGTATAATTTTGATCCCCATTTTAGAGGTGCAAAAACTAAGGCTCAGCGAGGTGAAGGAAGGTACTTGGCCAATGTTACATTCAGCTAGTTGGTACTGGGAGCTACATTTGAACAAATTGGGTCTGTATGACTCAGTGTTGGGTGGGTGGGAAAAGATTAGTCAGTGAGGTGCGTGGGGAGAGTGAGTGAGGCAGGAGTGCCATTTCTTGTGGTTTCACTTGTCTGGGGCGGGGGAGCAGGTCAGTCTCCTTACTGCCTCCGGTAAAGTGTACTCGACTTGCTTCTGAAAGATCTTCAGGTGGGTATCAGCATTAGGGTAGCTATTAATTATTTATTTATTCATTTATTCCATGCCTACTCTATGCCAAGCACTGCTTACACTGTTTACACATCTTTCCTTTCCTGATGCTTAGTGTGCAATTATGATGCCAAACGGTGTTGAGCCCTTTATATGCATGAGCTCATTCCCTTTGCACAACAATCCTATGATTAATAGCCCCACTTTATGGACAAGAACACCTGCAACCCTGAGAGGGGAATGGACCTACCTGAGGTCACAGAGCTAGCAAGTGAAGGAAACTGAATTTGAAGCTTGGGCTGTCAAACTCTAAAGACCAAAGAAAGGCTGTGGTTGGGCACAGCAGTGGGCCTTAGACTCAGTGGCACAGTGAGGAGGCTGAAAATGGAGCCCAGCTGGAGAAGAAGCAATACATGACGGAGACATGATTCACCCAAAAGGTGGTAACAAGTGGTTTCCCCGTCCACGGAGGAAAGAGAAGAAGTAGGTTTGGGGGACAACCGGAGACCCTGGGGGCTGGATGGTAGGAGCACGTCCTCATTCTGTGGATCACTAACACCACTTACCTGGCAGCATCTTACCTGGAGACGAGGCTGTCTAAATTGGCTCCCACAAGGCCTGGAATTTGATCCAGAATTTGGGGAGGACATGCAAGAATTAGCCAGCAAACAGGAGGGCTGAGTTCCTTTCTGGAGACCAGCTCCCAGGGATAGGCAGGAGAAACAGAAATAGGCCTGAGCCCCAAGCACCACCTGCCCCCTCCCTGGCCAGGTTTGAGTCAGGCTGCATATTTGATTATTTACACCAGAGTGGCAAACTTACTTCCTACTCTGAGGCTTAGAGGCCCAGCCTCTCAGAAGGCTGTGCAGCCCCCAACCTCCAACAAGATGGAGAGCTGGAGGACAGTGCACAGTGTGGTAGCATCATTGAACTAGGTGAACCACCATCGGAGGCCTTAGGTCACTGGGGGTGGCATGGTGATGAAGGGCAGCAGGAGAGCATTGTCAAACACCTTCACACTACATAGGCTGCTTTGCTCTGAATTCCACAGGAGGCTCATGTGCTGAAGGCTTAAAGACTCATTTTTCAGGCCAGGGAAACTGAGACTCAGGGAGTGCTGGAATGTGAGAGGAAACATGGGAGATATGCCAAGGGGTGCAGGCTTAGAGGAGGCAAGATTGCATTCTAATGGAGTCATGCTGGGGGAGCATCATTTTAAAGTAGCACTTAAGAGAAGCTAGAAGAGGAGGGTGATTTGGGGAGGATGGGAGGAGGAAATCCCACGGAGGAGAAAAGAGTGTGACCCAGAGTTGGTAGGTGGGAGAACACAGGTCCCGCCTAGTGAACTTGAGGATCTGAGCTGGCAGGTAAGAGCAGTGGAAGCAGAGAAAGAAGGCAGACAGGTCTGGAGAAGAGGCTCCCCAGAGAGCTACTTTGAATTGAATTCCCTAGGGCCTAGGCCACAGGGAGCCATTGAAAGTTTTTGAGCAGTGGAGGAGTGTAATGAAAACTGTGCTTAAGGAAGATAAACCTGGCAGCATAGTGAGGTGAGGTTAGAAGGGGAGCAGGAAACCCAAGGAGGAAACTCTTTCTAAGACTCCTGGAAAGAGAAGTTAAAGGTCATGAACTGAGAGCCAAGAGGCATCAGTTCTAGAGGCCATATAGCCACTGAGTCATAGTCCCTCTTCTCTCGCCTCAGGGTTCTGATCTGCACAGTGATTTGGGCTTTGTTTCTCCAAGGGTCCTACAGTCAAGACCTCCTATAGCTCTAACTTGCCAAGTTCCCTCCAACAACTCCTGGCAGAACAACTCAAAACCTTGGCTAGTCCTACCACATGGGCCACAAGACTGAAAAGGTGAAGGTGCCTGAGGGCTGGTTAAGCAGGGTAGGTGTTACAGGCAAGTGTGTGGAGAATGGAGTCACTTACAGCACAAGTGCTGGCTCCTGGAGCTCTGGCTTTTAGCCCCAAGCAGGCAATGGGCTTGGCAGGAAGAGGGCCTCAGAGAGGTATGGGAAGCACTGGAGCTGGTCTAGTTCACCACCCACACCACAGCCTTCCCAGGAAAGGGAGGCAGAACCAGAGTAGCTGCATTCAGCCTAACCCAGTGGTTCTCAACTGAAAACCATTTTTCTTCCCAGAGGACATTTGACAATGTCTGGAAATGTTTTTCGTCAACCCAGCTAGGGGACAGTGAGGAGAAATGTGGTAGTGGCACACACTAAATGCCATGTAGAGGCTCAGGATGCTGCTTTTCAGGACATAGGACAGACTCCACAACAAAGAATCTCCCTACACAAAATGTCAGTAGTACCAAGGTTGAGAAATGCTGGCCTAAACCAAATCCTTCCAGTTGCAATTGGGGTTAACTAGCCAAGGCCATTGGTACCGAAGTCTGTAAATCCAGAAAATCAAGGTTGAGAAGATAAAGGAAGATGAAAGGAAGGGCTGTGGGGAGCTGACTGTAAACCACCCAACCCTATTCCCAGAGCTCTGAAGCAAGGGGTCCTCACAGCCAGTTCAGCTTGGGTCTCTAGGTACAGAGATGAAGTGGGCATGGAGCTGAGAGAATTGTGCAGCAGGAGGCTAGAAGGTGACAAGCAAGTAGACAGGACTTAGTGCTTACCAGGGACTCAGGACTCTGCCAGAAACCCAGGAAGACACAATGCCTAAGAGTCACCTCTCACAAGAACACAGGCAACAACCTCTTCGACCTCAGCTGCCGCAACTTCTTCCTAGAAACATCACCAAAGGCAAGGGAAGCAAGAGCAAAGATGAACTCTTGGGACTTCATCAAGATCAGAAGGTTTTGCACAGCAAAGGAAACAGTCAACAAAATCAACAGACAACTGACAGAATGGGAGAAGATATTCACAAATGACATATCAGATAAAGGGCTACTATCCAAAATCTATAAAGAACTTAGCAAACTCAACACCCAAAGAACAAATAATCCAATCAAGAAATGGGCAGAAGACGTGAACAGACATTTCTGCAAAGAAGACATCCAAATGGCCAACAGAAACATGAAAAAGGGCTCACCATCACTCGGCATCAGGGAAATACAAATCAAAACCACAGTGAGATACCACCTCACACCAGTCAGAATGCCTAAAATTAACCAGTCAGGAAATGACAGATGTTGGTGAGGACCTAGAGAAAGGGGAAACCCTCCTATATTGTTGGTGGGAATGCAAGCTGCTGCAGCCACTCTGGAAAACAGTATGGAGGTTTCTCAAAAAGTTGAAAATAGAGCTACCCTATGACCCAGCAATCACACTACTGGGTATTTATCCTAAAGATACAGTTGTAGTGATTCAAAAGGGCAAGTGCACCCCAATGTTTACAGCAGCAATGTCCACAATAGCCAAACTATGGAAAGAACCTAGATGTCCATCAACAAATGAATGGATAAAGAAGATGTGGTATATATATACAATGGAATACTATGCAGCAAACAAACTCTTGCCATTTGCAATGATATGGATGGAACTAGATGGTACTATTTTAAGCAAAATAAGTCAATCAGAGAAAGACAGTTATCATATGCTCTCTCTGATATGAGGAATTTGAGAGGCAGGGTGGGGGGTTATGGGAGGAAGGGAGGGAAAAAATGAAACAAGATAGGACTGGGGAGAGAGACAAACCATAAGAGACTCTTAATTTCAGGAAACAAACTGAGGGTTGCTGGGGGGTGGAGGGGAGGGGTAGGGTGGTTGAGTGATGGACATTGGGTAGGGTATGTGCTATGGTGAGTGCTGTGAATTGTGTAAGACTAATAATTCACAGACCTGGGCCCCTGAAGCAAATAACACATTATATGTCAATTAAAAAAAAGTCACCTCTCACAGGTACACGGCCTTTGACACCCAACTAAGCATTGTTCTGTCCATGGGTTCCTACAAGCTTCATAGGCACTCCATGGGACTGACAGGATGAAGATTCTTCTCTCTGCTCTCGGGGAGTAGAAAAAACACAGCTCTGAGAATCAGGAGGCATGGAGTCTGTCACAGCTCTGTGACTTCTGAACTATGTGACCTTGAGCAAGACCCTCTCACACTCAGACTTTCCTCCAAGCCCACGCAGTTTAAGTGGAGACATGGTCTAAGGACCTAAACCAGGGTCTGTCTTCCATAACCCCACCTCTTCTAGGGGATGAGGTGGGGACTTCTGGGCTTCTGTTCCCTGGGAAGAAGCTCCTGCCCCTCTCCTGGTTGCAGGTAGGTCTATGCATACACACACATGCTTCCAGACATGTGTACTAGACACGCATGCTCATGTGTGCACACGTACAGTTACCAGACTCTTTGCTCCCTGGCTGGAGCAAATGTGGGGGAAAAAGGAGAACAGGATTAAGAATTTACAGAAAGTTGAGTTCCTTACAAAGAACTCAGCTCCAAAATGTACCCAGGAGCAGCTGGGTGAGGTTAATGCTATTGAACATCCTGCAAGAGGCAAGCCTCAGCAAGTGGGTACAGCAGGTGGGCACAGCCCAGGCAGGAGGCCTATGTCAAAGATGGGGTACAGACAGAGGTGTGGTCTCTGATGAGCTTTTCCCTGAATTCCAGGAAAGTGTCCTGGAATTGCCCTGATGGTGGGGCCAAGAATTTGTTGAACATCTGAGGTTAAGTCCCCTTCCAAGGGTGGGCCTTGCCAGGCCCTCAGCCTTGCTTTGTTCTGGTTCATCCAAACACCAGGGATGACTGCCCATAACCAAGGCATGAACTGGTCTCACTGTCTTACTGTTCATGGGATGCTGAGGCTATGCAGTCAAGGTGAAAGGTGCCACCCAGGGAAGAGACCAGTACATGATTTGAGGTCATTGAGAATAGACAAGATGCTCACCAGGCTCAAGTGGCATAACTCTTACTTACCACAAGAGAGGAGAAAGTGTAGGGGCACCTGGGTGGCTCAGTTGGTTGAGCATCTGCCTTCAGCTCAGGTCATGATCCTGGAGTCCTGGGATCGAGTCCAACACCAGGCTTCCTGCTCAGTGGGGAGACTGCTTCTCCCTCTGCTCCTCACCCTGCTTGTGCTCTCTCTCACTCTCTGTCTCAAATAAAAAATAAAAATAAAAATCTTTAAAAAAAAAAAAGGCAAGGAGAAAGTGCACAACATCCAGCCCCTTGTGGAGTCTTGGATCCCCATGCCAGAGAATGTTTTACAGCTGGCAGCATGACTGCAGGTGCCCCACTTCATTCTTTGGTGGAAGGACTCGGTCCTACCCACTGTGGGGTTTGAAATACAGAAAGCTGAGGACATGCCTGAGAGCCACTAATGGGGGGAGCTTAAGCAGAACACATGAGTATGCAATGAGCCCAAAATAGGCAGAGATAGTCCCTCACAAGGCTAGAAGCCCAGTACAATGTTCTAGGCCCAAGACCCATTGGAGGCAGGGTTGGGGTGGAAGACTACAGGAGACTGCCTTTCCCAACACTCACTGAGCCTTTCTTGACTCCTTCCTTCTCCTTCTCACTCTCATAAGATGCCACTCACAGACACTTCAGGGAAAGGTCCTGAAAGAGCAAGGGAGGGGGTGCCACAAGGGTCCCAAAAGAGCTGAGTCAAGGACAAGAGCAGGACGGCATGGAGCTTACCTGGGCAGTGGGTATACTCATGGGTCAAGGAGGACTGGCTTGAGTAAAACAACAAGCATCAAAGAGTAAATCTAATGTAAGTGAGAAATACATGGTAAATTCCTAGTTGGCCATGAAAGACACAGACCTTTTTCTCTGGTGAGTCTTCCCATGGAAGATTAACTTTTCTAAAAGTTACTTTTGCCCTACGAGGTATATTACTGCTTCCTTAACAACAACAGCTTCTTCAAAGGGGCCAGTCAGCTCACAAAATGCCCAGAGTTGCCAAGGGAACAAGTGAGAGTGGTAATGGTTCTCTCAGTCTTTAGGCCAAGAATGAGGACTAAAGTTTTGGTCACCTTTGTTAAGGAAGGACTTGGTAAGGTCTGGGACAGAAAGCAGTAACAGATGTCCCTTCAGACCTGATCAGTGATCCTTAGGATCAGAGACAAGTGTAATCTTTGGGTACAAAGTCACTTATAACTGGGGACTGAACACACTTCCCTTTCTTCTCACCTCTGCCAAAGGCTAATAACCAGTGGCCAGTTGACATAGGCTCTAAACATACCGAGGCCACCTCAAATTCAAGTTTCTCTCTGGACTGGGCTCCTAATCTCCCCTCTTACCCAGCCAAACAGTTGAACATTTCCATCTTTTTCTAGCTCCAGCCAAACAGTTGAACATTTCCATCTTTCTCTAGCTCCCAAAATCTCAGTCCCATCCGAAATCCCTAACCACTAAGCTCCAACCAGGAAACCTGGCACTCACAGCTTTCTCAGTTCTGACAAACATTTGAAAGCCTTGGGAGTGATAGGGTGGATTCAGTTGTCTAAAGGAAAATGTTAGACAAAGAAAGGTGCTACAGTACCTTATGATATCCAATGCTCTTGTACCCAGAGAAGCCCAGGGCTCAAGGGAGGAACCAGATCCCCAATGTGTTGTCCTGGCCCCACTGACTCTCCCAGATTCCCGCATTTCTATCCGGGCCTGCCAGATATCTCATTCCCTTTCTTCTAGCAAAATACGACGGGTTTCCCTAAGTCACGCAGGACCTGCAGTGGGGGCCTGCACTGAGGAGGGCGAATGGGCTTTGCAGGAACGTGGTCTACCTTCACCAAAAATTGGTTTGATTATCTGCAGCAACTAGCAATAAATGGCAGCTCCATCTTTCCAGTTGCTCCAGACAAAAGCCTCTCTTTCTTGCATGCCCCACATTCAATCTAGGTTCTGTTGGTTCTCCTTTCAAAATCCACCCAGAAACTTCCCGCTGCCTACCACACCCACTGACCCCACCCTAGTCCTTGTTAATATCATCTCTCCCCTGGGTGATTGCCGGAGCCTCTCAACTGGCCTTCCTATTTCCACCCTAGCCTCCTACAATTCACTCTCAATATAGAAACCAGAAAGACCCTTTGCTCAAAATTCCAATGTCTTCCAATTTGCTCAAGTCTTTGCGATGGTCTACAAGGCCCTGCCCAAGTTTGCCCCTTGTTACCTCTCTAACCACATATTCTATTACTTCCCCTCATTTTATTTGCACTGGCTACACTTGCTCTCCCCTGTCAGGCCTACTCCTGCCTTGGTGTCTTTACATTGGTGTCCTTATATCCCCAGATATCGGCATACTTTTCTATCTTACCTCCTTAGAGTTCTTACTCAGATGTCAGTGAAGCTTTCTGTGACCACTTATTTGAGATGGAATTGTATACCCCCATCCTTGGCCCAATACTCTCTATGTCATTTTTCTGCTTTACTTTTCTGACATACTATGTCATTGATGAATTTCATATATTGTCTGTCCTTCCCCACTCAGCAGAAGCCCCACTAAGGACAGAGATGTTCAATAGGTTTGGTCTCTTCTTTATCACCAGAATCAGGACAATAGCTAGTACACACTCAGTGAACAAGCACTGAATGAATTAGCAGTGAAACCCTTCAAGTGAAGTTGGGAAACACTACCCTTCTTCAGTTGGATTGGTGCCCAGGTGGAAGCATCTTCAACATGGGTTGTGAGTCCCACAGAGCAAGGACTATGCCCACCTGATACAGGACTGCCACTTTGTATGTCCCCTGTGTTTGATCAATGAACAGATCTAGGGCAAATTGATAGGTAGATATGATGGGACTAAATACTGGTTTCTCCTCTTTGGTAATATGTTTGCATTTCAAAGGAGTCCTCTCAAAACACAATGCTTCAACCCCAAGGGTGGAAACTCGGGCTTTGCAGCCACCTCAGAGAGTCACTTTTGGAAAGAGTGAGGTTTTCATTTCAGCCCCCAAGCTCATATCTCTTGGCCTACATTCAATTATTTAACAAAGATTCCTTGAGTACTTTTTTTTTTTAAGATTTTATTTATTTGACAGAGAGAGAGAACAAACGGGGAATGGCAGGCAGAGGGAGATGGAGAAGCAGACTCTCCACTGAGCAAGGAGCCCAATGCGGGGCTCAATCCCAGGACCCTAGGATCATGACCTGACCCGAAGGCAGACGCTTAACCAACTGAGCCATCCAGGCATCCTTCTTGATTGCTTATTTTATATCAGGTTCTAGGAAGGCCAGGGCTCTGCCCACAAGGAAGTCTACTGAAACCCTACCTTTGGACTTTCTAGTGTCTTTCTTTTCCTCACTTCCAAACTCTGAGCCTCAGAAGGAAGGAGAGGGAAATGGACCCAGAGAAGTAAGAGATGCATCACCTGTGTGGAGGCCAGGATGCCCCAGTGCCCTTCTGTGGAGATGGGGGAATCCTCAGGCCCTTCCTCCCATTGAGGCACTACAGCAGCTTGGGGGCAGGGCCCCAGTGGAGTAGAACCTGACACTGACACATGCTGCCTTTCAGCCAAGTGGGAGCCACCTGACCAGGGGAATGGCCTTCCTGAGCTTTTCAGCAGATATTTTTTTTCCAAATTAGTGACCACTGCTGAATTAGTAGGACCAACTTGCCCAACGTATCGGCCTTGCTGCTGTGTGTGGGCTATAGCATCACTGGATGCCAATAAGCTAAGAATGATCAGCCATTCTTACTAAAGCAGCATGAAGTATCTTATGTAATGTCTGCTGTTAAATTTCAAGTCTATTAGCTTAAAACAGAACCTGGAGTATTCTGAAGGTTTCCTAACAGAAACTTCTATATAGTTGACACTTGAACATATGGGGATTAGGGCACTGATCTCCCATGTAGTCAAAAATTCCTGTGTAAATTTTGACTCCCCAAAATTTTACTAATAGCCTACTGTTGAGTGGAAGCCTTCCTGATAACATAAATAGTTCATTAACATATTTTGTAAGTTTGTATTATATACTATAAACTGTATTCTTACAATAAAGTAAACTAGTGAAAAGAAAAGGTCATTAAAAATCATAAGGAAGAGAAAATACATTCACAGTATTGTACTGCAAAAAAAAAAAAAAAAAAAAAACCCACATATGGGGCTTCTGGGTAGCTCAGTCCGTTAAGCATCTGCCTTCAGCTCAGGTCATGATCCCAGTGTTCTGGGATCAAGTCCCGTGTTAGGTTCCCTGCTCAGCAAGGAATCTGTGTCTCCTCTGTCCCTCTCTCACTCATTCTCTCAATCTCATTCTCTCTCTCTCCCTCTCAAATAAATAAAACCTTTAAAAAAAAATCCACATATAAGTGGACCCATGCAGTTCAAACCCATGTTGTGCAAGGGCTAACTGTACTTGCTGTTACTCCCTCATTCCCTTTTTCTTTCTATCCTTCTCTTTCTTAAAATTTCTTTCTCCTTCTTTCTCTGCTGTTCTTTCTGTCCCATCTTTCTATCCAGCATTCACTGAGAACTGACAGGCCCTATGCTGGGCTCTGGGCCCAGAGTAGAATAAAGCTGAAACCCTGCCTACAAGGAGCTAAAAATCTCATGCAGGAGACAAATATAGAAATCATTTCAATACATGGCCATTACTGACAAGGCACAGATAAGCACAGCTGGGAGAATGAGTGATGTGTAGTGGGTGGGGGTAGCCATGGTAAGTTTCCTGGAGGAGGCACAAGTATAAGAGTACTCAAAGATAAGTAGGAATTAGTCAGGCAGTGGAAGGGCCAATAAAGGTATCTGAGTTGAGGGGACAGCATTAGTGAACACAAGGGAGCTGGAGGTGCAGGCAGGAACCAGGTCCCAGAGACCTGTCAAGAAAGTGTTTCCCAAACTGTGTTCTGCTGAACACAATGTCCTGTGGGAAAAATAGTAGAGAGGGTTTTGGTGAGCCTCAGTACACATTATCATAGTACAGGTGCTGATCTGTTCTACAATAAAGATACTTGCTTTACTTTGTTGAACCCAGCGTCCTCTTAACTTATTTACCTTTGGATCTCCTTTTGTCACAAGTCCCAGTGATCATCCCTGGCCAAGGAGTTTGAGAAATGTTGCTATAGATATTAGGGAATGAGCAGAGGGTTTCAGTCTGGGAATGATGAGATTGAGCCTGCTTTAGAAAGCTCACTCTGGACACTGAGTGGGTCATGGACTGGAGAGGGGGAGAAGAACTGCAGGGAGATCAGAAGAGACCACTGCAATCACCCAGGCAAAAGAACTGAGAGTCCCATCCATAGCAATGGTGCAGAAGGGATGACAGATAGCACTGAAGCCTGTATCATCTTTGCATTGGGCTCAGTCCATGTGACTTGAAACTTGCTCACAGACTAATACTGAGCCCCCTCAGTCAGCCTAGTCTCACTGTAAGTCTGTCTGCCCTAGTTACCTACCCCCAGTCCCAATTCCTCCAGACTGCCAAGGATACCAGTGTGCTGGCATTTACAAAAGCTGGGTTCCTGGCCTCTTTCTGCCCTAAAACCTTAAAAGGCTGAGATCTCACAAGGCTCATACTCCTCAATTTGATTTCTCCCTAATGGGATTTGCAGCCTGAAGGACCTGGCATCAAGCTCCCTTCTCTTTTATGAGGCATTTTAAGACTTTCCACTAGAGGGACTTTCTTGGGAAGGCTGGCTGGCCTGGTAGAAGCAATGAAAGAGTCGGTGGGGGCTCGGTGTAAAGAGCAGCTCTTCGCCCCATGGATCAGCCCTACTTCTTCCTCATCCCAGTCAAATGCAAATTCAAGATCGCAGATGGAAACAATCTGACAGACTGTTTCTGTGGACAATGGTGACAGGCAACTTTGTCCACATGGACACACACTATGTAACCAAACAAGGCCCCCAGGCCTACAGGTACTTGGGCTGCCCCAAGGGTTCATAAAAGGAAACATGTAGCCAGTGATCCCTATTTACTCACACAGAGGCGTGCTCTCTCTCACACACACACATGCACACATGCACACACAGGTACATGACATTTTGACCTGGTTGCTTTGATGCATCCATTTAGACACCAGGAACATTTTGTTCTGACTGCTTTAATGTGGTGGATTTGATATAAAGATCTTTTTTAAAGGCCTAAAATTAAACGAGTAAACTTTCAGCTTTAAAAAAAATGATTATTATTATCAAATGCTATTTGAAATGTACATCTCAGGGTAGATTCTGCAATTTGGTAATGGTTATACTGTTATACTGTTACTAGTTATACAATATAAAAACGTATAACTTTCACCAGCAATAACCAAAAATGTGAGGGGAAGAGAAGTGAAAGTGTAAAGTTTAGAAGTTCTATTAAAGTTAAGTTGTTATCAGCTTAAAATAGGGTGTTATAATTTTAAGATATTTTATGTAAGCTTCATGATACCCACAAGGGAAAAACCTATAGAAATTACACAAAAGAAAATGATAAAGAAGTCAAAGCATGCTAACACCAAAAGACATCAAAACATTAAAAAAGACAGGAGGGTGCCTGGGTGGCTCAATCGGTTGGGCAACTGCCTTCAGCTCAGGTCGTGATCCTGGAGTCTTGGGATCGAGTCCCATATTGGGCTCCCTGCTCAGCAGGGAGTCTGCTTCTCCGACTCTCCACTCTCCTCTCATGTTCTCTCTCTCTCAAATAAAGAAATAAATAAAAATCTTTAAAAATAAAAAAGACAGGAGAACCTTCAATTGAAAGACATAGAAAGGCTGGATAGATTTTTTTTAAAAGAGGTAAAGAAGTGTTGCCGCCAAGAAACTCACTTTTGCCTTAAAGACTCACATAGAGTGAAGGGATGAGAAAAATCATTTCAAGAAAATGGTAACAACAACAACAAAATCAAAACAGAGGTAGATATATCAGAAGAAATGGACTTTAAACTTAAAAATAAATACAAAGAGGAAAGAAGGCCATTATGTAATAAAAAAGGATTAATACATCAAGAACATAAAACAATTATAAATATTTATGAACCCAACATTGGAGCACCTAAATATATAAAGCAAAAACTAACAGAACTAAAAGGAGGAATAAACATTAAAACAATAATAGTTGGAGACTAATACCACACTCCCAACGATGGATTGATCATTCAGACAAAGAATTAATAAGGAAACAGTGGATTTGTACACAATATAGAACATATGGGCCTAACAGATCTATAGGAAACATTCTATAAAGAAACAACAGGATGCACATGGGACATTATCTTTGACAGACCATACATTAGGCCACAAAACAAACAAGTCTTAGCAAATTCAAAAAGATAGAAATCATATCAAGTATCTTCTCTGACCACAATGGCACAAAACTAGAAATCAATAACAACAAGGGAAAACTAGAAAATTTCTGAACACATGAAAATTAAAAAACACTCTTCTGAAAAACCAATGGACCAAAAAAGAAATTAAAGGAGAAATAAAAAAGTTTCTTGAGACAAATGAAAATGGAGATACAACATACCAGAATTTATGGGATGCAGCAAAAGCAGTTCCAAGGGGGAAGTTAAGAGCATCAACACCTACAGTAAGAAGCAAGAAAGAGCCCCCAAAACAACCTAACTTTATCTGTTAAGGAACTCAAAAAAGAACAAACTGAGCCTAAAGTTAAGAGAAGAATGAAAATAATAAGGATTAGAGCAGAAATAAATAAAATAGAGAACAAAAACAATATGGAAGATTAAACAAACTAAGAGCTGGTATTTGAAAAGATAAACAAAATTGACAAACTCTTAACTAGACTAACCAAGGTAAAAAGAGAGAAAACCCAAATCAAAAAATCATAAATGAAAAAGGAAACATTGACAAGGCAAGAAACAACAAATGTTGGAAAGGTTGTGGAGAAAGGGGAACCCTCTTACACTGTTGGTGGGAATGCAAATTGGTATGGTCACTCTGGAAAACAGTGTGGAGGTTCCTCAAGATGGAACTAAAAATAGAGCTACCTTATGACCCAGCAATTGCACTACTGGGTATTTACCCCAAATATACAGATGTAGTGAAAAGAAGGGTCACAAGCACCCCAGTGTTCAGAACAGCAATGTCCACACATAGCCAAACTGTGGAAGGAGCTGAGATGCCCTTCAACAGATTAATGGGATAAGGAAGATGTGGTTCATATATACAATGGAATATTACTCAGCCACCAGAAAGGACGAATACCCAACTTTTGCATCAACATTGATGGAATTGGAGATAATGCTGAGTGAAATAAGTCAAGCAGAGAAAGGCAATTATCATATGGTTTCACTTGTTTGTGGAACATAAGGAATAGCATGGAGGACATTAGGAGAAGGTAGAGAAAAACGAAGGGGGGGATTGGAGAGGGACACAAACCATGAGAGACTGTGGATTCCAGGAAAAAATTTGAGGGTTTTAGAGGAGAGGGGAGTGGGAGCATGGGTTAGGCTGGTGATGGGTTTTAAGGAGGGCACATATTACATGGAGCACTGGGTGTTATACACAATGAACCATGGATCACTACATCAAAAAATAATGATGTACTGTATGGTGACTAAAATAATATAATAATAAAAAAAGAAAAGGACACATTATAACTGATACCACAGAAATACAGTGGATCATAAGAGAATACTATGGACAAATATATGTCAACAAACTAGAAAACCTAGAAGAAATGAAAAAAAAATCTTAGAAATATGCAATTTACCAAGACTGAATCAGGAAGAAATAGAAAATCTGAATAGGCCAATTACTAGTAAGGAGATTGAATCAGTAATAAGAAATCTGCCAACAAAGAAAATCCCAGGGTCAGATGGCTTCACTGGTGAATTTTACAAACATTTAAAGAAGAATTAACACCAAATCTTCTCAAACTTTTGCAAAAAATCAAAGGGGAGGAAACTCTCCCAAATTCATTTCATAAGGCCAACATCATCCTGATTCCAAAACCAGAAGAGGCAACTACTAGAAAAACAACAACAACAAAACAACAACAAGAAACAAAACAAACAAACAAACCAATTACAGGTCTATATCCCTAATGAATATAGATACAAAAGTTCTCAACAAAATACTAGCAAACTGAATTCAACACATATTAAATGATCAACTTGGAGTTATCTCTGGGATGCAACAAATGCAAATCAAACAATCACATTAATCGAGTAAAAATCATAAGATCATCTCAGTAGATAAAGAAAAAGCATTTGACAAAATTCAACATCCATTCATGTAAAACTTTTTCAAATTTGTCATGGAAGTAACATATCTCAACGTAAAAAGGGTCATATGTGACAATCTCACAGCTAATTCATTCTCAATGATGAAAGTTTGAAAGCTTCTTCTCTAAGATCAGGTATAAGACAAAGGTGCTCACTCTCACCACTCCTATTCAACATGGTACTGGAAGTCCTTGCTAGAGCAATCAGACAAGAAAAAGAAATAAAAAAGAGCACCTGGGTGGCTCAGTGGGTTAAGCCACTGCCTTTGGCTCAGGTCATGATCTCAGGGTCCTGGGATCGAGTCCCGCATCGGGCTCTCTGCTCAGTGGGGAGCCTGCTTCCCTCTCTTTCTCTCTTTCTCTGCCTGCCTTTTTGCCTACTTGTGATCTCTCTCTGTCAAATAAGTAATAAATAAAATCTTAAAAAAAAAGAAATTAAAAAGTATCACAATAGGAAAGGAAGAAGTAAAAGTAACATTGTCCCTATGTGCAGATTATTTATATATATTTATGGAAAATCCTTAAAGACTTAATAAAAATAACCCACAAACTGTTAGATCTAATCAATGAATTCAGTACAGTTGCAGGATACAAAATTAACTACAAAAATCAGTATCATTTCTATATACTAACAACAAAATTTCTAAAAGTGAAAGAAATTGACCCTATTGACAATAGCATTAAAAACTATAAAATACTTAGAAATAAATTCAACCAAGGAGGTGAAAGATCTCTACTCTGAAAACTGCAAGACATTGATGCAAGAAATAAAAAAGACACAAATAAATGGAAAGATATCCTGTGTTCATGGAATGGAAGAATTAATATTGTTAAAATGTCAATAGTACCAAAAGCCATCTATAGATTCAATGCAATTTCTATCAAGTGTTCAGTGGCATTTTTACATAGGTATAACAACACTCCTAAAATTTATATGGAACCACAAAAGACCCCCAAACCACAGAAATCCTAAGAAAGAAGAATAAAGCTAGAGACATAGCATTTTCTGATTTAAAGTTATAGTCATCAAAACAGTGTGGTACTGCCATAAAAACAAACACATGGACCAATGGAAGAGAATCAAGATCCCAGAAATAAATCCAAGCATGCACAGCCAACTAATATTTGACAAGAGAACCAAGACTATTCAATGGAGAAAAGAGAGTCTTTTCAATAAACAGTGTTGTGGCAATTGGATATTCATATATAAAAAAATGAAACTGGACCATTATCTTATACCACTCATAAAAATTAACTTGAAATAGATTAAAGACTTAAATGAAAGTCCTAGAAGAAAACTTAAGGCTCCATGACATGGGTCTTGGTGATGATTTTTTGGATATGAAGACTAAAGCACAAGAAACAAAATAAAAAATAAACATGTGGGACTACATCAAACTAAAAAGCTTCTGCACAGCAAAAGAAACCATCAACAGAGTAAAACGACAACCTATGGAATGGAAAAAAGTATATGCAAACCGTGTATCTGATAAGGGGTTAATATCCAAAATATACAAACTTATACAGAGAACTGAATAATGTAAAATAATGTATAGAATTCTTGAATCACTATATTGTACACCTCAAAATAATGTAACACTGTATGTTAGCTATACTGGAATTAAAAATTTTTAATTAAATTAAACTAAAAAAATAAAGACTTCATACAACTCAGTAGCTAAAACAAATAAACCAACCAACTAAACAATCGGCAATGGATCTGAACATTTTTTCAAAGAAGGCATAAGAAAGGCTAGCAGTTACATGAAAACAATGCTCAACATTAGTAGTCATTAGGGAAATGCAAATTAAAACCACAGTGACATATCACCTCGTACTTGTTAAAATGGCCATCATCAAAAAGACAAGAGATAACAAATGCTAGCATAGATATTGAGAAAAAGGAACCATTATAAACTATTGATGGGAATGCAAATTGGTGCAGTCACTATGGAAAATACAAAGTTCCTCAAAAAATTAAAAACAGAACTACCATATCATCCACCAACTCCACTTCTGGGAATATAGCTAAAGGAAATAAGAACACTAACTAAAAAAGGTATCTGCACCCCCATGTTCATAGCAGAATTATTTATAGCAGCCAAGTCATGGAAATAACCTAAGTGTTCATTAAAGGATGAATGGATAAAGAAGATGTGATATGTATAGCTAAAATAGAACAACATTCAGCCGTAAAAATGAAGAAATCCTATCATCTATGACAACATGAGTGGACCTTGAAGGCACTATGCTTAGTGAAATATGTCAGACAAAGACAAATATTGTATAATCTAACTTACATGTAGAAATCTAAAAAAAAAAAAAAATAAAAATAAGAACTCATAGAAAAAGAGATCAGACTTGCAGTTACCAGAGGTGGAGTAGGGGAGGGGGAAATTGAAGAAGGTGTCCAAAAGGTACAAACTTCCAGTTATAAGAAGTAATATGCTGGATATAGCTAACACTGCTCTATGATATATATGAAAATCGTTAAAAGAGTTAATCCTAAGAGTTCTCATTAAAAGGGAAAATATTTTTTCTATTTTCTTTTCTTTTTATTGTATCTATATGAGATGATGGATGTTAACTGGACCTATTGTGGTAATCAGTTCACAATATATATATGGAAATCAAACCATTATGATGTACATCTTAAACTTACATAGTGATATATGTCATTTTTTTTCCCCAATAAAACTGACCGGTCAAAAAAGAAAAGAGACCAAAATTAAAAATGATAAAAGATGCATTATGGAGGCATTTTATGCACCAAAAAGATGATGCATAAAATCAAATAAGTGTTGATGCTCCTTCAATAAAAAATAAGAAATAAATGCAGATTAATGGTTTATTTTTTAGAAAAGAAAAAGAAAAGGACATCCTCACTGCACCAACTCTCCTCACTCTATTGGTGACCCTGGTTCTGATGGGGACTGATAGGGGGATTCACAGGTGAAGGGAGGCTCAGGGATGTTTCAGAAGTCCATTATGTGGTAATAAATTCATGGTGATTTTATGTTGTAACCCAGTCATCTGGGTATAGTGTGTTAGTGGCGTCAGTAGAATGGCCTTCAAAATATTCTGTTAGGATGTGCTGACTATGGTGATGCATGGAGATGCAGAGTGCAGAGGTATATGTGTACATGGTGGCACAGAAGAACAATCCCAGTCACAAAGACACACAGGTGCCTCCACAAACACACAGGAGTCTCTAACACACATCATTTCCTCTCCTCATTTACTTATTTATGTAATTCTGGGTTGTAGTGTGTCTTGGTGACACAACCTGTGCTGCAATCAGGGTGTGTGTTGGGCACCCCAGTCATACAACAAGGACAGAGTCATGCAGGCCCTTGTAGGCCTTCAGAAATTGAGTACTGGATGAACTGCTCATCCAGGACCTAGTGGGGCTGAAGGAGTGCTGGAGACCCAGGACTGGTTGCAGCCATTGGCCACCCAAGAGTCCTCCCCCAAGGGTGAATCACACACACAGTCAGCCCCATCAACAGAAGCACGTATGTGGGGATGCTGCTTTGTATGCCCCTTGCAGTGTCCTGCGAATGTCTTTGTTCTCAGGCACTTGCATTGTATGGAAAGAGGGCAGCCTGTCTGGGAGAGAGAAGGGAGAGAGTCTGGTCCTCTACCCAGCTGGGGGCTGTGGAGAAGAAGCAGTTAGGAAGGCAGTGATCTCCAGGCTGAAATAAGCTGTTGGTCCAGACAGCTCACAGGTGAAGCCTTCTAAACACCACATTAACAGGGGATGAAGTGAGGGGTAAGCATTTACTCCTCATTCAGGACAGACTCACCCAGATTATGTGGGCAGGGGTCTCTTCCTGGAGCCCAAAAGTCTTCATACAAGAACCTTCCATAGCCACTCTTCTCCTACTCAGCACCTGGAGGAGATTGGCCTGGTATAGGCACAGTCTCTCATTCCTCTGCACACATACACACACAGAGTTGGTTAAGTGTCTGCCCTTGGCTCAGGTCATGATCCCAGAGTCCTGGGATTGAGCTCCATGTTGGTATCCCTGCTCAGGGGGACCCTCTTCTCCCTCTCTTCTCCACTCATGCTTCCTCTTACTACTTGTCCCTATTTCGGTCTTTCTCTCTCCAATAAACAAGTAAAATCTTTTAAAAAAGAAATTATGCAAATTGAGACTAGTCTAGGGAACTCAGTGACTTCACCAAGCATAATAACATTCACATTATAGGGATCTCAGAAGGAGAAAGAGAAAAGGGGTCAGAAAATTCATTTAAAGAAATAATAGCTGAAAACTCCTCAAATCTGGGGAAGGAAACAGATATCTACATCCAGGAGGCACAGATTTCCCCCCCCCCAAATTCAAGGAGGTTCACAACAAGATATTTAGTAATGAAAATGGTAAAAAGTGGTGACAAAGAAAACATTTTAAAAGCAGCAAGAGAAAAGAAGACAGTTTCATACAAGGGAAATCCCATAAGGTAATCAGCATATTTTTCAATGGAAACTTGGTAATCCAGAAGAGAAGGACATGATACAGTCAAAGTGCTGAACAGGAAAAATCTGCAGCCAAGAATACTCTGTCCAGCAAGGCTTTCATTCAGAATGGAAGGAGAGATAGAGTTTCTCAGACAAACAAAAACTAAAGGAGTTCATGACCAATTAAACCAGCCCTACAGGAAATATTAAAGGGGATGCTTTTAGTGGAAATGAAAGATCACAAATGAGAATATGAAAAGTAAAAAACACAAAATCAGTAAAAATAAATATTTCTGTAAAAATCAGTAAAGAGATTCATAACATGAAAGGATGTAAGATATGATATCATATACCTAAAATGTGGGGGGGGGAGTAAAGAATGGGTTTAAACTTAAGCAATCCTCAACTTAATATAGACTGCTATATGCAGAAGATGCTATATATAAACCTAATGGTAAGCACAAGTCAGAAAACAGTAATAGATATGCAAAAAATAAAGAGAAAGGAATCCAAGTATATTAATAGAGAAAGCGAATGAACCATGAAGAGAGCAAGAAAAGAAAGAATCAGAGAAAATCTACAGAAGAACCAAAAAACAAGTAACAACATGGAAATACGTACATATCTATCAATAATTACTTTGAATATAAATGGACTAAATGCTCCAATCAAAAGACATAGGGTGATGGAGTGGATTAAAAAAAAATAAGACCCATCTATACACTTGAAACTAATATAACCTGCATGTTAACTAACAGGAATTTAAAGAAAACCTTAAAAAAAAAAACAAGACCTATCTTTATGTTGCCCACAAGAAACTCATTTCACACTGAAAGATACCTGCAGATTGAAAGTGAGAGGATGGAGAAACATTTATCATGCAAATGGATATAAGGCCTACTTATATTGGACACAATATTTTTTAATGTAGGCTCCTTGCCACGTGTGGAGCCCAACATGGGGCTTGAACTAAGAACCCTGAGATTGTGACCTGAGCTAAAATCAAGAACTGGACACTTAACAGACTAGGCCACCCAGGCACCCTACGACAAAACAGTTTTAAAAACAGACTAAGTAGATACAAAGACGGACACTATATAATAATACGAGGGACAATCCAAGAAGATATGACAACTGCAAATATTTATGCACTTAACATGAAATAGTTAATAACAAACAGAAGGGAAACAAGAGATAGTTAATACAATAGTAGTAGGGGACTTTGACACCCCGCTTACATCAATGGACAGATCATTCAAACAGAAAATCAACAAGGAAACACTGGTTTTGTTTTTGTTTTTGTTTTGTTTTTTAAAGATTTTATTTATTTATTTGGACAGAGAGAGAGAGCACTAGTAGGCAGAGCAGCAGGCAGAGGGAAAAGGAGAAGCAAGTGCCCCGTTGATCAGGGAGCCCAATGTGGGGCTTGATCCCAGGACCCTGGGATCATGACCTGAGCCGAAGGCAGCAGCTTAACTGACTGAGCACTCAGGCTCCTGAAACACTGGTTTTGAATGACACACTGGAGCAGATAGATTTAACAGCCATATTCAGAACACTCTATTCTAAAACAGCAGAATACACATTCTTTTCAAGTGCACATGGAAAAGTCTCCTGAAGAGATTATATATTAGACCACAAAACAAGCCTCAACAAATTTTTTAAAAAATCAAAATCATACCATGCATCTTTTCTGACCACAAAACTATGAAAATAGAAAGTAAATCACCCCCCCCACACACACACATACATTTAGAAGACCACAAGTACATGGGAGTTAAATAACATGCTACTAAAAAAATGAATGGGTCAACCAGGAAATCAAAGAAAAAATTAAAAAGTACACAAAAGCAAATGAAAATGAACACACAATGGTCCAAAACCCTTGGAATGCAGCAAATCTAGGCAGCGGTTCTAAGAGGAAAGTTTATAGCAATACAGGCCTACCACAAAGCAAGAAAAATCTCAAATAAACAACCTAACTTTGCACGTAAAAAAGCCAGAAAAAGAACAAATGAAGCCTAAAACTAGCAGAAGAAAGGAAATAATAAAGATCTGAGATGAAATAAATGATATAGAGGACAGGAACACGATGATGGAGGAATAGGAGACCTAAATTTCATTGGGTCACAGGAATTCAGCTAGATAGTTATCAAACCATTCTGAACACCTACAAACTCAACAGGAGATCGAAGAGAAGAAGAGTAGCAATTCTAGGAACAGAAAATCAACCAGTTTCTGGAAGGTAGGCCATGCAGAGAAGTGAATCCGAAGCGATGGGAAGAGAGACCGTTGGTGGAGGGGCTGGCTCCTGGCACATTGTAGAGCAGTAGAGCACAAAATTGGAACTTTCAGAAGTCTGATCCACTGAGAGACTTTGCTCCAGAGACTGAGTGGGGGCAGGGAGGGAGCTCTTGCAGAGACAGTGTGGTCTCAGGACCCGCAGGGTCACAGAAAGACCAGGGGTGCCTGAGTGTGGCAGAGCTCCCAGGTATCAGAGTGGGAAATCCAGCTGCAGAGACTGAGCTGAGGAGGGGGTTCTCAGCTTGTGGTTACCTTAAACCATGATCAGAGGCACAGTTGAGCCACTGCTCTTCAAGCTGGGACCCCACAAGTGGCAGATCCAGGGAGACCCCCTCATTCATCTGGGAGGAGTGGCATGGGACACCGCAGCAGGAATCTGCTGGGTTTGGAGTCTCCAAATGGGGCCATGTGCCAGAGATAGAAATGCTTGGTCACAGGCTGGGTGGGAATGGAGTGCAGTTGGAGACCAGGGAGATGGGAGTGATTGACTGCTTTTCTCTGAGGGTGCACTGAGGAGTGGAGCTTCAGGCTCTTGGTTCCTCCAGCCAGAGATTAGGAGGCCGCCATTTTTATTCCCATCCTCCAGAGCTCTATGGAAAGTGTTCAGGGAACAAAACCTCCCGAGAGTGAACCCAAGCAGATTACTTAGCCTGGCCCCTGGCAAGGGTGGTGCACTTCTGCCTTGGGCAGAGACATTTGAGAATCACTGCAACAGGTCCCTCCCTGAGAAGATCAGCAAGAACATTCAGCCAAGACAAAGTTCACTCATCAATGAGAACAATGGAACTCCAGGGCCAGGGGAATGCAACACATAGAGTTCATGGCATTTTCCCCATTATTCTTTAGTCTGTCAAAGTTAAATTTTTTTAATTTTATTTTTTCTTATTCAATTTTTAAAAATTTTTCCCCTTTTCTATTTTAACCTCTTTAACTATTTTACCTTATCAATAACTTTTTAAAAGTCCCTTTAAAATTTCATTCTTATAGTCAGAGTCTATCCCTTCATTGTGGTTAACCTTATTTTTTGTATACATATAAGTCTTTCTTTTTTTAAAGTTTTGGGATACAGTTTCTTCTAAGAGATCAAAATATACCCTAAATCTGGCATATGGCTTTGTTCAAGTTCCAGCCTGATCACATTCTCTCTTTTTTTTCTTTTTTCAACCAACTTCTTATCAATTCCTTTTTAAAAATCTTTTTAAATGTTCATCTTTTTTAAAAATTTATTTATTTCTTTTCAACGTAACAGAATTCATTGCTTATGCACCACACCCAGTGCTCCATGCAATACGTGCCCTCCATAATACCCATTACAGTCATATTCCATCCCTTCATCGTGTTTACCTTTATTTTTGTATATATATAAGTTTTTCTTTCTTTAAAATTTTGGGAGACATTTTCTTCTAACAGACCAAAATACACCCAAAATCAAGTGTGTGGCTCTGTTCTATTCACCAGTCTGAATATATATATATAGATAGATATAGATATAGATATTTAGATATTATAGATACCTAAATATTATATCTTTTGTATAATTATATATTATTTAACATAAAAGTACAAATAATTATATATAAATAATATATAATAAATATAAACATATATTTATATGTATATTATATATATTGTATAATATATAATATTATATATTATATTATACATAGTATATTATATATATATACATTTTGTTGTTGTTGTTCCTTTCTTCTCCCCCTGGTTGCAGGTCTCTTCTGATTTGGTTAGTGTATATTTTTCTGCGGTCATTGCTACCCTTTTAGTATTTTGTTCTCTCATTCATCTATTCTTATCTGGATAAAATGACAAGGCAAAAAAACCCACAAAAAAAAAAAAAAAAAACAAGAGGCAGTACCAACAGCTAGGGACCTAATCAATACAGACATTAGTAATATGTTGGAACTAGAATTCAGAATGATGATTATCAAGCTGCAAGCTGGGCTCAAAAAATGCATGGAAAATACTTAAGAATACCTTTCTGGAGAAATAAAAGAACTAATCTAACCAAGTTGAAATAAAAAAAAAAGCTATTAATGAGGTACAATTAAAAAAGGAGGCTATTACTGCTAAGATAAATGAGGCAGAAGACAGAGTTAGTGATACGGAAGACCAAATGATCGAGAATAAAGAAGCTGAGAAAAAGAGAGATAAACAACTATTGGATCACTAGGGGAGAATTCAAGAGATAAGTGATACCATACGATTAAACAATAGTAGAATAATTGGGACCCCAGAAGAAGAAGAAATAAAGAGAGAGGCAGAAGGTATATTGCAGCAAATTATAGTAGAAAACTTCCCTACTTTGGGGAAGGTAACAAGCATCAAAATCCAGGAGGCAGAATAATATGGACTGGGGGGGAAGATGGTGGAGAAGTAGGAGATGCTTGTTCAACCAGTACCCTAAAGTGAGCTGATTATCTACCAGAATACTCTGAACACCCATGAAGTCAGCCTGAGATGTAGGATTATACATTTCTGGATCTCTACAGGAGCAGAAAACATGAATGGACAGGTAAGCAGAGTGGGAATGTCGGACTGATATCAGAAGATAAACAAAAGGGGTAAGGAACCACCAGAAATGACCCATTAGAAATTAATACTCTAATACGAGAGTGCCCTGTGATTGGGGACCAACATTAACTTGGAATCTGGTTAAAAATACTCAAAAAGAGCAAAAGATCTTAAGGGGAAATTAGTGGAATCAGGTGGTTACAGACAAAGGCTTAAGTCCACTGACCCAGGACAGTCACCCCAGGTGCCATGTCAGAGAGTGGGCAAAGCATCCAGGCCATGGTCCCTGAGCCACCAGCTCATGTGAGAACATCTAGGTGGCAACGTGTGTGAGAGAGTCTGGTGTGGACGCCAGCCAGTGCTCTCTAAAACCACAGCCTTTTGTACTCTGCATGCGCTCTGCAAGACCAGGGTCTGAGTCGCACTCCATACACTCCGTGCAGGCAATAGCCAGAGCTCTCAAGGACCAGCGAGAATCTGAACACTCCCAGCCTGGGCCAACGTGAAAATCTCAGCATGCTGTCTCTGGTTGGGATTTCTCCAGTGGTCTGAACCTGCCCAGACATCCGCGGCAAAGGCAGCCACTGGAAGCGGGCTCTCTGGACTAATATTGCTCACGGTTTTAATAGCATCAGGGTACAGAGATAAGCAGCAGCTCCTGCTACCCCTGAGACTAGCTGGGGACGTGCTCTGCTGGTAGGAGGTGGCAGAGGGGAAGTCTATGTGCTCTGGACCACACAGAGGGGAACAGACAGTCTTCTCTCTGAGATGGAGGTCAGTGTGCAGTTTGCTTTCCTCTAAACCTCCAAAGAACCACCAAAAGCCACCCAAAGAGGGGAAAAAAACAACCTCCAGAGAACAAAAGCCTGAAAAACCGGTTTTCTCAGAGCCCAGCCCCTTGATAGAGGGCAGGAGGACTCACCTCTAGCAAGACTGTCTGAAAAAAACCACACAGCAAGCCCCTCCCACAGAGTCAGCCAAAACAAACTACAAAAACAAACAAACAAACAAAACCAAGAGGACAACCACCACAGGGTCCCCATAAAAGAGTAAAACCCAAATATCAGGGGAAAAGAAGATATTAAGCTCCCAGTATTGCCCTAAAACTGTATACTTCATAGATACAACTTTTATTTTTAATTTGTTCCCACTATACTCATTCATTCTAATTTTTTTATAATTTTTAACAAATTTACCATCACAATGAGAGGTTCAGTACAAATTCCATAATAACCTTTTAACCTGAAAGTTTTTGATACATATACCTGTGTTTTTCTTTCGCTTTCCTATTTGTTTTTACTATTCATATAGAGATAAGCTTCAAAGTAATCCTCTTTCACCAATCAATACTACCCTTATATATAAACCAGTTTTCATCCCCCTTTATCTCTGGAAAATTGAGTCCTTTAACAAAGATATCAAGAAACACCCAGAAATAATCAAAATAACCTTCCTCGCCCATACTGAGGATTTATAACCACCCTCCCATCTTTTTCTTCTATCAGTGTTTCTTTGTGTTTGTTTTTGTTCTGGTAGTATATAACTCTTATACTTGGGGTTCATTTTATCTGGGTTCTTTTTCTTGTCATTTACTTTTGTCGGTCTTTTTGTTTGTCTGTTTTTGTTTGTATACTTCATAAATCTTACCGTTGGAGCCCATTATGGCTGGATCTTCTTTTTTTTTTCTGTCTCTCTCTTTTTCTTTTTTCTTTCTTTTTGGTGGGGACTTCTGATTGCTCAGAAGTGTTCCAGGGTGCACCCGGCCTGGATCACAGTTGATACATTCAGCTACACATCCAATCAGTCATCTCTCACCAAAATGACTAGAAGGAGGAATTCCCAACAGAAGAAAAATTCAGAGACTGGGCCTTCTGCATCAGAGCTATGGGATATGGACATAAACTGTATGTCAGAAAGGGAATTCAGGCTAACAATTATCCAGGCAATGGCTAGGTTGGAGAAAACCATTAATGACAACATGGAATTGATTAGGGTAGAAGTGAAAGCCACCCAGAAAGAAGTTAAAAATGCTATCAATGAGTTCCAATGTAATCTAAATACTCTTAACAGCTAGGGTAACTGAGGCAGAAGATAGAATTAGTGATCTACAGGACAAACTGATAGAGAAAAACGATCATGAGGAGGCTTGGAACAAACAGCTTAGAAGCCATGAAAACAGAATTAGGGAAATAAATGGCACCATGAAAGGTTCCAACATCAAAATTATTGGAATCCCTGAGGGAGAGGAGAGAGAAAGACAACTAGAGTATATAGTTGAACAAATTCTCCATGAAAATATTCCCAGTCTGGGGAATGGAACCAGCGTTCATGTCCTAGAGGCAGAAAAGTCTCCTCCCGAGGTCATAGAATCTAGAAAGACCTTGAGACACCTGACTGTGAAACTGATGAATCATAATTTTAGACAGGAGCTCTTGAAAGCAGCTACGGGGAAGAGATTCCTTATGTACAGAGGAAGGCCCATCAGAATAACATCAGACCTGTCCACAGAAACCTGGCAAGTCAGAAAGGGCTTGGAAGATGTACTCAGGGCACTAAATGAGAAGAACATGCAGCCAAGAATACTTTATCCAGCAAGGCTGACATTCAAAATGGATGGAGAGATGAAGAGCTTCCAAGACCAGCAAAGTTTAAAAGAGTATGTGACCACCAAGCTGGCACTACAAGAAATATTAAGGGGGGGTTCTATAAAAGAAGAAAGAACCCAAGAGTGTCATAGAACAGAAATTTATGGAGACAATCTATAGAAACAAGGGCTTCTCAGGCAACACAATGTCAATAAAAACATATCTCTCAAAAATCACTCTCAACGTGAATGGCTTAAACACTGCCATAAAACAGCACAGGGTTGCAGACTGGATAAAATGACAGGACCCATCCATATATTGTCTACAAAAGACCAATTTTGAACCTAAGGATACATCCAGATTGAAAGTGAAGGGATGGAGAAGCATCATTCATGCCAATGGGCTTCAAAATAAGGCTGGGGTAGTGATTCTCATATACGATAAATTAGATTTTAAACTAAAGACTGTAGTCAGAGATAAAGAAGGACACTACATCATTCTTAAAGGGCCTATCCACCAAGAAGATCTAACAATTGTAAATATTTAGGCCCCCAATATGGGAGCAGCCAACTACATAAGACAACTGTTAATCAAGATAAAGAGTCATATTGATATGAATACATTAATAGTAGGGGATTTTAACACACCACTTACAGTAATAGATCATCCAAGCATAAAATCAATAAAGAAACAAGGGTTTTGAATGACACATTGGACCAGATGGACCTCATAGATATATACAGAACATTCCATCCTAAAACAACAGAATACTCTTTCTTCTCAATTGCACATGGAACCTTCTCCAGAATAGACCACATACTGGGTCACAAATCAGGGCTCAACTGATATCAAAAGACTGACATTATTCCCTGCACACTCTCAGACCACAATGCTTTGAAACTAGAATTCAGCCACAAGAAAAAGTGTGGAAGGACTTCAAACACCTGGAAGTGAAAGACCACCTTGCTTAAGAATGTTTGGATCAATGAGGAAATCACAGAAGAGCTTAAACAATTCATGGAAACCAATGAGAATGAAAACACTTTGGTCCAAAACCTATACGATACAGCAATGGTGGTCCTAAGGGGGAAATACATAGCCATCCAAGCCTCCCTCAAAAAAATTGAAAAATCCAGAATATACCATATCTCCTTACACCTTAAAGAACTGGAGATTCAACAGCAAATTAAGCCAACCCCACACACAAGAAGAGAAATAATCAAGATTAGGGCAGAGATCAATTAGATAGAAACTAGAGATACAATAGAATCATCGAAACAAGAAGCTTTTTTTTTTTTAAAGCATCAGTAAGATTGATAAACCATTGGCCAAGCTAATCCAAAAGAAAAGAGAGAGGACCCAAATTAATAAAATTATGAATGAAAAGGGAGAGATCATGACTAACACCAAGGAAATAGAAACAATCACCAGAAATTATTATCAACAGTTACATGCCAAAAAGTTAAGCAACCTAGAAGAAATGGATGCATTTCTGGAAACCTATAAACTTCCAAAAGTGAATCAGGAGGAAATTGACAACCTGAATAAACCAATATCTAGTAACGAGATAGAAGAAATGATCAAAAACCTTCTAAAAAACAAGAGCCCAGGACCTGACAGATTCCCTGGGGAATGCTACCAAACATTACAAGAAGAAATAATACCTATTCTTCTGAAGCTGTTTCAAAAAATTGAAGCAGAAGGAAAAATTCCAGACTCTTTTCATGAAGCCAGCATTACCCTGATCTCCAATCCAGGCAAAGACCCCACCATAAAGGAGAATTTCAGACCAATATCCCTGATGAATATGGATGCTATGATTCTCAACAAGATCCTAGCTAATAGGACCCAACAGTACATTAAAAATATTATCTACCATGACCAGGTGGGATTTATCCATGGGATGCAAGGGTGGTTCAACATTCACGAATCAATCAATCAATGTGATAGAACAAATCAATAAGAGAAGAAAGAAGAAACACATGGTCCTCTCAATTGATGCAGAAAAAGCATTTGACAAGATACAGCATCCATTCCTGATTAAAACACTTCAACATACAGGGATAGAGGGAACATTCCTCAACTTCATAAAATCTATCTATGAAAAACCCACAGCGAATATCATCCTCAATGGGGAAAAGCTGACAGCCCTCACTTTGACATCAGGAACACGACAAGGATGCCCACTCTCACCACTCTTGTTCAACATAGTATTAGAAGTCCTAGCAACAGCAATCAGACAACAAAGAGAAATAAAAGGTATCCAAATTGGCAAAGAAGAAGTCAAACTCTCTCTCTTCGCAGATGACATGATACTTTATATGGAAAATCCAAAAGACTCCACCCCCAAACTACTAGAACTCATACAGCAGTTCAGTAACGTGGCAGGATACAAAGTCAATGTACAGAAATCAGTGGCTTTCTTATACATTAACAATGAAAATACAGAAAGGGAAATTAGAGAATCGATTCCATTTACTATAGCACCAAGAACCATAAGATATCTGGGAATAAACCTACCCAAAGAGGTAAAGGAACTGTACTCAAGGAACTACAGAACACTCATGAAAGAAACTGAAGAAGACACATGCTCGTGGATCAGAAGAATAAACATTGTTAGAGTGTCTATTCTGCCTAGAGTCATCTATACTTTCAATGCCATCCCAATCAAAATTCCACCAGCACTTTTCAAAGAGCTGGAACAAACAATCCTAAAATTTGTATGGAATCAGAAGAGACCCTGAATTACTAAGGAAATGTTGAAAAAGAAAAACAAAACTGGCGGCATCACATTGCCTGATTTCAAGCTTTACTACAAAGCTGTAATCACCAAGACAGCATGGTACTGGCACAAAAACAGATACATAGACAAGTGGAACAGAGTAGAGAGCCCAGATATGGATCCACAACTTTATGGTCAAATAATCTTCTACAAAGCAGGAAAAAAATATACAGTGGAAAAAAGACAATCTCTTTAATAAATGGAGCTGGGAAAATTGGACAGCTATGTATAGAAGAATAAAACTTGACCATTCTCTTACACCATACACAAAGATAAACTCGAAATGGATAAAAGACCTCAACTTGAGGTAGGAATCTACCAAAATCCTAGAGGAAATCATAGGTAGTAACCTCTTTGACATCAGCCACAGCAACTTCTTTCAATATGTGTCTCCAAAGGCAAAGGAAACAAAAGTGGAAATGAACTTTTGGGACTTCATCAAGATCAAAAGCCTCTGCACAGCAAAGGAAACAGTCAACAAAACAAAGAGGCAACCCACAGAATGCGAGAAGATATTTGCAAATGACAATAGAGACAAAGGTCTGATATCCACGATTTATAAAGAACACCTCAAACTCAACACACACCAAACAGATAATCATATCAAAAAATGGGCAGAAGATATGAACAGACACTTCTCCAATGAAGACATACAAATGGCTATCAGACACATGAAAAATGTTCATCATCATTAGAGATCAGGGAGATTGAAATCAAAACCACATTGAGATACCACCTTACACCAGTTAGAATGGCCAAAATAAACAAGACAGGAAACAACATGTGTTGGATAGGATGTGGAGAAAGGGGAACCCTCTTCCACTGTTGGTGGGAATGCAAGTTGGTGTAGCCACTTTGGAAAACAGTGTGGAGATTCCTTAAGAAATTAAATATAGAGCTATCCTATGACCCTACAATTGCACTACTGGGTATTTACCCCAAAGATACAGATGTAGTGAAAAGAAGGGCTATCTGTACCTCAATGTTCATAGCAGCAATGGCCACAGTCGCCAAACTGTGGAAAGAACCAAGATGCCCTTCAACGGACAAATGGATAAAGAAGATATGGTCCACATATACAATGGCATATTATGCCTCCATCAGAAAGGATGAATACCCAACTTTTGTATCAACATGGACAGGATTGGAAGAGATTATGTTGAGTGAAATAAGTCAAGCAGAGAGAGTCAATTATATGGTTTTGTTTATTTGCGCAGCATAAGGAATAAGACAGAGAACGTGGGGAGCTGGAGAGGAGAAGGGAGTTGGGGAAATTGGACGGGGAGATGAAACATGAGAGTCTGTGGACTCTGAGAAACAAATAGAGGGTTTTGGAGGGGAGAGGAGTTGGAGGTTGGGTGAGCCTGGTGGTGGGTACTATGGAGGACATGTATTGCATGGAGCACTGGGCGTGGTGCATAAACAATGAATTCTAGAACACTGAAAAGAAATTAAAAAATAAATAAAAATTTTTTTAAAAACCCAGGAGGCACAGAGAACCCCCATCAAAATCAATTAAACTGGTGAACACCCTTTCATCTAATAGTAAAACATACAAGTCTCAGTAAGAAAAAGAAAATCCTGAAAGCAGCTCAGGACAAGAGGTCTGTAAAATACAATGGTAGAAATATTAGATTGGCAGCAGACCTATCCACAGAGATCTGGCAAGCCAGAAAGACTGGCATGATATATTCAGAGCACTAAAGGAGAAAAATATGCAGCAAAGAATACTATATCCAGCTAGGCTGTCATTGACAATAGAAGGAGCATAAAATCTTCTAGGAAAAACAAGAACTAAAAGAATTTGCAAACACCAAACCAGTCCTACAGGAAATATTGAAAGGGGTCCTCTAAGCAAAGAGAGAGCCTAAAAAAACACATAGACCAGAAAGGAACAGAGACAATATACAGTAACAGAACTAATAAATTAATTCAGTAATGTTGCAGGATACAAAGTTAATGTACAGAAATCTGTTGCATTCCTGTATGCTAATAATGAAGCAACACAAAGTGAAATTAAGAAAACAATCCCATTTATAATTACACAAAAAAAACAATAAAATATCTAGGAATAAACCTAACCAAAGAGATGAAAAGACCTATACTCTGAAAAATATAAACCACTGATGAAAGAAATTCAGGATGATACAAAGGAATGGAAAGACCTATTACACGCTCATGAGTTGGAAGAACAAATAATTCTAAAATGTCTATACTACCCAAAGAATCCATGCATTTAATGCAATCCCTATAAAAATACTAACAGCATTTTTCACAGAACTAGAATGAACAACCCTAAAATTTGTATGGAACCAAAAAGACCATGAATAGGCAAAGTAATCTTGAAAAAGAAAAAGAAACCTGGAAGCATTGCAATTCCAGATATCAAGTTATATTATAAAGCAACAATAATTAAGCCAGTATGGTACTAACACACAAAAAAGACACATAGTTCAATGATATAGAACAGAAAACCCAGAAATAAAGCCACAATTATCTAGTCAATTAATCTTTGACAAAGGAGGAAAGAGTAAAAGGATACTCTTCAACAAATGGTGTTGAGAAAACTTGACAGCCATATTAAAAAAAAATGAAACTGGACCACTTTCTTTCACCATACACAAAAATAAACTCAAAATGGATTAAATACCTAAATGTGAGATCTGAAACCCTAAAAATCCTTGAAGAGAGCATAGGCAGTAATCTTCATATCAGCCATAGTGACATTTTTCTAGATATGTCTCCTGAGGCAAGGGAAATAAAAGCAAAAATAAACTATTGGTACTACATCAAAATGAAACATTTATGCACAGGAAAGGAAACATTCAACAAGACTAACAGGCAATGTATATAATGGGGGTAGTTATTTGCAAATGTTATGACTGATAAAGGGTTAGTCTCCAAGAAATATAAAGAACTGATATCATTCAATACCCCCAAGAAACAAATAATCCAACTAAAAATGGGTAGAGGACATGAGTAAACATTTCTAAAAGGACATAAAGATAGCCAACAGACACATCAAAAGATGTTCATCATCACTTACCATCAGGGAAATGCAAATAAAAATGAGATAATACCTCACACCTGTCAGAATGGCTAAAATAAAAGAGACAAGAAAGAACAAGTGTTGGTGAGGATATGGGAAAAAAGGAACCCTCTTGCACTGTTGGTGGGAATGCAGATTGGTGCACCTACTGTGGTACAGTATGGAAGTTCCTCAAAAAATTAAAAATTGAACTACCATACAATCCAGTAATCACACTACCCCAAAAATACAAAACCACTAATTCAAAGGGCTATCCTCACCCCTATGTTTATTGCAGCATCCTCTACAATCCAAACTATGGAAGCAGTCCAAGTTCCCCTCAGTAAAGGAAACAATAAAGAAGATGTGGTGAGTGTATACGATGGAATATTACTTAGCCATCAAATGAACAAAATCTTGCCTTTTGCAGCCACACGGATAGAGGTAGAGAGTATAATGCTAACTGAAATAAGTTAGTCAGAGAAAGACAAATACCATATGATCTCACTCATATGTGGAACTTAAGAAAAAAACAAAGGAGCATAGGAAAGAAGAGATAGAGGGAGAGGGAGAATGAAACCAAGAAACAGACTCTTAACTATAGAGAACAAACTGATGGTTACCAGAGGGGAGGTTGGGGGGGGGGGATGGATGAAATAGGGGAGGAGGATTAAAGAGTACACTTACTATGATGAAATAAAATAAAATGACAAAATATTAAAAAAAATTTTTTAAATGTGAAATGGATGGACTGGATTACTAACCTGTCACACATAACCCATTTAGCTATAAAATACTTTTGTTCTATGATTTTTCAGCATCCAGGGATTTCAAGAGACAAAAGTAATGTCATTCTCCCATAAACCAAATGTCTAAGAGATTCAATGACCTTGAGGTAATACTAAATTTTGCTGTAGCTGGCCTCCAAGAATTGCCCAAATAACTCAGGTTGTTTAATGAGTCTAGGTGTTCCTGAGCTTGAATAACAGATGTGATGCTAAAAAACAACATGCAAATCAAACATAGGCATGCCCAGTTACGCTTCAAGCGCAGATATGAGGAGGGGTGAAGTGGCATTTGACACCAAGGAATCCCATAGTAAGCCCCTTCCTGGAACAAAGTTACCTCCTAATTGTGTTGTATAGGATTCCATTTTCACATCAGGTCTTGAAAGCTCTGGAAAGGGTCCCTGCCTCTGAAATAAAATAGTACCCAGCTCTGTGAAAGAGCTACTATGAAGTCACAAAGTACAGCTTCATACAGTGGGGAAAGAGAAGGCAAGAAAGAGATCACTGGTCATTTTTAAATTAATAAGCAAGGATACATTTGAAAGCTGATGTCAAAGCTTGCATAAATTCACTAAGAAAGAATGCAACACCTTGGAGCAATTCTGGCTTGTGGCTATGCAGTGATTATCCTCAGATTTCTAGGGGTATCTCTGCACTTTCTTCTACTATTAAAGCTTTGTGGCAGCCCAGAGACCAGGCACCTAATGTACCCTGGCACCAGAAAGAAAACACACAGGAGTCTCCACACTCTACAATGTTACTCAGTGATGCATAGGGTTTAGAGGTTGAGAGAGGGACCTGACTACAAGGAAGCATTTTGGGGGATGATGGAACTGTTCTGTGTCCTGTGTAATTGAGGCACTACATATTAAGACCACAATAAAAAATGGATGCCAAGGATACCTTTTACAAAGGACAGAGGAGAGAAACCAGGAAAATATAGAAAAGGGGAGAAAGGTGAAGAGAAAGTGAAGAAGAAGAGCAGAGTGTTAGAAATACCTCCAAAACTCCTGGAATGGAGATCCTGAGATCTGGGTATAAAATAAATAATGTTTCTTTAATAAGAAACAGCCCAGAAGAAGTCTTGACTATCAGAAGCTAATAACAACCTTGTATTAGGCTGCCTGAAAATTCTCTCCATTCAGAGGTTTGTGAATCAAATAAAGAGGCTGGACTGCTTAGCTGATTCTGGATGACTGGGATGAGCAAATCTCTGAAAAGGTAGTAATGGGGTGGGGAAGAAAGAGGAAAAAAGAGAAAGAGAGATTGATGGATTGATGTGGAGAACAGAGCTTCCTGCTTATGAAACCCAAATTAAAACCATGTCCTGGTAGCTGGAGTTGAAAAGAGATCTGGGATCCAGTCCCTGGTAGATGGTTTCATAAATGGGCATCTTTGAATCTACTGTGAAAATGGCTCTTTCCTTTCTGTGGGTCAATGTCTCTTCGTTTCCTAGAATAGTCCAGTTTTCCTTGGTCACCCTCCTTACTGTACTCACTGGGCAATTGACCCAGCCCAGGCTACTCAGTGAGATAGTAAGAGAGGAGGATTCAGATGCCAGGATTCCAGGTGCCTTCCTTCTTCAAAACTTTTTGCTCTGCCAGGGGAAAAAAATCTTTCTTTAGGAAAAGATGGTGGTGGGGTGGAGTCTTCAATTATTATGGATCTGCCATTTTCTTATGGCTGGAGGCATCAACAGCCCAGCAAGATGGCAGAGAAGGTATTATTTTCCATCTTTACAAACCAATCTACTGAGACCAGCAATGGACAGTGAATGACTTACCCAAGCAGAGTAGTGGTAGACTCAGGATCTGAACCCAGGTCTCCTGATTCCAAATTCTGGAACTGCCAATGTCTTGGAGGATATGGGGTGACAGGTTATTATGGCTTTAGGGTTCTCCAGAGAAATAGAACCAATAGGATAAATAGATCCATTAATTATGAAGAATTAACTCACACAATTATGGAGGCTGAGAAGTCCAAAGATCTATCATCAGCAAGCTGGAGACCCGGGAGAGTCCATGTGTATGTAGTTCTAGTTCAAGTTTAAAGACCTGAGAACCAGGAGAGCTAATGATATAAGTTCCAGTCCAAAGTTGGCAGGCTTGAGACTCAAGAAGAACCAATGTTTCAGTTTAAGTATAAAGGCTGGAAAAGATGGGTGTCCCAGTTCACATAGTCAAGCAGGAGTCCCCTCCTCTCCTGGGAAGGTCAACATTTTGTGTGCATTTCCGGCCTTCACCTGATTGGATGAGGCTTTTCCATATCAGGGAGGACAACCTCCTTCATTCAGTCTTCTATTCAAATGTTAATCTTATCTAAAACACCCTTACGGGGTGCCTGGAAGGCTCAGTGGGTTAAAGCCTCTGCCTTCAGCTCAGGTCATGATCCCAGGGTCCTGGGATTGAGCCCTGCATCAGGCTCTCTGCTTGGTGGGGAGGCTGCTTCCTCCTCTCTCTCTCTTCCTGCCTCTCTTACCTACTTGTGATCTCTGTCTGTCGAACAAATAAATAAAATCTTTTAAAAAATAAAAAAAAATAAAACACCCTTACACACCCAGAATAATGTTTGACCAAATATCTGGGCACCCCATAGTTCAGTCAGGTTGACACATAAAATTAACTATCACACCCAGGGAGAGGGTGAAGGTGAGACTATGGTTCCCTTCCTGTTGACAGCTGGTCCTCTTTTACCCACTTTCATACTTGTTTCACTTTCTGATCAAGTCTAAAAGCTGTACCTATCCACTGATGTTCACTGGGAAGGAAAGGAGAGAGAAGAGCTGGGGCAAGGAGAATGGACAGCACCCAAGCAGAGCCTCCCTGCTTCCTCAGTGTAAGTGTTCCCATGTGTCAAGAGACTCCATGGACCGGACACTTGAGAGGGGACTCTGTGGACAGGAACTTGAATATTCTCTCTTAATACCACCCTGGGAGGAAGTAGAACCAAACCAACATGAGTTCGCTCCCTGGTGAGTCACAGATACACTAGGTGGAATTGTTGTACAACATAAACTTTATTTGCAGCAAATAAGGAGCTCACAGGAAATAACTCCCAAAGCCATGACTTCCTGAGCAAGGGTGAATAGGATCCTTTAATTTAGGGTTAGGTGAATGGGATAGACTCATTATCATATGTAGAAGTGGGCATAAGGCCTTATATGTGCCTTAAGGAAACATGTCTATACATCCATTGTATGCTATGTAAATGAGGCTTGTTCTCCTCCTTGGGTGGAGATTTTAGTATTATAATGAGTTAAAGGTAGTTGTCCGTCATTTAGAGGTCATTCCATGGTTCATTTCTTAAATGTAAGTCAAGGATTACACTTAAACTGGTCTGGGTGGTCTGGGTTTGGCCAGAGGTCTTGTCAGGGCAGTTGTTCTTGCTTGAGGGGTGGTTTTGGTTTCCATTTGCCTGAGTTAAGAGATAAGCTGGAAAGAAGACCTTAAGGAAAAATGTTTGGACAAAGGTCAGAGGTTGTAAGCAGATGGGCAGTAATGGTCAGATCTTGGGTCTAGCTGATGACAGAAGGAAACCCAGTTAGAAAGTCACTCATTTGGAACCTAAACACCCAAGACATCTGAATAGCAAAGGACTAAAGGGGATGTTTTAAATGGACATCAATTTTTATTAAGAAACACCATAATAATGCAATGATGATTCACTGAGCACCACAGCTCATCACAAGACGATAGTGGATAATGTTGGTTGAGATAACACTGGCCCAATTCATGCAGTATGGACAGAATGGTGTGTATGGCACCTGAGCCCAGTAATACCACAATGACAGTCTCACTGGTAATACATATTTAGTAATAACAATGACAAGTTATTTATGTGTCTTCATGGTTAACAGAAATTATGCATATATAAATATACTTTTTCATGTACCTTTAAAAATTGTTCTGTTTTGGGGTAAACGTTCCAAACTTTGGAAATATTATTAATGCATAAAGTGAAGGATCAACCACCATAGATAAAAACCTTTCACAATGTTGTTATCCCTATTTTTAGAGAAATTAGGGAAGTGGCCTGCAATTATACAGCTCCTAAGTGGGGGAAGTGGTATTTAAACTCCATATCTGTCTGACTCTAAAATTGTCATGTGACTGATGAGGAGCCAGGGTTTCAGAAAAGGGAGGTGGTGGATTTGTGTGGTGAAGGCAAAACACTCTTATTTCCCCTCCCCAACCCCCAGAACCCACTTCTTATGTATAGTCCTTCCTGATGGGTAGACAACATCAGTTCTTGGAATGTGATAAAGTATGTCTGTGGGAAGGGAGCTTTTGGGGTGGGGAGAGGGTGAGAATGGAGGAGCAGTCCTCTGGAAAGGAATAGGATAGCCTATGGGTCAGGTGCCAGAAAACTAATGGGAGGCCATGGAAGACCAAGAGCTAAGTATGTTTGAATGCTTGTAGTGGGGCCACCAGGGGCTTCCAGGGTGGGTGAGTTGGCTAAGGGTGGGGAAATGGGCAGATAGGATTCATCATGACCCTCCTCATCAGCACCAATTGGCACACTCCAGGCCACCACTGCAACATGAGCTGGGGGAGGCAACCACAGGAAAACTGGCCCAGGAAACAGGGCTGATGGGGTCACTTCCACTGAAACTGGAATGGATCAGCAGGAAATTTGCCTAAGGGAAGTACAGAGTATATGGGGGGATATATATTAGTTTCTTAGGGCTGCTGCAATAAATTACTACAAACTGCATTGCTTAAACCAACAGAAATTTTTCACTGGTGGGAAGAAGTCGAAAATCACAGTGTTGGCAGCGCCACACTTTCTCCTAAGGCTCTAGGGGAGAATTGTCCCATGCCCCATGGTGATTTCTTGGCAATTGTTGCCATTCCTTGGCTTGCAGTTGCATCAGTTCAATCTCTGCCTCTCCCTGCACATTGCCTTCTCCTCTGTATATCTCTCTAAAACCTTTCTCTTATATATGTGATTGCATTCACAGCCTACCTGGATAAGCCAGAGTAATCACCTCATCTCAAAATCCTTAACTTAATTACATATGCAAAGACCCCTTTTCTAATGATTAGGACTTGATACCTGTGGGTAACCATTATTATAGGGGATGAGGATGTGTGTCAAGATGATTGCATGATTTACCTGCCTGTGGCTCCTCTCTGATCCATATGGTGGCTTCAATCTGTATCTGGTTCCAAGATGGCTGCCACCGCTCTGGATATCATTTCCAGCCCAATGACATCCCACAAAACATGGGAAAGATCATCTCTTCCTATGTAGTTTTGTTATAAAGCAAGGGAACCTTTCCCAGAATGGCCCCCAGTAAGCTTCCCCAAGTATCTCATTAGTCTGAACTGTGTCACAAGCCCATGCCTAAGCCAATAACAGGCCAGGAGTCAATGGCTCTACAATAGTTTTAAACCAATCAGGACCCACCTCTTGAATCACATGACCATGCAGAGGAGGGTGATTACCTGAACAAAATCAGGGTTCCAATAAGAGAAAAAACATGAGGGAGCTCTAGTTTTCATACTTTGAGTTGGCTATAAACAGATTGATTGGCTAGGGGATACTATTTGCATCTTTGAGCTGCTGTTATCAAATTAGGCTTTGAATGTATAGAAAATGTGTTGCTCATGCTACAGAAGGCCACATGATACTAGATCTGAGGAGCTGACTGTTCAGGTTGCATGTCTTTTATTTAATGATGGCAACTGTGACCTCATCATTTTTTTAATTGAGGTGAAATTCACACAACATACAATTAACCATATTAAAGTATAGACTTCAGTGGCATTTAGTGCAATCACAATGTTGTGCGACCACTACCTCTCCCTAGCTTCAAAACTTTTCACACCCCCAGAAGTATACCGCATATGCATTAAGCACTCACTCCTCAATCACCCTTCCTCTATTCCCTGGCAACCATTAATCTAGTTTTTGTCCCTATGGATTTGCCTATTCTGGATATTTCATATAAAAGGAATCATACATTATGTGATTTTGTGTCTGGCTACTTTCACTTAGCTTATGTTTTTGAGGTTCATCCAAATCTCTCTCTATATATATTATCACTATTTCATTTCTTTTCTTTTTTTTCTTATTTGATGTATGGATAAACCACAATTTGTTTATTCATTCATCTGTTGATAGACATTTGGGTTGTTTCCACCTTTTGGCTATTATGAGTAGAATTGCTATGAACATTTGTGAACAAGAGTTTATTTGAGTACCCATTTTAATTCTTCTGGGTATATATTTGTAGTGGAACTGCTGGGTCATATGTTAACTCTATTTAACTTTTTGAGCAAGTACCAAAATGTTTTCTATAGAGGCTGTATTATTTTACATTCCCACTAACACTGTACGAGGGTTCTTATTTCTCTACATCCTTGTTAACACTTGTTGTTTTCTTTTTAAAATATATATGTTATATATTTAAATATATACATTTATATATAATTTATAGCCATCCTAGCCTTAGTGCCCTAGTGGGCATGAAGTTATATCTCATTGTGGTTTTGATTTGTATTTCCTTAATGGTCAATTATATTGACTATCTTTTCAAGTGCTTGTTGGTCATTTATATCTCTTCTTTGGGGAAATACCTGCTCAAGTCCTTTGCCCATTTTTGAATTGGGTTGTGTGACTTTCTGTCATTGAGAAATAAGATTTGTAACAGGTCTATTCTAATATTAAACCCTTACCAGTTATATGATTTGCAAGTATTTTCTCCCATTCTGTAAGTTATCTGTTAATTTACTTGATAATGTTATTTGCTGCATGAAGGTTTTACATTTTGATGAAGTCCAATTTATCTATTCACAAATGATTTATAGTCCACAGATGCTCAGGGCTCCTTACTCTCATGTATCACAAGAGAGGTTATCTCCAAGTGCCCAAACCATTCCGGAGTTCAGCCTGGGCCCCCTTCAGGGACTGTTAGATATATAGTTTTTTAAAGTTTGACTTTTTCCCTCAGTCTCACCTTGCATCACTCTCAAGTCCATCAAGTTCTACCCAGAGAAATGTTGCTTTTCAAGAAGTCCCTGGTTTTTTAATACTCTCTGCTCTCCCAATTCTCTTCTTTTAGAACACACAGTGCAGCAAGCTCTTGTCTTCCTTACCTTCCTCTTTTCTCTCCTTCTCTCCTTTATTCTTTCCTTACCTTCCTCCTTCATCGTCTTTCCTTTCCTTCCATCACTTCTTCCCCAGTTTCCAGGCCATCTAAATAACTGGAGATGGACAGGAAACAGACTGAAGGTTGCTGGAGTGGAGGGGGTGGGAGGGCTGGCGTGGCTTGGTGATGGACATTGGGGAGGGTCTGTGTTATGGTGAGTGCTGTGAGTTGTGTAAGACTGATAATTCACAGAACTGTACTCCGAAACAAATAATACGTTATATGTTAATTTAAAAAATAAATTAATAACTAAATAGACTGGAGATGAAGAAATAGAGGTGTGAGGTGAGGGAAGCCTGATGTAGTGAAAATGACCTTCAGACAGTTTCGGGAAGCCTGAATCCTAGCCCTCAGACAGTCATTGGCCCAAGCTCCTGTTCTGCCACTGACTGCATGAGTCCCTTCTCTCTTTCAAGCCTCAATTTCCTTTTATCTGGAGTATGAAAACATTGGAACACATCCGTGGTTTCTGCACTTAAAATAATTTTAAAGTACTATATTCCATTGAAATCTAACTTGGAAAAAGGTATATGAAACAAAGAAAAGCAGACTGGCTCTAGTGAAGAGACTGTCCAGCCAGTTTGCCCCTCAATAGCTGCTCCAGAGGCATGTCCTTAGAATCCGAAAGCTTGGCATCACTCATTTATTGAACAAATATTTTTTGAGAGTCTACTATGGCTAAACTTAAAGTTTCCACTCTGTAGTGCTCTGTGACATTAGATATCAAAGGGATATGTTACAGGTTTGGGCACTGGCTTTTGTTCCTCTGCCTCTGTGTCTCTGATGTCCTGTGAGGGCATACTCCATTGCCCACTCAGTACCTTGAACCTACTCTTTTCCTGCTCCCTATTTCTTGGTCCTCTACCACCACACCCAGTCTCTTGCTTATCTGCCCAGCACTATGTGTTCCAAGGCAGGAGGGGAAAGCTATCACTGGGAACTAATCCAGCTCCCTTCTCCTATTTTTCTGCCCAGATCATCCTGGAATTTGCAGCTGCTAAAAAGGGGGGCATCCCCTAGGCTGAGGCTTCATCTACACTTACAGTTGTTGAAGCTTTGAGAACCTGCTTGCTGCTTAATAAACACGCTAACATATAATAGTCCAGGGCAAATGGCCCTATGAGAGGCCCCTAACTCCAACTCTTCACCCACAACCTGCATACAGTTTTCCCGGGGCCTGGAAGGAGTCACCCACATGCTGGGAACCCTGTTCCTAAGTCTAGACAGAAAGAAGCCCATCTAGATTTCTAGGTAGAGCCCAGAAATGTGTAGGTTTAATAAGTACTCCCGGTGATTCTTACCTTCAGGGATGTTTAAGAAACCCTGAATTGGTAGTTGTCAGACCTGGCTGTGAGCCAATCACCCGATGCTCAGGCCACACCCCAGACCAATTACTTCAGAGTCTCTGGGGGCAAAACCCAGGCATCAGTACTTTTAATGTTTTCTAGGTGATTCCAATGTGCAAGCAGAGCTGAGAACCACTCTTAGATGGTCTGGGAAGCCCCTTACAGCCCTAAATTGTATGGCATAGAGACTGTGTGCAGTTGATAAGGCTCCTCATGGAGGGGAGAGGACACTGCAGGGAGAAAGGAGCCTCTTGGGAAAGACCATGTGTTGAAGGGGAGAGAGCACTGTTTGGCCACCTGCCAGAGGGTGGAGGAGGAGGGCGGCAATAATGCCTGTCTGTGCACAAGCAGAGTCCAAATATCCAGCTTGAAAGCCCAACATATGGAGTGATCAGTGACTTGGATGAAGTACCCAAAGGGAAGTAAAGGCTAATGTGGGAGTCTGATGGTTTTTTGCCCTGGGCTCCATCCCCTGGAACTCTCTAACATGCCCTGATGTCCACACCTCCAGCAGACAAGTACCCAGGCACAGGGAAGAGCTCTGGGGAGGGTAACATTTTCCTAAGCACTGCCTGTACTAACTACCCCCCCCCAAAAAATGCATCTATGTTTTCCCTTCACCTTCAAAACCAAGCCCATACTTAGATGGAGTTATAGGCCATTCGCCATCTGGTCTTAGCTTATCTGTCCAACCTTGTCCCTCATCCTCTTTTCCTTCCCCACTGTGGGCAGAACCCAGCCACACCAGATTACCTCTTGATTTCTCTCAAATTACAGGCTCTTTCAGGCCAGCATGCTTTTGCTCTCACTGTGCTCTGCCTGTGCTGCCCTCATACCCCAGAGTCTGCCTAGAAACTCCTAGTTTTCTTCGAGACTAGGTCAAATATCACCTCTTCTAGGAAGCTTTTTCTGATATGCCCCTCCTTCAATTCAGGCCCAGATGCTTAGGCACTTTGTCCTGGCTGCTTCCTCACCCCACCTTTAGTTCGGTATGCAACAGGCCAATGCCACACACATTGGAGCCTGAGACAAAAGGAAAAATCAGCAGTACCCAGCCTGCCTCCTTGTATAGTCCTGATATGTTTTTATCGTAGATTTCTTGCATTCATTTTGGTTTTTAAAAATATTAGTCTGGGGGGCGCCTGGGTGGCTCAGTGGGTTAAGCCTCTTCCTTTGGCTCAGGTCATGATCTCAGGGTTGTGGGATCGAGTCCTGCATTGGGCTCTCTGCTCAGCAGGGAGCCTGCTTCCCTCCCTTTCTCTCTCTGCCTACCTCTCTGCCTACTTGTGATCTCTGACTGTCAAATAAATAAATAAAATCTTAAAAAAATATATTAGGCTAGGGGCACCTGCGTGGCTCAGTGGGTTAAGCCTCTGCCTTTGGCTCAGGTCATGATCTCAGGGTCCTGGGATCGAGTCCTGCATCGGGCTCTCTGCTCAGCAGGGAGCCTGCTTCCCTCCCTTTCTCTCTCTGCCTGCCTCTCTGCCTACTTGTGATCTCTCTCTCTGTCAAATGAATAAATAAAATCTTTTTTAAAATATTAGGCTAGAATACATAAAGATTACTGAGACTTTTTTGGCAACACCTTAAATTTCAGCCCAAGGCAACTGCCTTACCCTAGTTCAGGTCCTGGGATGTTCTTAACATTGTGCCTGGCTTTCTTACTTCACTCATGTTTCAGCTCACGCCAGAAATGGACTCACATGAAATTGGTCACTGAATTACAAAAAAGACCCTCATTGTGATTCAATGGAGGAAACATTTCTTTTTTATTTTTTTGACTTTTATTTATTTATTTTTTAAATAAACATATAATGTATTTTTATCTCCAGGGGTACAGGTCTGTGAATCGCCAGGTTTACACACTTCACAGCATTCACCATAGCACATACCCTCCCCAATGTCCATAACCCCACCCCCCTCTCACAACCCCCCTCCCCCCAGCAACCCTCAGTTTGTTTTGTGAGA
>NW_019154165.1:3550159-3561746 GCF_002288905.1 Enhydra lutris kenyoni | reverse complement strand
CCTTGCTTCCCTTGCCTTTGGCGATGTTCCTAAGAAGAAGTTGCTGCGGCTGAGGTCGAAGAGTTTGCTGCCTGTGTTCTCCTCAAGGATTTTGATGGATTCCTTTCTCACATTGAGGTCCTTCACCCATTTTGAGTCTATTTTCATGTGTGGTGTAAGGAAATGGTCCAATTTCATTTTTCTGCATGTGGCTGTCCAATTTTCCCAACACCATTTATTGAAGAGGCTCTTTTCCATTGGACATTCTTTCCTGCTTTGTCAAAGATTAGTGATATAGTGTCCTTCCTCCTCGCTTATTATAGTCTTTGGCTTAAAATCTATTTGATCTGATATAAGGATTGCCACCCCTGCTTTCTTCTGATGTCCATTAGCATGGTAAATTGTTTTACACCCCCTCACTTTAAATCTGGAGGTGTCTTCGGGTCTAAAATGAGTTTCTTGTAGGCAACATATAGATGGGTTTTGTTTTTTTATCCATTCTGATACCCTGTGTCTTTTGATTGGAGCATTTAGCTCATTAACATTCAGGCTAACTATTGAGAGATATGAATTTAGTGCCATTGTATTGCCTATAATGTGACTGTTCCTGTATATTGTCTCTGTTCCTTTCTGATCTACTACTTTTAGGCTCTCTCTTTGCTTAGAGGAACCCTTTCAATATTTCCTGTAGAGCTGGTTTGGTGTTTGCAAATTCTTTCAGTTTTTGTTTGTCCTGTAAGCTTTTTATCTCTCCTATTTTCAATGATAGCCTAGCTGGATATAGTATTCTTGGCTGCATGATTTTCTCGTTTAGTGCTCTGAATATATCATGCCAGCTCTTTCTGGCCTGCCAGGTCTCTGTGGATAAGTCTGCTGCCAATCTAATATTTTTACCATTGTCTGTTACAGACTTCTTTTCCCGGGCTGCTTTCAGGAATTTCTCTTTGTCACTAAGACTTGTAAATTTTACTATTAGGTGATGGGGTGTGGACCTATTCTTGTTGATTTTGAGGGGGGTTCTCTGCACCTCCTGGATTTTGATGTTTGTTCCCTTTGCCATATTAGGGAAATTCTCCCCAACAATTCTCTCCAATATACCTTCTGCTCCCCTCTCTCTTTCTTCTTCTTCTGGAATCCCAATTATTCTAATGTTGTTTCTTCTTATGGTGTCGCTTATCTCTCAAATTCTCCCCTCGTGGTCCACTGTTTGTCCCTCTTTTGCTCAGCTTCTTTATTCTATGTCATTTGGTCTTCTATATCACTAATTCTTTCTTCTGCCTCATTTATCCTAGCAGTGAGAGCCTCCATTTTTGATTGCACCTCATTAATAGCTTTTTTGATTTCAACTTGGTTAGATTTTAGTTCTTTTATTTCTCCAGAGAGGGTTTCTCTAATATCTTCCATGCCTTTTTCAAGCCCGGCTAGAACCTTGGGTATCATCATTCTGAACTCTAGATCTGACATATTACCAATGTCTGTATTGATTAGGTCCCTAGCCTTCGGTACTGCCTCTTGTTCTTTTTTTTTTTTTTTTTGTGGTGAATTTTTCTGCCTTGTCATTTTGTCCAGATAAGAGTATATGAAGGTGCAAGTAAAATACTAAAAGGGTGGCAAAGACCCCAGGAAAATATGCTTTAACCAAATCAGAAGAGACCCCAAATCGTGGGGGGAGAAAGGGGATAAAAAGAGGTTCTGAAAAAAAAAGAAACAATTAAAAAAAGAAAACAAATAAAGAAAAAATATAAAAAAGAAAAAATATATATATTAGATAAACTAGTTAAAAAACGTTAAAAAAGGAAAGGGTAAAAGTTAAAAAAAAATTAGCAGAAGAAGAGAAAAAATTTGAAAAAAAAATCAAATTAACTGCAAGACTAAAGAATCATGGGGAGAAAGCCATGAGTTCCATGCTTTGTTTTCTCCTCCTCTGGAATTCCGCTGCTCTCCTTGGTATTGAACCTGCACTCCTTGGTAGGTGAACTTGCTCCTGGCTGGATTTCTTGTTGATCTTCTGGGGGAGGGGCCTGTTGTAGTGATTCTCAAGTGTCTTTACCCCAGGCGGAATTGCACCGCCCTTACCAGGGGCCAGGCTGAGTAATCCGCTTGGGTTTGCTTTGGGGAGCTTTTGTTCCCTGAGCGCTTTCCGTAGAGTTCCGGAGGACGGGAATGAAAATGGCGGCCTCCCAGTCTCTGGCCCGGAGGAGCCGCCGAGGGCTCAGGGCCCCACTCCCCAGTGCGCTCTCAGAGAATAGTGCCCAATCACTCCCGTCTCCCTGGCCTCTGGCCGCGCTCCGAGCTCACCCAGCCTGTGACCGGTTCAAGGTAACCCCGAGCTGAGAGCTCACTCCTCGGCTCTGTTTCTGTAGCTGGCTTCCCCGTTCTAATACCTGCAAGCTCTGCGACACTCAGACACCCCCGGTCCTTCTGTGACCCTGCAGGACCTGGGGCCATGCTGACTCCGCATGGGCTTCACTCCGGTTTAGCCTCTGGAGCGATGTCCCTCAGCAGAACAGACTTTTAAAAGTCCTGATTTTGTGCTCCGTTGCTCTGCCGCTTGCCAGGAGCCAGCCCCTCCCCCCGCGGTCTATCTTCCCGTGGCTTTGGATTCACTTCTCCGCCAGTCCTACCTTTCAGAAAGTGGTTGATTTTCTGTTTCTAGAATTGCTGTTCTTCTTCTCTTCGATCTTCCATTGGATTTGTAGGTGTTTACAATGTTTAGATAAACTATCTAGCTGATTTCCTGCTACCTGATGTCGTCTCAGCCTGCTACTTCTCTGCCATCTTCGGTAATTCCCTGGAGGAAACATTTCTTAAAACAGCACACCCATCACTCTCGGCACATGACCCTGCTTCATCTTTCATCAAAATGATGAAGTTCTTGAACCTAGGTGAGGTTCAATGGGATGAGGTTCAGAGCCGATGGCTAAGAAAGAATTCTTAAGATGTCTTTGGTGCAAAAAGGTAGTTTATTAGAGCACGGGGACAGGACCCGTGGGCAGATGGAGATGCTGCCCCGTTATCCTGAGGAGTGGCTGATTATATACACAGGAGTTGGGTAGGTGAGGACAAAGCGGGTAATGTTAGTCTCTAAGGAATTTTGGAAGCAGGGTCTCCAGGACCTTGAGGGGCTACCTATTGTTGGGAGAAAGGTTATTCATTACTAGGAGTAAAAATCTTCTTGTGAGACCCTTTAGATGTATATCAGTGGTCCATATGCTTGGGAATGATTCTCAACACTATCTTGGAGATCTAGAGATAAAGTTTCACATTTCTCCTATCACGTGTCCTTGTTAGTGAGATTTGGGTTTAGAAGAAATTTAACTTTATTTAGGGCTTGAGGAACTGAGTTATTTGCCTCTGGATATTGTGCTATTGTTAGATAGCTTCTTTGTTGTAAATCTCTAGGACATTGGTAAACCAAGGAAGACTCCTGTCTTGCAGGAGTGTGATCTCTGCAAGTTAACTATTTGTTTTTCTTTTAGGGCAGCCAGAGGTGCCTGAGGAATGTCACACATATTACCCAGGGGAGTGGGTAGAGAGGGGATGCAAGGTGCTAGCTTTTGCTTTGTCCTCAGCCAGCCTCCTGTTCCCTCATCAGAAGCACTTATCATAACTTAATATAGTGTTAACCTTTTGCTGGCTTACTGTCCATCTCCCTGTGCTAGATTTGAAGCCCATCAGGGTAGGGATTTTGTCTTGTTCACTGCTTAGATAGGTGTCTCACACCAAGTAGAAGGTTGATTACTTCTTTGTTGAGAGCCCTTAGCCCAGCTGGCCAGTGTGATAGCAAGAGGTGTAGAAGCAAGCACACAGGCTCTGGAATTGTACTGAGTTTGTATTCTGGTTCTGTTACCCAGTAGCTGAAGGGCCTCAGGCACGTTTCTTCATCTTACTGTGCCTCAGTCTTCCCATCTGTAAAATGGACAAAACCCCAGTTCTAACATAGCTGCAGCCCAGAGCAAGGAGCTGAGCACTGCTATCCCTCTCACGAGGCGTCAGTGTGCTCATATGGCCTGGGACTCATCCTTCAAGCTGTTCCCTACCCTTCTTCATACCTTCTATCAGGAGGCTTCTGATATCCTTCAATCTTCTGGAAGGAAAGAGCATATTGTGCACAGTGCTGTTCTCCAACCACTGTTTCTAAAGTATATATCTCAGGCATACTGTCTGCAGTTCATTAGACAGGTGGTTAAAGCTCCTGGTTTCCCCTGGCAGCATTTCCTCTTTTTACAAAATGTTCTCCGCCAGGATAGAAAGGCCCATTCAAGAGCCTACAGTTGTTCTCGGCTCACTTGGCCTTCAGACACTTCCTTTTGTTTTCAGATACAGGTGACCAAAAGAGGACAAGGAGCTTAACCTAGGTCTCATGTCTGACCAGGAATAGAAGGGAATTTCTGTCTCCCAGTCCAGTGCTCTTTTGACTATGAAATCTCATTCACTTTCTCATCTTACTCCTCTCCCCCAAACCCAGGTGAAGCTTCAAATCGTAGTGAATAATGTATTTCCTTTTTAAAAAGATTTTATTTATTATTTGACAGAGAGATTGAGAGAGAGAGAGAGAAAGAACGAACACAAGCAGGGGGAGTGGGAGAGGGAGAAGCAGACTCCCGGCTGAGCAGGGAGCCTGACGTGGGGCTCGATCCCAGAACCCTGGGATCATGACCCAAGCCTAAGGCAGATGTTTAATGACTAAGCCACACTGGCACCCCGAATAATGTATTTCTCAGAGATACTCAAAGGCGAGCTGGAAGAAAAATGGCTATGGCAATATGGAATTAGCTGTGAGGCCCTGCCTGGAGCTAGACTTTGTCCAGAGGTACTGAGTCTTCAGTAAAAGTGAGCACAAGTGTATAGCTTTGGGGCAGGCTCTAAGCATATGTCATATCATTCCTGCAGGCTGTTTTCTGACCAGAAACTACAGCCTTCATAGGTCCTTACACCCAAGAACCCAACGAGTGTGTATGTTCTGGATCAATAGGTTCCCTAGAGAATGTTCCAGCTTCGGCAGCCTTCAAGTTTAGGTATACATGGAAATGTGCGACTATAGAAAGACATTCATTTGTCTAGTCCACAGACATGTTTCCCTGCCAAGGGAGACCCTGGGAGCTCCTGTCAGCATTATTGCTGTATTTTACCTGGCTTCAGGTTTACCTGGTGACTTATAGTTTTAGAAATACTTCCTCATTCCTTTTATGCTTTCTTCTTGATAAACCCCATCTGAGGCTCCCCTGGTGATTTCACTGTTATAAATGGGAAAACTGAGGCTCAAAGGCCAGAATGTACTTCCTGAAGATGAGAGTTAGTGGCAAAACCAGTAGTAGAAGCAGGTTTCCTCCATAGCACCAGGCCACCCCCACCCCCAGGCATAGGCTCCTACACCCTCTCAAGGGCAACTGTTTTAGCTGTCTTATCCCAGTCTCTGCAGCTGGCATACGCAGTCCAGCTCTTCTGGTTCTGTCACCATGTAACCTCTGAGATTTCAGAGTGTTTTGCCAAGAGAGGCCCAGGGTTTTCCTGGAAGGTATAGAAGGAAAAGTCGGTGGGGAGGAGAATGGAGTGCTCCAGAAATGACTTCAGTGCTAGGGCAATGTATTTGCTGCATCTGTATCCCCACCATGGGCTCTCACCATCCCCTCTCTGGCTGGCATTCCAGGGGTTTGCTAAGACTTCTAGACCTTTTTATTGAGAGAGAGAGAGAGTGCTAGCACACAATCCCTATGGAGCTCAGCAGTCCCCACTCAGATGATATGGTCTGATGACTCCAGAATGTTTGTTTCTCAGGAAAAGTCAAGGTCCAGCCTACCCTGATTGAAGGAGCTGCCTACCCAATCTCACAGCTCCACCTACCTTCCTAGATGTCCCCCATTCAGCAAAGTGACCAGAACTTTCCTCAAGAAAGGTATAACTTCACTGTCTCACTTCTCCACCTCTAGGCAACATTGCCCAGAGCTAAGCCAGAGGCCCACACCCTTTGGATGTCTGTTCACCCCACCCAGTCTGAACCCAACTGCTAGACCTCAGACGCTGTACTCCTTAACCTCTCCCTTGAGGTTCTACTTCCTGAGAGCCTTCCCTGATTAGCTCCATTTTTCTCCTCACCCCCTTCCCCAGCTTCTTTCTTTCCCTCTTTATACTGTTATTTATCCCAGGTGGGTAAGAAGCAGTGGACCCTTAGGGACAGCATCAGTTGGCCACCCTTGCCCTCTGGCTTCCCGTTAGACTCAGTCAATGGGAGGTACCTGCAAGGGTTGGGGGATTGGATAGAGAGAAATCAAGATGTTTCTTCTCTACTTCCCCCCTGTGGTAGCACCCTCTTCTCATAGAACTACCCCTCCTGTCGGTGGCCACCTTTCAATTACTCATATTCTCTGGGACAGCAAATAGGTCAGCCTATTGTCCAGTTGTGGACTAGGGAAACCACTCTCTGCTCCCCTGGGGGGAAGGAAAGCAGAAAGGAACAAGAAGGCACTTATTGGTAAAGGCTTAAAAGAGGGCTATGAGCAGACAGGAGGCATTCTTGAGGTTATTGGGAGCATAGGGAGAAGGAAATCTCTGGCAGAACTTGCTCACCTCTGAGGGCCCTTGACTGGCTGGGGTAGACTCTACTCTCTCTTTTCTCCCTGTCTCCCTTCCTTCCTTTCTCCCTTACTCTCCTGACCACCACCCTTCCTCCCAAACCCCTTCCTCTCACATAGTCACACATGTACTCATTCACATAGTATCTCTCTCTCTTACACACACACACACACACACACACACACACACACACACAGAGTCTGGCTCCCGCCATACACTGGCAATCACATACACACATTCATGTGCAGCTGCCAACACCAGATGGCACATACTACCTTTCCCTTCATCCTCATCCTTGACACTCAGAGACACAAGAATTCACACAGAGACACACAGGAGCTCACACATAGACTCACAATCACAGTTTCATACACACACACACACACACACAGACACACACAGACACACACACACACACACACACAGACACACACACACACACACACACCCTTAAGTGGTCCTGTCTGAATTGTTCTAAAAGCCCAGCTTTATTCTTCTGTCCACCTCCAGGTAGGACATCTACATCTCCAGATTTGGAGAAGAACTTAGGAAGTCAGGGCTAACTATGGCTGAACAGCTAGGCTGATTCCCAGGACACTGTCAGCTTATTTGTTTCCTGGAAAGTCAGGAAATAGTTACTCCTGAGAGGGAGAAAGAGGTATTAGAGGGCTTTCCAGCTTTCAGGTACCAGGCAGTCACTCTATCTTACCAAGGTCTCAACAGGCAGGGTAAAGTCAAATAGCTGGAAAGGGCTCAGCTGACTCAGCTATCCCCTGGCCCTCCTCTCCCCAGCCTCACCTCACTAGAAGAGTTGGAGGGAGGAGGTCATTTTTTTTCATCCAACAAATATTTCTGATCTGAGAGGCCAATAGAGGATGGTGAAGCAGCCCATAGCTTAGCAGCAGCAGGAGACCACTGTCATCTTTAGGCTGATGGAACAATGGGAAGAGGTGGTATTACTGGAGCCCAGAAGTTGGGTATTCAGTGGGAACTAGAACCACAGAGAGTTGCCTGGTGAGCGATGAAGCAAGCACAGAGGAGACACAGCTGTTGCCAAAGCCAGCTCCCAAAGCAGGACCAGGATTGGAGAAATACCTACTTCCCCTTGCCTTCTAGTCTTTCACCAGTGCTTCCCATTGGCCAAACCCAACATAGAACAGATGGAGGGAAGGGCCAGAGACAAGGTATACGAGACACACCTGGTGTCAACACCCACATAAAGAATGTTGGTGGCCTGAGCTAAGTGGACTAAGTCATTGCTAGCAACTCCCTGCACCCAAACATCATGACATTTCTAGCAGCCCATCCCAGGGATAAGCTTCCTTGAGTATTTGATGGTCAGGGAATGTGTGATAGGATTAAGGAATAGAGCACAAAAGAGCCTCCAGTCACAGATTGTCCAATTTCTAGGAGACCAAATCCCAGAGCAGAGGTTTTGTGTATTCAAGCTACCAGTTTCCTTCTCACCAAATCTCTGAAGTACTAATTATTCCCATATCTACTGGACATCAGGAAAATTCCAGAATACTCCATCTTTTCTAGGAGAGTCTGCACTATGACTTTTTTAACCTGATCTTCCTAGAACACAGCTTTGGCTCATGACACTCCTTGACTTGAGAACTGTCAATGGTGCCCCATCACCTGCAGGGGTGAGTAAAGTAAAAATTTAGCCTGTAGACATCCATGATTGTCTAGGAAATGGCTTAGATCTACCTCCCCAAGTTCATCTACCCCCTTCTATTAAATAGTAGTACTAACTGCTCTTTATTGAGATGTCTACTATGAGCTGGATATTATTTTAAGAGCTCCACATGTGTTATCTCATCAAATTCTCATAATGTCCTTATACAGAAGGTCCTATAACTATCCTCGTGTTGCAGATGAGGAAACTGAGACCCAGAGAAGTAAGGTGAAATTTCCATGGTTATACAGCTGTAAGATACAGAGTTGTAACCTCTCCTTAACTGATGCTTTACTCAATTTGAACTTACTGTGCTAACATCTTTGGATTGTCTTTTTTCCTTCCTTTCCCTTGTTTGATTTAGCTAAAATTCTGTGGGATCCATTGTCTCATGGGAAGACTTTCTTGATACTCTCCATTCATAATGTTTTGAACATGGCAGCTCTTTGAGCAGGAACTCTCTTGATTCTCATGTGACATCATAACCAAAGCCTACTCTTCCAAGACGGGCAGACCTCACCATGAAAGCTGTGACCTTGGGGAAGTCACCTCACCTTGCTAAGCCACCATTTCCTCATCCCTAATATGGAACTAATGATAATTTAGAGCTTTTAGAAGGTGTTTTGTCCCAGAGGTCACTCAGTGAGGTGGCTGCAGTCATTAAGCAAGGCCGTGAATAAAAACAAGACCTCTGACAGTGGAAGTAGAATCTCTTGGCTGGCTGGTTTCCTTGTCATATTCCTTGGTCTGCTCTCAGACAGTTAGGCTGCAGGTTGGGGAGGCAAAGGCCTTCTTTTTATGGCTCTTCTTGAAGAAAGGAAGTGAAGTCTTCGATTACTATGACCCCTCCACATGCAGCCCTATGTTCTATGTTCCTTACATTCTCTTCTGCATTTTGACAACCACCCTTGGGGCACTGCCATTATCCTCCTGTCACAGATGAGAATGCTAAGGCCTTATAAAAAGAAGTGAGAGTAGAAAACAGGCTAGCCTGAGACTCAGGCCCTTGCTCTGAAGAAAAGGCCCTAGTGCACTGTGGGAAAAGCTGTTCGATAGCCACAGAAAGGTGCAGTCCTTCCTACTATCCAGAGTCTTGGTCTAGAAGAGGCACCTTATGCCAGCCGTGGATGGTGGTACCTGCTGTGTCTGGTGAGCTTTGCTCCATAGACTGCACATGTCTTTGAAGCACCCCCTTAGAATTTAGCCACTTCGAACACTCCCTAGAGAGCACCTATGATATCAACAAATCTCTCCATGCAGTCAGATATTCACAAACTATAAAGATGTTTCAAAACAATTTATAAAGGAATAGTACATCCAGCTCAGGATAAATGGAATTGGCTTTGGATGTAGAGCCCAAAGTGTGAGCCATTACAAACAGCACAGTCAGGCTATGTATTCATCTCTCTGGTCCTATACACATTTTCCAGCTTCTAATTTGAATATAATTTGTAAGTTTTTACTTCCTGTAGCAGATATTTCTAGAACTCTAGCCTGTGGCAGCTGTGACCATGAAAAGCTCAAACAATACAAAGAAGAAACCAAATAGGGGGGAGAAAAACAAATTCCCACCTACTACCTGATTTCTTTTGGATCCTGGACCTCTGGGCTGGTGCTTATTGCATGTCTGGACTCTGATCTCACTGGCACCTGGGCTTACTAGCTTCTTTCTTAGAATAATGTGTTCTCCTGTGTGCTTATTCTCCAGAAAGCCTCACACAGCCTGGGTGCTTGAAATATATATGGACTGATAAACCACCCAATGTCTATAACAGTCATCCCTTGCCCACATATATGTACTGCATTTAACAGTTTGGAAAGTGCTTGCACATAAATTATCTTGTTTGAGCCCCCCACCCAAAAAAACATACAAAGAGCTACCATGAGATGGTAAGTGTAATGAACACTGGACAGGAATGCGGGAGTCCCAGGTGCAAGTCCTGGCATGGCTACTTACTCCTTCTATGGCCTTAAGAAACTTTTCTTCTTAACTATAAAACAAGGGGATTTAGATCAGATTGGGAATATAAATTTGCACAATAAGCAGTGACTATTTGGATCATTTCCTGGAGGTAGACTCTGAGGACATGTGGGCTAAAGCAGAAAGAGTGAATCAGTGATGTCGGCCATGGATGAGGGAGAGGGGAGCAATAGCATACATACCACACATTTACCCTCTTTGGATTAGAGGGTATTTAATTTAAGAACTCATTCTAGTTCTGAGAATTTTGGATTTTCAAGGTGTTTTATCCCAGAGGTCATTCAGTGAGGTAAAGACAGAGCTGGAACTAGACCCATTCCTCTACCCAGTAGACTTTTCGTCTTTCTTTCCAAGCTCCACTGGGGCACAGAACTCATAATTTACTTCAGTCCTAGGTGTCAATTTGAGATTTGCTGAGTATGCGCTTTGTAGCTTGCGGAAAGCCACTTCCTCAAATGTTTTCAAGGTATATTCATATTGTAGCCTTGATCGGTACTTTAATATTACATGTATTTAATGGATAAAATTTGGTAAGAAATGACAGTACAGTGAAGAAAATAAAAATCATATATACCTCTGCCACCCAGAGTAATCAGTGTATACATTTTGTGTATTTCTTTCTACTCTTTTATCTATATCTATATCCATCTATAATTTAAGCATTTTACTTATATATCTTTTAAATATCTATATTTTATATATATAATTAAAGTATTTTGTTTATATATCTTTTATATATGCATATATTATATATGCATATTGCATCCTGTGGATGACCTGTAATTTATTTAAAAAATCCCCTATTGGTGGGTCTTTACTTTAATTTATCATAAACTACCAAGTTTAAAACAGTACAGGAATTCTCCTTAGTGTGGTATGGCTTCAGGATAACCCAGAACAGAGACAGGGGAAAGGTTGAGATGTAATTTAAATTTCCTCTTCTACTAAAAACACTTTATAAGGAATATGATCTTTTCTGTTTTCCCTGGAGAATTTATTGTAGCAATAGTTGGGATTTTTTAAAAATTTCTTTTCAGTGTAACAGAATTCATTGTTTTTGCACCACACCCAGTGCTACATGCAATATGTGCCCTCCTTAATACCCACCACCTGGCTCTCCCAACCTCCCAATGCCCCCCCCTTCAAAACCCTCAGATTGTTTTTCAGAGTCCATAGTCTCTCATGGTTCACCTCCCCTTCCAATTTCCCCCAACTCCCTTCCCCTCTCTAACTCCCCTTGTCCTCCATGCTATTTGTTAGGCTCCACAAATAAGTGAAACCATATGATGATTGACTCTCTCTGCTTGACTTATTTCACTCCGCATAATCTCTTCCAGTCCCGTCCATGTTGCTACAAAAGTTGGGTATTCATC
>NW_019154165.1:3546906-3550059 GCF_002288905.1 Enhydra lutris kenyoni | reverse complement strand
AGTCTCTCATGGTTCACCTCCCCTTCCAATTTCCCCCAACTCCCTTCTCCTCTCTAACTCCCCTTGTCCTCCATGCTATTTGTTAGGCTCCACAAATAAGTGAAACCATATGATGATTGACTCTCTCTGCTTGACTTATTTCACTCCGCATAATCTCTTCCAGTCCCGTCCATGTTGCTACAAAAGTTGGGTATTCATCCTTTCTGATGGAGGCATAATACTCCATAGTGTATATGGACCACATCTTCCTTATCCATTCGTCCGTTGAAGGGCATCTTGGTTCTTTCCACAGTTTGGAAACCATGGCCATTGCTGCTATAAACATTGGGGTACAGATGGCCCTTCTTTTCACTTCATCTGTATCTTTGGGGTAAATACCCAGTAGTGCAATTGCAGGGTCATAGGGAAGCTCTATTTTTAATTTCTTGAGGAGTCTCCACACTGTTCTCCAAAGTGGCTGCACCAACTTGCATTCCCACCAACAGTGGAAGAGAGTTCCCTTTTCTCCACATCCCCTCCAACACATGTTGTTTCCTGTCTTGCTAATTTTGGCCATTCTAACTGGTGTAACGTGGTATCTCAATGTGGTTTTAATTTGAATCTCCCTGATGGCTAGTGATGATGAACTTTTTTTCATGTGTCTGATAGCCATTTGTATGTTTTCATTGGAGAAGTGCCTGTTCATATCTTCTGCCCACTTTTTGAAATGATTGTTTGTTTTGTGCGTGTTGAGTTTGAGGGGTTCTTTATAGATCCTGGATATCAACCTTTTGTCTGGACTGTCATTTGCAAATATCTTCTCGCATTCTGTGGGTTGCCTCTTTGTTTTCTTGACTGTTTCCTTTGCTGTGCAGAAGCTTTTGATTTTGATGAAGTCCCAAATGTTTATTGTTGCTTTTGTTTCCTTTGCCTTTGGAGATATATCTCGAAAGAAGTTGCTGTGGCTGATATCGAAGAGGTTACGGCCTACGTTCTCCTCTAGGATGCTGATGGATTCTTGTATCACGTTGAGGTCTTTTATCCATTTTGAATTTATTTTTGTGTATGGTGTAAGAGAATGGTCGAGTTTCATTCTTCTACGTATAGGTGTCCAGTTTTCCCTGCACCCTTTATTGAAGAGACTGTCTTTTTTCCACTGTATATTTTTTCCTGTTTTGTCGAAGATTATTTGACCATGGAGTTAAGCGTCCATACCTGGACTCTCTACTCTGTTCCACTGGTCTCTGTGTCTGTTTTTATGCCAATACCATGCTGTCTTGGTGATCACAGCTTTGTAGTAAAGCTTGAAATCGGGTAATGTGATGCCCCCAGTTTTATTTTTGTTTTTCAACATTTCCTTAGCGATTTGGTGTCTCCTCTGGTTCAATACAAGTTTTAGGATTATTTGCTCCAGCTCTTTGAAAAATACCGGCGGAATTTTGGTCGGAATGGCATTAAAAGTGTAGATGGCTATAGGCAGTATAGACATTTTAACAATGTTTATTCTTCCGATCCAAGAGCATGGAATGGTCTTCCATCTTTTTGTGTCTTCTTCAATTTCTTTCATGAGTGTTCTGTAGTTCCTCGGGTACAGATCCTTTACCTCTTTGGGTAGGTTTATTCCCAGGTATCTTATGGTTCTTGGTGCTATAGTAAATGGAATCGATTCTCTAATTTCCCTTTCTGTATTTTCATTGTTAGTGTATAAGAAAGCCACTGATTTCTGTGCATTGACTTTGTATCCTGCCACGTTACTGAAATGCTGTATGAGTTCTAGTAGTTTCGGGGTGGAGTCTTTTGGGTTTTCCATATAAAGTATCATGTCATCTGCGAAGTGAGAGAGTTTGGCTTCTTCATTTCCAATTTGGATACCTTTTATTTCTCTTTGTTGTCTGATTGCTGTTGCTAGGACTTCTAATACTATGTTGAACAAGAGTGATGAGAGTGGACATCCTTGTCGTGTTCCTGATCTCAGCGGGAAGGCTGCGAACTTTTTCCCATTGAGGATGATATTTGCTGTGGGTCTTTCATAGATAGATTTTATGAGGTTCAGGAATATTCCCTCTATCCCTATACTTTGAAGCGTTTTAATCAGGAACGGATGCTGGATTTTGTCAAATGCTTTTTCTGCATCAATTGAGAGGATCTCTGGTTCTTCTCTCTTCTCTTATTGATTTGTTCTATCACATTGATTGATTTGCGAATGTTGAACCATCCTTGTAGCCCAGGAATGAATCCCACCTGGTCATGGTGGATAATCGTTTTTAATGTGCTGTTGGACCCTGTTTGCTAGGATCTTGTTGAGAATCTTAGCATCCATATTCATCGGTGATATTGGTCTGAAATTCTCCTTTTTGGTGTGGTCTTTGCCTGGTTTAGGGATCAGGATAATGCTGGCTTCATAGAAAGAGTCTGGAAGTTTTCCTTCTGCTTCAATTTTTTGAAACAGCTTCAGGAGAATAGGTGTTATTTCTTCTTTGAAAGTTTGGTAGAATTCCCCAGGGAATCCATCAGTCCTGGGCTCTTGTTTTTTGGGAGGTTTTTGATCACTGCTTCAATCTCGTTACTAGATACTGGTCTATTCAGGTTGTCAATTTCTTCCTGGTTCAATTTTGGGAGTTTATAGTTTTCCAGGAATGCATCCATTTCATCTAGGTTGCTTATCTTATTGGCATATAACTGTTGATAATAACTTCTGATGATTGTTTCTACTTCCTTGGTGTTAGTTGTGATCTCTCCCTTTTCATTCATAATTTTATGAATTTGGGCTTTCTCTCTTTTCTTTTGGATTTGTGTGGCCAGTGGTTTATCAATCTTATTGATTCTTTCAAAAAACCAGCTTCTAATTTCATTGATACATTCTAATGTATCTCTGGTTTCTACCTCCTTGATCTCAGCTCTAATCTTGATTATTTCCTTTCTTATGTGTGGAGTTGGTTGATTTGTTGTTGATTCTCCAGTTCTTTAAGGTGTAGAGACAGCTGGTGTTTTCTGGATTTTTCAATTTTTTTGAGGGAGGCTTGAATAGCTATGTATTTCCCCCTTAGGGCCACCTTTGTTGTATCCCATAGATTTTGGACTGAAGTGTCTTCATTCTCATTGGTTTCCATGAATTGTTTCAGTTCTTCTTTGATCTCCTGGTTGATCCAAGCATTCTTAAGCAAGGTGGTCTTC